>NC_083465.1:4942170-5308420 GCF_030014155.1 Tachysurus vachellii | reverse complement strand
GCTTAAAACTTTTTGGGATGTTTATGGGTTTTGTTTCTGTTTGTACTTTTGGTATGTGTTGCATTTTTAGAATATTAAGCAACGGACTCCTTCTCTTTAGTATTATTTGAGTCTCTACAATTACTTGAATATTACCTCTGCATTTTTAACCTGCAATGATGCACATTGTAACATGCAGTACTATGTTTTTTTGTTTGTTTTTTTTAAATAAACATAGCGGCATATTGCAGCATGAGTGCACCACCCAAGAATGGCGGGATCACCAACAGGACAAAAGAGCGGCCTGGCAGTCGAATTCAGTATTATTGTAATGCAGGCTACAGGCTTGTTGGTCAGGACAATGCCACATGTCGACTCCATCTAAATGGACTTTATCAATGGGATGCCCCACCACCACTTTGTCAAGGTATTTCCCTGTCTTTTCTTATGGCTTTGCCCTATGATGACCATCTGTCCTATTTTTAATATATAATGATTCATCTGTAGTTGGTTTCAGCCTGTACTATTGTGTGTGTGTGTATATATATATAGACCCCTGGAATTGGAACTGGAAAACAAGGCAATTTGATAAGTTATCCCAATGAAAGGAGGAGTGTGTGTGTGCGCGCGCATGCATGTATGTCAGACCCCAATCTGACCATTTCTGAATCCATAGACTGGGCTTGTCTATCGTAACCTTGTCTACAGGCAGTTAAATATGAATATACACCCTCCAGTTCCTTTGTTATGCTGTTTCTTTACTCAGCCACAATGCCCTATTGTATACGCCAGTATCTCTTATGCCGTCTCATTATATAATTTAGTAAGAGAACACTCACTGAGATCATGAGTGTCCTTCATCCAAGTGTTGGCTATGATGTCGAGATTGAGACAGAAATGTGATCCGTGTCACAGTCGTAATTTCATTGTTCATGCTTATCTATTAGAGTTTATGAGTTTACCCACACATACACAGTCCTCTACCCCGATCCACCGTCTTGGTTTCTTGCCCACATAGTCACTTTTCCTCGAGCCACTGATGCAGAAACAGTCCTTCTCCAAGCCTCTCTATGTAGTCATTATGGAAAGGACAAGCTAGCTGAAATAGGTTATATATTTGCATGAAAGTTGGAGATGGGTGAAATTTATGCAGGGCTAATTATTTCATGTGATTGTTGAGTGCATGCTTGGGGGGAGTTTATGTTTGGTAATTACCTGTTTAGATATTACAGAGAAGAAGTGTAGCTTATGTGGAAATGCATGTGCAATCGCATACACAACACAGAGATAGGCACGCACCCTCACATCTGTCTGCCTACAACGAATTATAATGTAAGTGGTCCTCCCATTATCTAGTTCTATCTCAATGCGGTTATAATTTAAGTGTTTGTAGATGGATACATCATCAATCAACAGAAAATCATGTTCAGCATGTTTTGGACAAAATATCTTTTGTAGCAATTGGTCTACACACTGGCTAACAGCATGTGTGTAAATTTAATTTATATTTAAATAATGACCTAGAAATAGTGCAAAGTCTTGCATATTATTTTTCAATGTGATCTCAGAATTTTGGACTCTATAACAGAGAGAGAGAGTGAGAGCAAAGGTCAGGAGGCAAACTAACCTAATGTTTCAAGCAGGGACAGCCATTACGGGTAGTTATGGAAAGGTACATGACATCTTTCTAAGGATTGGAGGTTATAACATTGATATTCTTCCCTTATTGTGAGCAAGTGCACAGAGCCAGAACGTGAGCTAATTAAAGCCAATCATTTCTTTAAACAGCAAGAACAATTCATTGCAGTCAGTGCAAATGTCAATGAGGCCAAGGCAAGGACTTGACACTTTTTATTTATTTATTTATTTGTTTGTTTGTTTGTTTGTTTTATGGCCTTTACAGGATCAGGTCTACCACAGTATCACTTTTAATTGGTGCCATTACTTTTTCCCTAAGCAAAGGAAACATCTGTTTGCATGTTCAATTTTTTTTCTCAGATCTGACCACACCATCTAATTAAGTTTCATTATGCATACAGCAGATGTAATTTGGACTAATGTTTTGAACTTTGTGTTTCTCACATGTGCACACCAGGGGTGGGATGGGTAGGAGGAAGGATGGACAGATAGATACTCAAGAATTGTTGTTATTACACCATTGGTCCCTAAAATAAGTCCAAATAACTTGTTCTTATAGACTGTAATGATTTTGCTATATGTCTTGAAGGTTGATATAGTCAACGATGGTCTTATGTTTGGCAGCTGTCCTCTACTACATTGTACAATGTGCTGTGTTTCGATTGACAGCAATATCATGCGGAGTCCCAGAAAGCCCAGGCAACGGCTCCTTCCATGGGCTACAGTACACTGTGGGTAGCACTGTGAGGTATGAGTGCGACGAAGGCTTTTGGGCTGAGAATACCACCCTACTATCTGCTGTTTGCCTAGAGGATGGTACCTGGAGCAATGTGGCTCGTCCTCCTCGCTGCTTACGTGAGTCTCTTCCTCCTCTTTTTTAATCTCTATGCCAACAGCATGTTCAAATTTCCACCACTTAATCGAGCAGCCTCTCTCAACTCCATCCTCTCCATCTTAGAATGGTGCAGGGCAGGTAATTGGCTAAAATGACTGATAATGACTTGATTTTTCCTCATTTGGTACTAAAACCAGGAAATAGCTATGATGGGGCATGTCCCTATCCTACTTTTCCCTCATTCTGACTGGAATTAGTAATGGTCTCTGTAGCTGATATATGCCTGGAACCTGATAATGGATGCACATGTTGCAGTAGCAGGTCAACTGCCATTAAAAGTGACGCTTATTTGAAACGAGGCAACATGAGAATTCTCTCTTTTTTTTTTTTGGTAATTGCATTATTATTTATGTAAAGTGAGATTTTTTTTTAATGGTCCCAGTTTGGATAAGTCAAAGAGTCTTTAAAAGTATGAAAGGTACCTTTGAAACCATCATGTTCCCGTTGTGTCTAAAAAGATGTGTTCTTTAACTGCAAGGTCTCTTAGTGCATCAAATTAGAAACACCACTCAGTTTAAGTTACAAGAAAGAGTAACTCAGTCTTACACCAGTCTTTTATTAACAAATAAATACCAATTTACCAAGGAAATTGTATTTGAAAGTATTCTTGACAGAGAAACAGATGATATGTCAGCCTTCTGAGAATGAAGTTCAAATATGTAACATATCTTTCACAGACATGCCTTTTGCAATACACAATTTCCCAGTCGTAAGCTTTTCCATTAATGCTTTCTTGGCTTTATCCTGCAGCAATTCAGTGTCCCAACATCGAGAGTATGCTTTTAGAAAACATGGTATGGCGCCTAATCTCGGGCACGCTGAATGAGCTCGGCTCTCAGATAATGTTGAGCTGCGTTCCTGGCTACTACCTGGAGGGCCAAAGAACTATCAAGTGCTTAGCAAATGCAACCTGGGAAGGACTGGAGGGGAAGTCGACTTGCAAAAGTAAGCATACACCGAATTACTCTTTCACACACTACAGTTTGTATTTACAGATTGTACATTTTGCAATTAATGACTGTAGTCCTTCTGTTGTTGGGTAATTTGTTCTTAACCCTACATCACTGGACATGAGCCATCATAGGACAACAGCAGCAGAACTGCTCTAGCTACTGTTTGGTTTGGGAACACGTCTCCCCTGAGAGCAGGAAGTCCATGCAAATCTAGTTATTCCAACTAATCACCTACTATAGTAAGATGACACACTTCTATACTAATGGAAGTCATTTCTTCCAGGATGACAGTGTCCCTATCCACAGGACACAATGACTCACTGAATGGTTTGCTGTATGAAAAGTATGCAAATCACATGCTTTGACCTTTTGGTCTCACTTCCGAATGAATCTATTCCAGGTTGCTGGCCTTGAAAGCTTGTCATGTCTCAACACCTTATTACAGCACTTTGTTGTTCCTTGCAGTAATTTGTTCTTCTTCTACATGTATGTTTACATTTCCATACATATCCGTTTAAACCTCTTAAACAAGATAAGCAGACAGCACACCAGTGATTTCATCTTCAACAGAACGTGCTATAGCTAATTAAAGAACGCAAAGAGAAAGCCTTGTTTATTTGGGAGACCCATGCATCCCACTGGTCCACGGTTGCAGGCTTCAAGATAAACAACTTCCTATTGCTACTAATGGATACATGCAAGATTATATCTTTTAAGCAATATTAAAATGTGTGTGGACTGTAGAAGGGTTGTGTTGAATTTAAATGAATATTGCTGTGGTGTGCTACAGAGTGCTGTTACAACTGAAGAGTTCAGATAAAGTTCAGATGAATGGAAGCTTTAAATGAGAACAGACTATAAATAATGGGCTCTTGTCTGATGCTGAATGTTATGAAAGCATTCTACTTTTTAGTATTTACTGGATCTGCTAATATGTTTTTGTGCTAATTCTATTAATCAAGTTGTAGAAATCTTGGTTGACATTTCTCTTCCAATAAATAAAAAAAAATGCATTAACCATGAAGCTTATAAGATTTCCCCCCTCCCTTTCCATTTATGCAGAAGTCGTGATAAGCATGAATAACACTTACGGGTAGCTCTCATTACCTTACACCTTTTTAGTCATTTCCTGGCTTTGAATTGTTCCAGCTTGCCTTTGTCATTTGTAGTTATCTCCTGTGGGGAATTGCCTTCGCCTCCTAATGGTAAGAAGATGGGTACACTGACGACCTTTGGTGCCACAGCCATCTTCATGTGCAATACAGGCTACACGCTAGTCGGCTCCCACATGCGGGAGTGTCTGGCCAATGGCCTGTGGAGTGGAGTGGAGATTAAATGTCTAGGTAAGAGAATTCTATATGTGCAGGATTCAGCATTTTAAAGGCATATTTAGGATCCAATGGTGCATTGAAGGAGTTCAAAAGTTGCTTCCTGAATAATAAATATTAGTTCACTACATTATTCTATCTGGCATTAATGTGGAATTCTATACATTATTATAGTTGACTATATTATCTACTATAAGTAGATAAGTAGACAGATAGTAGTTTTGTTAAAAGAAATTGATGTAATGCTTACAAATAGTGGCAAGTGACATTTCAGGCACAATCTGAATATTCACATACACTAATAGAAGAGCATTCAAAAAGGTAAATGCAAGGGATAATATTTAGGGTTTAAAGGAATTATTTGAACTCATCTCTGTCTTCTTTCTACCTGTTTGTTTAAGCCAACACCACTGTAAAAAAAAAAATTGAATTTTTTAATTGAATAACCTTTTACATTTTTAGTTTAATGCAAATATTTTATTTTTTTAACTAATATTATTTTCAGAGAAAAGGTGACATGACTGGTGAAGTATACTTTTTTGTTTTGTCAACGTGGAACATGTTACAGGCAGGAAGAGAGATCACTAGGATACTTATTTATGTTCAAAATTATAACAACTGTGCTTTGCTACATCGTAGCTGGTCACTGTGATTCACCTGATCCCATCACCAATGGCCACATCAGCGGTGATGGCTCCAGCTACAGAGACACAGTAGTATACCAGTGCAACCTGGGATTTCGCCTCATTGGGACCTCAGTGCGTATTTGCCAGCAGGACCACAGGTGGTCAGGTCGAGCGCCTGTCTGTGTTCGTAAGTATTCTCCTGAAGCTTTCAGCAGAATTTTTACTCATTTTAGAAATGTTACCACTTCATCATTAGGCCAAAGGAATGTTGATATGAATGCTGAGTGGATCTCTGGGATTTGAGTATAAAGTTTAAGTATGCCCAGCCTGTGTGTTACCTTATTTTATACAGGATTTGACCATATGCAACTTTTAATGCCCGTAGCAATAAAGCATTCCAGTGGTCCCAGGCTAATGAGTAGGAAATCATCCACATATTGAAGGTAAATGAATGGGGCCTTGTTAAAAGCAACAAATTCTTGTTAAGTTCCACCCCCCCACTTTTGTGGGTCAGAGAGGACTGACCATAGTTGCATGCTGAGACATGCGGGTTGATTTTGGTTTATAGCTGGACTCCAACTCTGAACTCAAAGGTACCAGTAAGTTGTGTTAATATATTCCCCACTGTGGTGCATGTATTATTCAACAATAATTAAAAGCACTAGAACATTTAAAAGTCTTCTAGCTACAGTAAGTAGTCTGTCAGGGTCGTCCTCCTCCTCAAAATTCTTAGATTCTCATATGTTCATCTTTAAAGTAAATAAATAATGGCTGTAGTTTTAAAATTTCAAAAGGCTGTGGTTACAGTTTCAAATCATGTTTATTCTGTAACAAGCAACCTGCCCTTCGGTTATTTTTCATATAATATGAAAAAAACTGGAACCGTCTTCCTTTAGTCTCGGCAACATCTGAGTGTACATAATATAGAGTAATTGTAGTACATTCTGACCTTTCATTTTCATTAACAGCTATTACCTGTGGCCATCCTGGAAACCCAGCTAATGGGCGGACAAATGGGAGTGAGTTTAACCTCAATGACGTGGTAAACTTTACATGCAACACTGGCTACGTGTTGCATGGATCCGCTCGGGCCCAGTGCCGTATGAATGGCCTTTGGAGCAACCCACTGCCCCTCTGCAAAGGTAAGAGAGTTATGCTCCTGCAACATCTCGTGATTAATTTTTATTGCTTTTAAAATCTAACAAATGTAAGTTGGAACCTGATTAGCACTTAAAAAAACAAAAAAAAACAGGTATTTGCTGGTGTTGTGAAATTTTCCCAGTTACATTTTGCAGCAAGTGAAACAGAACCATTAAATTGTTACTATGTGTAAGTTGCATTTGTTTGTTTTATTAATATAAAATAATCAGCATCACCATGCCCAGAGAACATAGCAGAAACATGGGGAACCTTTATTCACTTGGCTCATTGGAGCATTGGGGCAGATGGCAAAATAAAGACAAAACAAAAAATATCATGCATTTCCAGCTCCCATTTACTTTCTGTTGCTCAGTACTCTAGATGTACACAGTTCATGCACTCATTTGAGAGAGAGAGAGAGCAAAAAACATAAATAGGCCACTGAAAGTAAACTACAGCTGTCACACTGTCCTTTTGGCTCCTCCTCCAGATCACACCCGTGCTAAATGTAGTCCAATGTTGAGTTTCAATTGTCAGCTTTTCCTTCAAACCACAGGCACATTTTATCTAGAGGAAAGCACAGTGAATTATCAAACACATTGCCGCTATTTTATTAATTTGAGAATAGGGGACCTAAAGCCTGCAAATGGACATCAAATGCAATTAACTTTAACATGTTTATGCCTCAGAAAACAGAGCCTACGCATTAGCTTCCTGCTGATGCAGGGTGTTCCTGATAGAACTCTGTTTGGGAGTGACTCAATAGGAAAAAGATTACCACTATGGATTTCTCCTCTCAGGCTGTGCTTCAGTGGTACAGGTGAATGTGCCCCCCAGTATTAGGTCAGAACACACTCACCAGCTAGATTTGAGCGCAGTCCATCTGTCTCTGAACTTCATCTAGCTGGTTCTCAGGTGTAGAAATGTCCTGGCACACACTCAGACAACATTGGGCATGAGATGAGAAAGATACTTGACTTTCTGTGGCCAGGATGACTGATTTAACAAAACCTCCACAATCACCTTAGGAGCGGCTCATCTCCTAAGGTTCTTTATGGTGTAGCAGACTGTTGAAACGGAGCACTCAGAGGTGGTACCTGAATTCTGTGAACCATTTGTTATACACTTTTCCTCCGTTATTGCTGATTCTTCCCTCTTTTGGTGGATTTCAAACTTTGCTAAACAGCAGCAAGTCCATACCTACCCTATAGGTATGCATGGCAGCCATCATCTCAGTGCACCACAGCATAGTAGCTGGCCTGTTCTCTATGGTCCCACAGGCTTATTACCTCCATTCTAAAAAGGGCCAAGCACCTCCATCTGCCACAGCCACTTTTAGTGGTATACACCTAATGATTTGAAGTGGATGTTTTCGAAAACAGCCTCCCTTCTCTAAGGAGGTTTTTAGAATATAGCTTCTCCTATGTATTAGCTCCAGCATGTCAGTAGCTGTCAAGGTTCTAGATAGTCAGCCTTGACTACTTTTATTTTTTGCAGTAGTTTTGGCAGCATACTGCTATATTCATGATTTAATTAATACAACAAAAATTATTTAAACAATATATAAAATGTTTTTTTCATCTGCATTTTTAATACAATTTAAACACAATGAAATCTGACTTACGCATTCTGAACAGCTTTAAGCATACAGCCACAGATGTCAATTTTCAACATAGACGTGAACCTCTAACAGTTCAATGATCAAACAAATGACTGAAATCGCTCTAGAGACTCAGAGAAGTGATGGCCACTCCACATTCCTCCATGCTTTGTCCCTGTGCCTAAGGACATTAAGCATCTTATTATGTTTGCTTTGTAGAAGCCAACATTCTGTTTTCCTATTTAAGCTTAGACAAAAATGTATAAAATTTAATGTGGCCTAGAGCTTTCGAGCCACATGCACCAAATTCGGATATGCTGTAGACCCTGGTCTGTTGCTATCACTTTTCTAAGCGATCCGAGTACCGGTACTTCCGGTACCAGGTCTCAAAGTGGCCTTTTTTCCCCATAGACTCCCATTATAAAATTTGGAGGTTTATAACTCGGCAAGCTTTCGAACTATCTACACCAAACCCGGCCTGCTCCTTTAGGGTGATACTCTGAACAAAGTTTTAAATTGGTGTACCGACTGGCCTTTCGGTTGTCCCGCAGCCCCGCCACCAAAATATGCAAAATCAAAAAAACTTTTTACAACATGGACATGTGACATATCAAAACACTCACAACAATGAGGGGAACTTCCCCAGGAGTATTCGGATGATGTCACATGCTAGTCTCCACTTGCCTCCAAAAGTAACACTGACTCTTATGTCCACTCGCCTCCAAAAAGCAGCAACCTTTGTGAATACTTGCCTCATCAAAGCCAACATCAAAGTTTGTCGCGGTGAACTTTACAAATCTAGTTTGTTTTTGTTTTCCCCCCTCATTTTCTTTCCTTTTCTAGTGGTAAACTGCTCTGATCCAGGCTTTGTGGAGAACGCTGTCCGTCATTCTTCACATCGCTATCCTGAGAGCTTCAGCTACCAACACACAGTGATGTATCACTGTAAGAAGGGCTTTTATCCGCTTGGCTCATCTGTGCTCACCTGCCAGTCAAACGGCCTGTGGGACAGATCGCTTCCAAAGTGCCTTTGTGAGTAATATTATCTGTCTCCTTGTCTGATTCAAAAAGTAGTGCTAATTTTGTGTATGAATATGAAGACAAAATGCTTTTCAAAGTCCTGATTTTCATGATGAAAGTTTTTGAAAATATATAAAAGAAACTTCATCCTTGTGCAAAAAAGACATGATTTAAAAAGGCTTTTTTTTTTTTTCTACACAAATTAAAATGTAACAGTAATGACAGACAGGTAACTGGATAAAAGGAAACCTACATTAGTTATTGGGTGCAGCACTTCTCTGAATAAGATATAATGGTGCCCAGTTTGCCAAGTAGTATACCACTAAACTGCTGTAAGCAGCTCTGGGATTAATGTTATGGGCCACTGTATGTGTGACCAGTTAAAGACTGCATTTTACAGTGACATTCACACTTTATATAAAGTACACCACTTGCTAAAGTGCAATGTGAAACAGTAAGATGTGTAAATGTTAACAGTTCCTGTTTTTTTTTGTTAAGGACACATCTCCTTTGCTTACTTCCTCATTCCTCTCCTATAGCTATTTCTTGTGGTGATCCAGGCGTCCCACCCTTTGCCATCCTCTCAAGCAGGAAGTTCACCTACGGTGCAGTAGTTAGTTATTCCTGCAGCCAAGGCCGAACCCCGGTGGGAAATGCCACGCTCCATTGCCACGAGGATGGACGCTGGAGTGGCTCACCACCCTACTGCTCAGGTAAGGAATTCAGCAGCTGAGTTTATTGCATTTCTCTGACTGTGTAGCTTTACACCTCAAACAAGATCTTACTGATGCCCAAGTCAGTATATTCAGGATTAATGATGTATACCTCAGATGGAACAGATGCCCTGAAGGCAGTGATTAAGTTCAAATGAGATCTCTCACACCTGATTTAGCACATTAGGTTTTTCCAGTCTCCAATTATATAAGATAAGCATTAGAATGAACCTATGCTGTTTAAAAGCTAAGCATAAATGCACAACAAAAAAGCCTCATCTGTCTACCAAGCAGCCCATTTGTAAGAGCTTTAATGGAAAACTAATAAGTTTTATCATCGTAAAACATATCGTCATGTGCTATAATTTGAATGAAATATATGACTTGGCTATAATAAAAATAGTTCTTATTGATTCAAACCATGGGACTTTTCACCTAGGCTGATAAATTGAAACCCAACTCTCTCTAAAATGCTCACTTGCAGGTGGTGCTCTTGGTTTTTGTGGAGACCCGGGTGTTCCGCCACATGGCTCACGCCTGGGAGAGGAGTTTCGTGTTCGGAGCCTCCTGCGCTTCACCTGTGAAGCAGGATATATTTTGAGGGGCTCCTCGGAGCGTACCTGCCTGCAGAACAGTTCATGGAGTGGCAACCAGCCTGTGTGTGAGGGTAAGGAGACATAGATGGGTTACTGAAAGGCAGAGGAACATACAGCGTTAAAACTAAAAGTTTTCTCTTTAACTGTATCTGCATAATTTTAATATACATATAAAACCAAACTCAAGCATGAAGAAAATCTGTTACCAGATTTAGTTTCATTAAGGCTGACTAAATAAAATAAAAGTTTTAGAATCAGGTAATGGATATGACAAGACCTTTACAACTAAAAATGCCTATATCCACTGTTATTATTGCCTTTTCAGAGAACGTACGTTTTGCACCCTCACTGTGAGGAGGCTGGTTAGACAAACATTTTCATTACAAGGATTACAGCACAATAATCCCTTGATGTAAAGTTCTTGGGAAATCCTGTGGGAGGATAGAGGCCCAAGGACTCTATAAGTTTGAACCTATTTGCTCCCTTGGCCACTATAAAGTAAAAGAAGAAAAAAAAAAAACCCTAATATCATGGATAAGAAATCAACTTGGCCCAGAATCCCAGGCTTTGTCCATCCCTGAGTATTTTGTGCCGACAGGCCTAAAATCAGTAATTACTGGTTAATTCAATGACTCTAGTTAGTAAAGATACACAAGTACCCTGTAATTACAGCAGAGCATGTTCAATCACTACATTAATGAGAGGTTGTGAGAAATTTTGTTAGCACAAAACACAATTATAATTGTTCATCATTTAAAATATAAATGAATATCACCCAGGTCATTTGTCACAAGTTGCAAGAAACGTGCTCAAGAGCAATCAAAATACGTAAGTTGAGTAAAATGGTAAATCCCTCTGGCATCACTAACTCCTAAATCCAGAGTACAGTAAGCCCATGGATTGTGTACATAAGATCAATAAGATGCATTATTTAGCGGACATCTATAATTGAGTAAGGGGCTTTTAACGGCTGCTTTAAGGGAGAAGAGATGGATGGGTGATGCAGGTGGAGGCTGAGCCAATGTCTTGGGCATACAAATAATGCCACACAGGTACTAAATGTAAATCCCAAACTGCAGGAGAAGCACTAACCTGCTGCCACTTGGAAAGAACAACTTCTAGTCTGGAAATATATTTGCCCGGAGCAGAGCCGTTCCACAGAGATCTCATTAACTCTTTATTGAACCATTTTTTCTCTATTTAATAAACTGGCAGTGTTTATAGTGAGGTAGCAATTTTGCAGTAACAATTTCACTGATTATGACGAACGGCCTCAAGAGGTTAAGACTTAAAACTTGTGCTCTTTGGATGATTGTTATGAATTGGGTTGTGCATTACACTAATGGGTTTGGCCTCTCTCTCACAACCGTACGATTTAGCTGGAAAACGAGTCATTTATCATACACACGAAATGTCTAGAATCATTTCTTGTTAGAAACCTGTTTGCCATGAGGCAAAAAAACAAAAACGTCTGTTCACTGAATGCTTGTCTGAAAGAAAGGATGAGTAATTTCAGTGTTGTGTTTTTATTGCTTACGACTTGTTTGAAAGGTTGTCTCTCTCTCTCTCTCTCTCTCTCTGCACAAATTCAGGGACTGCAGTTAATGTGACAATTATAATCACTCACCCAACTATGGCACTTATAATTAAATAATATTCTAGTGTTTTTGACAGAAATTGTCCATGTTTAACAAATATTTCACCTGCTTTATTCTCTGCTCCATGGGTTTTTTTAATGGGATGGTGGAATGTGACCATTTAAACAGGACAATCTAAAAATCCTAGTTGTGGACTATAGGGACGTGCTTTAATGTTTGGGTTTTACAAAAAAAAAACAACAACCTAAGAGTAAATTTTGTCTTCTGCTTTAACTTTAGTCAGTTTTTTTTTTGGCTGTTCTACATCCTTACTCTGACAGTATTGCTAAGCCTGTTTTCATCGTGCTATGTTTCCACATCGACTTTCCCAGCTGTGTCCTGTGGGAATCCTGGAACTCCAGCCTACGCTAAGATCATGTTCAGTGATGGAATGCACTTCTCCAGCTCAGTGTCATACGCCTGCTGGGAAGGCTATAAGACCACAGGCCTCACAACTCGTCACTGCACCACCAACGGAACATGGACTGGCTCAGCTCCGGATTGCGCAGGTCAGAGTCCGGTCCTGCTCTTTAAAGCAGTAGTTCACTTAAAATAATTACAGCAAAGAAGCAACCATAATCTGGGATCTCGTGCTAACTGTTTACTGAAGGCCTCCTTTTATTTATTTTTTTCCCCAAGCAATTTCTTCAAGTGTTATGATTGAGTGAATAGTTAGCAACCAAGCAAGATGAAGCAAATTGCATGCTAATTAGTGCATATAGCTTCCATTCACTGTGACATGCTTGTACATGGCATGCGTCTCTGTTTTTGTTAACGGTTAATGAATATTCACAAACTGTGATAATTTGTGGTTAATTAATTTATTTATTAGTTCTTAGCCATGAATGAAAACAAATAGTGATTGCAAATCAGTTAAATGGATGTTCATATAATCATTTCTGGCTACCAACTTTTCATTGAACCCTCCACTGAAAAGTTGTGGCTAAACGTTATTAAACCAATTAGTGTACTGTTCGAGCCTACTATTGCATCTATATTGAATTACTAAATGACAAACCAGGTTTGATTTAAACCTGGACTATCTTTAATAGAAGATTTTTGTTGTAGTTATCAGCTGTGGCGATCCTGGTCCTATTGCCAATGGAATTTACATGGGCAATGAGTTCACCTTCAATAAGACGGTCCGTTATCACTGCAACCCTGGTTACATCATGGACCCTCTGGGGCAGCACACACTCTACTGCTCCAAAGATGGCATGTGGAATCAGACCAAACCAAGCTGCAGAGGTATTTGGAAAAAAAAAAAGTCAAATCAGACTCTTATCATTCAGATGCCCCAAACCTAGCGACTGCAAACAAAATAAGATCCCAAGTTAATGGTTTAAAGTTTCAGCATAGTAGAAAATGACAAAGGATTTGCTTTGGAAATTAGTTTGGTTTAGACAAACAGTTATTACAGTCATTATAATAGTTATTTTTATACAGAAGCTAGAAAATGTATAACTAAAATGTTTAGCCACATCATGGATGTTTTGCCAAATGTTGCAAATCGAGATCTTATCAATTCATTTAGTTTAGATCATTTATACAAAAATGGTTGGATGAAAACAGAAGTTTGTAACATGCTAACTTTTGAGAAGAATATTATGCTGAAATAACTGAACAACAAAACTATTAACTACATTTTTATTGTTAATTTTTAATAGCTTAGATTACATAAAGCATCTGCCATACACGTACTTGTGTATATAATGTATTGGACGAGTGCATCACTATATAATCCTCCGATTTGAATTACAGATGTTGTCATAATAGATTAATTGATTTAACAATGCAGCGGTATAAAACTTTTAAAGTTGTGACTGATGCTTATGTTAGTATTGTGGAAAGGCACAACAGTGCTTTCAGTTAAATTCTCCACTTTCCTGCTATTTAGGCTACAAAACAGATTATAGTGAACACTCAAAAAAAAAAAAACGAGTTGCTGGAATCTCCACATAAAAAGCCTTTTTGATCTTGTTTTAACTTCTGTCTCCATTCCCCCCTCATTCCCACAGCGAGAGGATTTTATCACTTATACACTCTGAAGGAAAAAAGTGTAAGATCTTGTTTATCAGATGTCAGGTTCGAGTCACAAACAGCAAGTGAACACACTTTAGCTTCTGGTTTTGAGTTGTCTAACGTGTTGTGCTGCATTAAAAATGTAGTAAACATTCTGGGCAAGCAGTGGCTGGAGAAAATAATTCTGCTTAATCATCTTTGTCTACTCTCATCTGATGCCATACATACACTTCTGTTCCGCCATCCATAAATCAACACAATCAAGGAAGATGATGAATAATTAATTTGAATAATGCTAAATGCTGACAGTACGAATCTGAGACAATGCTAATGATAATTATGCATTTTGTGCCTGCAGTGATCATGTGTGGCCAGCCCCCGGCTATCCGGAACGGGAAAGTGGAGGGCTCCGATCTGCAGTGGGGTTCTAGCGTGGCCTACAGCTGTTTCAGTGGTTATCAGTTATCCTCTCCCGGAATCGCCACATGTGAGGGGAACGGAACATGGCGCGGTGAAATCCCTCAGTGTTTGCGTGAGTATAAATGAACACACGGGGTTCTAACATGGATGGAGGGCTGCAAAGAAATATAGATGAGACCCAATATCTGCTGACTCAGTGAAATTTTATCTCTGCTCAAGTTATACAGGTGCTTAATGAGTACAACGTCAACAACGACTCATTGTCCACTTTATTAGGAACATCTAACATTCCTGCAGTTATCTAATCAGCCAATCTTGTGGGTGCAGCAGCATAAGTACAACTATGTGAATGCATAGGTGTTCCTAATAAACTGGCCAATGTGTTTAACCAGACCACTTCACACAAATAATAACCAAATATAACAGACATTTTACATTAAACAAAAAAGGTAAAAGGTCAGTTGTGGCTACTGAAGTCCTGTTCACACAAAGCTTTTTTATAAACACTTATTTATTCTGCACAAGGTTGTATTTTTAGCTAGTATTGAGGTGCAGCATAAAATTGTTTCACACTAGCCTGGCATTACCTCAGAAAGCACTGCAACACCCACAAGTAATGAGTGCAGAGAGATTTGAGCAATACCAAATGTACAAACGTTTAATGCTAATCAGCACAAACTAACTATACAATAATCTCTAGGTAGGAGTCACATGAATTGTTAAAATTTGCAAAGGCATTCTGTGAACTTTCTTATATTATGAATTTAACAAAGCTTCAAAATTACAGAGCTCATTGCAAAACTCCTTTTCACAATTCTAGGCCAAATGTGGATATTTAGCTTTGTTGATTCATTAAACCGATCCAGACAATTGGGATGTACGGTAGCATTTTGACATGAATGTCCTTGATGCAGCTTTTGACAGGTCATTAAACTGCTGTGACAAGTGTCAACATGTCACAAATATGTCCTCCTGCTAGTTCTTATCGTTTGCAAGATACACAAGGTGCCTGGCCCCAATCTGCTGCTAAAGCCTACAGGTTTTGAGTCTAATCCTTTGACACAGTGTCAGAGAAAATGTTAAAAGAGCTGGGAACTTCATGCCCCAAATGGCCTGTCATCTACGGCTTTCGGGAGAAGCATCTCTTGCAGAGCAGTAACGATTCTGGAAGCAATTCTGGCTGCATGAAAACTTAAGAAGTGCAACAGCCTGACAGACAGCACAAGAACATGAACAACCTCAGAATTTGAATCATTTTTATTTGCCAGTATACCTGGCTCATGAATTTTATTTCTTGGCCCATAGATAGCTGCCGGTGACAACTGGCAATTCTGTAAGTATATTAAAGCAACAGACAGAATAAAATAAAAAGCATCATGGATTTCCACTAACTATACGGCGTGAAGCACGTATTGCGCTGTGAAATGGTAGGAAGGGTTACTTTGTTAATAAATGAAGTTTATATTAAGTTAAAACACCCAAGTCAAAGCAGGTAAATGGTGTAGAGAGCACTGATACAGCGGATGTGTCATTAGATCCCCAGGCGGTTTTGCTTTAATGAAAAGACTGCTGTGTTCAGATAAAGCCACCTCATATAAATGTGTGTCATTAAACTGTATTCCAAGTGTCACAGTGGCCCAGCAGGTAGCACTGCTAACTCAAAGCTAAGGATTTGAGCCTTAGCTCATTTAACTGTTTTGTGTGCCATTCATGTGCACATCCACGCCAGCAGGTAGATTGACTACACTTAATCGTCCCTAGGCGTGAACGTATAGTCCCTGTTGGAAGTACTGGAATGGCAAGCTAGATAATTTTGTGTGTGAGGCAAAAACAAAAACATGAGGGTTTGAGATCAAAAGATGAATGAACAACCACCCATTTTTTCAAGTGATCAGGTATATCGGAACATGTGATTTGCAGGTTTTTCTTGTTCCCCAGGTGTGAATGGCTACTCCAGGTTGGAATGGCTACTCTGTGAACACTGCATCTTTCTTTTTATTATAATATTTTTATTTAAACCTTCAAAGTACAAATTTGACAAAGTTTTAAAAAAAAATACTCTATCTAATTTAACAGATTAGAATCATCTAATCAAGCTCATCAATGTAGAAAAAAAAGTGTGGCAAATTTATCTCCTGTGACCTTGTCATGCTACATACTGTACTGTTAGTTAGCATTGAGCTATTCATGCGTCTGTCTAAAAGAGGATAAGCTGTTAGAACATGAGGATGAGTGCCCTTTGGGGTGCATTTAGCTAACATTAACTATGGAAGTTTTGCTTTACTTAATGCCAGGTTAGCAAAGCATTAATTCCATTAATTAAAATGTCTAGGCAGCAAGTCAAATCTTAACTAATGCTAAATACTGATTACTTGATTTTTATTAATTCATTAGAAAACTACACAGCATTAGTCAGCCAGCAATCATGTCCAGTGTAATCATGACCAGCAAACTTAAAGATGAAAGTCATATCAGTTTTTGATTAGTAATTCTATATAACCAAGGTCTCAGTCATACTTGGTGAGGAAAAGGAATTAATACTAGAGTACAAGAGTCACAGCACTATAAAGTCATAGATCCACACCCAAGGTTCATTCTGGCAATAGGTAAAGCCTAATCATACCATTTCAAATGATTTTATTGCAAATCATATTGTTATAGAAGCAGGAGAAGAAGAAACCTAGTTGTGGTGATTCTAAAAAAAAAAAAATCTAAAACAGTATCTGGTTACAGTGATTACTTGCAAGAACATGTCCTCTGTTTAAATACAAACCCTATTGGTGATTAGATGGTGGAAGGAAAAAAAAGAAACCTGCAGTAAAAGAGTAGATTTGGGTTTTCTGAGAGGTACTAGGAGTTATTAGGAGACATATAGTGCATGTTTTACCTTAGTGCAAAGAAACATGTTATGCTCTTACTGGATAGGCAACATTTTGATGATGGGTATCCTGATTCTAAGGAAGCACCGAAAACCTGGTAATAAACATACTGAAATGACCAAAAATAACGTAACATTTATGTTATCTGAATTGCGTCCTGTCTAGCGGTATTATGTGGGGACCCCGGAACTCCTGCAGAAGGCTACAGAGAAGGCAAGCAATTTACCTACAAGTCTGAGGTGTCTTTCTACTGCCGCCCTCCCTACCTGCTAGTGGGCTCCTCTAGAAGAGTGTGTCAGGAGGATGGCTCATGGAGCGGTCTGCAGCCTTCCTGCATCGGTGTGTAATCCTCACCCGATGAACATCCTTTTAATCTTCTTGGTAAGGTGTAAGCTACAAGATGGTGATAAGTGATTTATTTGTGATTACAGATCCAGCATATAATGCATGCAAGGATCCGGGAACACCTGCTTATGGAATTCCACTGCAAGCTCAGGGATTTATGGTAAGGGTAGTAAACCCAAATGCTTGCAAAGAAGATTCTTTTATGCTATTAGTAACACTTTTTTTTTTTTTAGGTGGGGAGTAAGGTTTTTTTCAGATGTAGAAAAAATTATCATATCCTTGGGTCTACTACTAGAACGTGCCTGGAAAATTTGACTTGGAGTGGCCTGCAGCCGGAGTGTGTCGGTAAGGACTTATTAGAATATGACAAACAACTACAATATTCCAAACAAAATCACTTGCCAAAAAACAGGAACTAATCTTATAAAAGTCGTATAAAAGCAAACACCCTGTTTTATATTACTGAACATTTATCTTAAGAAACACATTAGGATCGGTCTAACATTATTTATAGTTCTACTTGCTTTTGGGTGATTTAAGTTTGGACTGAACTTATTCACTTCAAGTGACCAGTTAAACAGGCTAAAGAAGTCCATAGTAAAGTATGACTTTGTTACTAGTGAGAGGTGACTTCAACCACTTTACCAAAAACATCACAGACCCCTTTTAATGATTCTGTGACCTTCATATAAGAAACACTGATAAAAAGTACCTCCTGAGCCTGATTGTGTAAAGACATGAGTCAACTAAAAGCAAATGTGAACACTTCACATATTATGTAAGGTGCACTTAAGGCACGCAACCTTTGCCATCAGCATCATCTGCAAAATAAATAAAAAACAAACATGTAAATAAGCGTGCTTCCCAGCCTTATACATCGCATCTGTTCTGTGTAGCTCACACGTGCCGACAGCCTGAGACACCGTCTCACGTGGATGTGAGGGCCATCGACCTGCCTACGCTGGGCTACACACTCATGTACACGTGCCAAGATGGATTCTTTTTGGCCGGGGGATCTGAGCACAGGACATGCAAGCCAGATGGCCGGTGGTCGGGCAAAACACCTGTCTGCAAAGGTATTGACCCTTACCTGTGCTGTGAGTAGAAAGAGTTTAGTAGAAACATTAACGCTAGTGTTTCTGCTGCGAAGGTTGGGAAATAACGAAACATGACGTATTTGCTCTCTTTGCTACAAGTTAAACTTACACAGCATCCTTTTCCTAACTAAAAATATTTATTGCAGCAACATTTTGCAGTGTAAAATATCCAAATAGTCTAAGCCAGTAGAAACCAATCTACAATTTTTCTACACATCATTGCATTCTAAAAATGGTGAACATTTAAACAGAAATACATTTGTTTCCACGGTTCATGCTTTTACGAATCATTTAAAGCTATTGGATGATGCAATCTCCTACGAACAGGGATGTGGGTCATTCAAGTACACAACAGAATACAGTTTTTAAATGAACTACGATGTTTAAAGTTGTGATCATTATCCCTGTGCACACATGCAAGGACAGAGTGCACCTGCAAATGTCAACTTGTCAATTATCTGTCTTCTAGTTGGACCAAAAATAAACACCAAGTCAAAGGGAGACCCAGACATACAGAAAAACAAGATTCGGGGTACGTAACCATTTCTCTGCAAGGGAAAAGGAATTAATTTTTCTTTTACATAATGGGTGCTCTAGTCTTATACACATTTTATTAAAATGTCTTCAATAATATCAGCAGTTTAGATCTATGCGTAATGCTTTATGTCTACAGCATGATACTAATTAAATCTTAGTGTTATAAAAGATGGGATTTCTTAAACAACCTGAAGAATAATTCTTGTGCGAGCATCAACGCTTATGACTATCGGATCTAATGTTTACACACTAGTTTAGTTTGCTCCAAGACAAATCAGTGGGTGAGAGATGGTTAGTTCTCCTGAAGTAAACATGACAGGTGTGATGGTTAGCGTGTCAAACTCTGGTGAGACTCATAACAGACAGTCTGTCCTTTCCTTGTGTTCAGTGCCTGCAGACGTGTTCTCTTTTAACTCGGGCTGGACCGGTTTCTACGAGTACCTTGGCAAGAGACAGACTGCTACAATAACAGTGACTGCTTTCAACGTGTCAACGAGCAGAGTCAACGTCACACTTTTAGAACAAAGCGGGGTGCAGATCAAGCTTTCGGGTGAGCTGTTAAATCCTAGCTTAAAAAAATCAGAAATACAGGCACAAGTAAAATGTTTTACTAAATAAAAAATGGAAACTGCCTTTAGTTTAACAAGCCTTTGATTTGAAAAAGGATACTTCGTTTTAGGAAAATAATCCATGATATGTTGGTGTGAAACTACATGCCGTGACAGCACATCTTAGTGTTTTATTACTTTTAATGTTGTGAAGCATCCATGAGGAAAGTTAATTTCTGTTATCACTTATATTAAAGCAACTGTATACGGTTTTTCATGCCATATTACAACAAGAACAAAAACTTTTCATTATCTGTCAGAACTGCTGTCACAGAAAATGTAATCAATAGCTGTTGATCAGATTCGAGAATTCAACATGGGGGAATTTTAAAATTCTGCTGATGCCTAAGCTAATTTATTTGGTTTAACATTTTAATGAGACATGTTTGTCAACATTCCTTTGTCTTCTGCAGGGACTTACAAAAAAGAAGAAAATCATTTATTACTCAAAGTCTACCAGATACGAGGCCCAACAGAGCAGTACTTCAGTAAATTCAAAAATGACAACTGGGCAATGGATGGTTATGTAAGTACCACAAAGTTACTCCACATTCTTAGGGAAATTAGAGATTTAAATCCATAGTGCAGTTTTCAATCCTACAAGATAATGTGGTGAACTGTATACCTTTGTCAAAAGTATTGGAGCAGCAGAACAGGTTCTCTCATTTTGCATATCCTGAGGACCTTTGGATTTGAGCTCAAGCATGAGATGATGGATCCAAATTTCACCCATCTTTTCCTGATATTTACATCTAGAGTTGTAACTCAGTACATGGCACCTTTGGTGGCAGACCACAAAATTTTAGATGAGCGAAAGTATAGGGACAGTAAATAACGCTTAATATTTTGTTGCATCTGCCTTGCTTGCCACTGCTACATCACCAAGCTGTTGATTTGTGTTTGCAGTGTTCCTTGGGTCATTGTCTTGCTGCATTATGAAGTTCCACCCAATTGATTTGATTTCTGTAAATTGACAGACACTTTTGTTATTATACAAATATATTAATTGTTTAATGAATCAAACACCTAATAATTTGTGAGGTGCCGTGTTCCATCATCTCATATTTATCTTTTGATCTCACCCAACAAATGTATTCAGTGTATCATCAAAACAAAGGAATTGGCCTTGTCCTTCTAATACTATTAGAGGGGACTACAGTAGTGTAGTTTGCGTTTGCTTAGCTTTCCTATGTATTGCCTCAGCCCTGCCAGGCTGCCTCTGTTGGGCCCTTAAGCAGCCCTTAGCCATAACTGATACCGTTCCTAGGACTCTGGAGCAAGTAGGGTTAAGGGCTGTGCTTGAAAGAAACAGTTGCAGCTTGGCAGGGCTAAGGCTTGAACCCCCAAACTCATCACTAATCCAGAGCTTTTAACCAGTGTTGCAATGAATTTGTTTTTTTCTCTATGGTTTTTTTTTGTGACTGGCTATGGTGAGACAATACTCAATCATCCATGAGCTTGCATAAATAAAAGTGATTGTTATTTCTCTTGTTTTCCCCCTCTCTTCTGATCAAGGTGACAGCTGAGTCTGAAAAGAAAATGTTTGTTTACCAAGGTCACATCCATAGCAAAGACTTTGGCAAGTTTCAGCTGACAAGACAAGGTAAAATGATCACTGGAGTGCAAAGCATAAAACTAATAAATAACATTAAATATTTATTTATATATTGTCTAAAATTTTTAGTTTTTTTTTACTTTATTGGTCATTGTATGGGTCAGTTTACCCGTAAAGCTACCCTTAAACACAGTAAATGTGTTTTTACTAATATATCATCGCTGTCGGGCGGAATCCTCATATCTCCAAAACCGTTATTTTTCAGGAAATTAAAAAACGCAGTGCACAGGGTTTAGTCCGCGTTGCAGTGGATTGTCTTGCGCTAAATTCCTGTCCTCAGACGAGCACCAGAACTAGCGGGGGTCAAGATTTTTTTTTCTTTGAGCCCAGTGTTTAAGACATTTACCTCAGAAGACGTGTTGATTCGTTGCGACTCTTCTTGAAAAAATAACAGACCCACGTGGGGACTGACCAATAGCATCGATATGTGAAAAAATATGAAATTGACCAAATTTGGACATACGAGGTTTCCGCCCAACAGCGATGATATGTGACATGCTTAGTGATTATGGTGCTGAGTTACAGCAGAGCTAAGTTAACTCAGCTAATTAGCAAGCTATGTGACAAGTGTGAGTAATAAGAAGAAATGAGGAAGCTGAACAGAGTAAACGGATTAAAGTGCTGCTCTCTTTAGTTAGAGAGTTAACACTGGGTACACGATTGTACACGAACAAACTAATTGAAACAGACCAGTATGTTTAAGGCAGTTACAGAATATTTGTTGTTGGTGCTCACATTTCATTACACTTTCAGCTCTTGTCACTACAGATATGGATCCCTCCAATCCGTACTATGGCACGAACAGCAGCTCAGTAGCGGCTGCCATATTGGTCCCTTTCTTCGCTCTCATTCTGTCAGGGTTTGCCTTTTACCTCTACAAACACAGGTAGGAGCTGCTGAGAATGCCTCACACAACTATAGCTGTGCACTTATGTATTGAGAACTTTATCTGCCAAAATGAGAAAAAATAAATAAATAAATAAAAAGAATTATGTAGCGCACCAGACAGAGAGATACTGTACTTCAGACAGCTGATTCTAAGTGGTTAGCAATTTATAGATCTACCACCAAACTACAAAATTCTCTCCTTTACATGCTGTTCAATAACAATTCACTTGATACAGGGCCAGAAAGCTGGGCTTAACATTTTAGGGTTTAGTCTTCTTGCATGAACAGGGCAAAGACTGATGCAAGAAAAACCATATTGAGAAATGGTGAGCTGTCTGGACATCCAACACATGCAGAGAAATCTCAAACTTTCTGCCAGCTCACTCCATCTCTCTACGCACACAGACGCTACATCACCACATCATTCCAAATAAAATCTGTGACATCATATGGATGTTTTTATAAATACTATCACCATCTCCACCAGCAATCGGGGTGATCAATCTGATCACAGCCAGTGCAGCAAGTGGAAAAGCTGGCTCACCAACACTTCGCTCTGGATTTTAATCTGCTGTTGGAACGTGAACAACTTACCTCCTCATTACCACAAATACAGAACAATGTTAAAGATAAGGGTACCAGATGTCTGCCTGTTCACAGATATAAATCAAAAGTGACGACTTCTGATTAAATTGTTGCAATGAAGTTAAATTACAATACAAGTAGCTACCTGATGTTAGTTACCAATGTTATGTGAGTACACATACACACACATAACATTGGTAACTAACATCAGGTAGCTACTTGTATTGTAATTTAACTTCATCGCAACAATTTAATCAGAAAGAAGTCACTTTCAGCTCTGGAGACATGGATTTGCTAGGAGACATTAACTAGATGTTTTAGCTCCGAAAGTCACACTGAAAGGGAATTCACCATTTTGTACTAAATACTGATGGATTGCAGTCCATTGCCGTAAATATGTAATTTAATCAGGGACTAAAGATCAACTGTACATGTATAATTTAAAACTTGTTAATAATATTGTATTGGTTTTTACAAATTTATTTTCATTTTTTTTCCATTTTGGCAGAATCAGACCTCCAAATTTCTTGACCTTTTTCCATGTTGAATGTTGATCTGCATTGTTTCGCTACATTGTATGGGAAACTCCTGTGCCTGATTATCAGCACAATTGATTTAACAAATTTCTGCACTTAACATTACCACAGAACCATAGTGTTCATTCTCAAATCATTCTCAAACTGGAAAAAAAAGAGCATTGGAGTTTTCCTATGTTTACCAAAGCAAGCGATAGATAAATGTGACTTACAGATAAAACTGACGGGTGACAATTACCCAATATTAAAATAAATAAAAAAATTGGCAGGGTACAATCACAAGAGACAGATGTGATTGAGAGACCCAAAGACGTAATCAGGGCCGGCTCCAGGTAAGAACCGCGAAGCTAAATCACTAGGCCACAATCCCTCAGCTGTCTTCATCTTTCATTTATTTTTGTTCATCTTGTCAGAGAAAGTGGGATTCATGCCTGTGTGTGTATGTATGTGTTTTGAGGAGAAGGGGGTGAGAGAGTTATGCAATGTTTTGTCTCCCTAATCTGACAGCCTAAAAGCCATCAGTTTGTGCAAATGTGCCAACGAGGCATTGTTCCTTAACGTTTTATGTTCTTTAAAAGTTCTTTGAAGTGTTAAATGCACCATGCAATCCAAGCAGAGCTAATGGATGGAAGGAATGAGGGAGGAAGGGATGATGTGAAATTTGCCTCAAAATGCAGGTCATTTATATTTAGATTATCGTACAAATTACATGCAACTGTAAATCATGGCAATGATAGGCAGCCGGGCAACAGACTATCAGTTACGGCTTTCCTTGGATTAACAAAGCAGTGACCTTTTGCAAGAATGACATTATTTTAGACCCTAGTTATGGTTTCTGAGCAAAAAAAATTCTGCACGATTCCTTATTGAGAAAGGCATTTATAAATAATAATATATCCCTGATTTTTAGCTTCTGGTTACAGTAGTGGCCCTGATTTTGCTGTGGATAAATGAATAATAATTTTAGCCAGCAGACCTAATAACCTTGCCCTTACATTCACGCTCCAAGAGAGACTGGCAGTAGTTTAAAAACAGAGTTGATGTTACGGGGTACACTCACCCATGCTAATGGCCTCCTGCTCAAACATGGAGCTCCACAGAGGGAATTCATGAGGCTCTGTGCTCCCAGGCATCTTTAACATTTAACCTTACCTCATTGTAGTGGAAAAGCACAGCTGAGCAACAGTGCACATTAAATAGCTACACTCAAATCATAATTGCTGCGATCTTGATCTGTGTTCTGGCATGAAAAAGCTGTTGAGTATTTATAGTTGTGTGTCTTTACCTAAATTTTGAGATTTATTTATTTATTTTTTACTTTTCCTGTCTCACCCTACACTTGGTCTAGGACGTCATTTTATTCTATTTTCTGTTGCTTGATCTAATGTCTCTAATGTATTTACTCTTACCTCTATAACAATTAGGTTTGGAAAAAGTACTGAGAAATGTTACTGAAAGGTGACTATGTCTAAGCCAGTCGACTGAAGTGAAATCAAAGTATTAAAAAGTAGTGTAAATGCTTGACTGATAAATGTCAAGGTTCTAATGTGAAAAACTGATTTTGTAAAGCAACTAAACAATTGTCACCAGATGTGCTGATCAATACTGCTTGTTATTTCCATATGAATAAATTAGAAGTCAAATTTGCTGTAAATAACATCTTTGCCTAGCCAATTTATGTTAGCTACCGGAATCGATACCGGAAGTCTAACAATGTATGATCAAAGAAAATGTTTATCAGCAAATTTCCTGCAACATACTAGCAAAATTGTTCAGCATATTAAAATAATTTTACTGATATTTCCTGATTGTATATTTTTAGAATGAAATTTTGTGCAAAATTTAGATACCTCCACTTGTTTTCAATCAAATTGCCATTTAGTAATTATACGCAACAGTAATTATGATTTGAAATCCCTTGTGAATAAAAATGTACAGTGTTCACTGATTATTTCAGCAGGAAACCATAGATTTTTATAAATAATTAAAAAAAAAAAAAGATTATTTTTATATTATTGTTTGCCAGCATGTTATTAAACACTGAATGGCAATTTGAAAACAAAAAGAGTGGCCTCAGACTTCTGTATAATTCTGTACCGGAGAGAAGGGACCTTAAATGTAAGGAGTAAAAAGTTACTCTTTTTCCTTAGAAGTTCAATTGAGTCCAAATATTAAATTTCATAAGCCATAATAAAGTGTAAATACACACATAAAAATATAATATAATCAAGTACAATTCTTGAATTATTTTCCACCCCTTAACACTGGCAGGAGAATGTATTCTGGAAAGCCCTGCTGTTTTTGTGTGACTGTTCAACATGCATGACATCAATTCTTTTTGGTAACAGGATTTTTTCCCCTCTTTGGCAGGACAAGACCAAAAGTCCAATACAATGGCTACGCAGGGCACGAGAACACCAATGGACAGGCATCGTTTGAGAACCCCATGTACGATACGAACATGAAGCCAACTGAGGCCAAAGCCGTGAGATTTGATACGACGCTCAACACAGTGTGCACAGTAGTATAGCCCTCGTTAGCAGCTCCAGACACTGGGAACCACATGCCAATTCTTCATAACCGAATGCACTTTGGAAGGGATGTGAACTCCTCTCTGTGAACTCGCTCTGAACAATTTCAAGCATTGACAGCTTTTTTTTTTTAAGAACACAAAAGGAAAAAACGAAAGAAACAAAGAAAAAAAAAAAAAAAAGACTTTTTCTGGGAAATTATGATTGCGTGCTGTCTTTGACATGGACAAGTTTCTCAGAGCAATGAATAGCACCACTAACAGCACACACCGGGTGGAAGGGGTTTTTGCTTTTTTTTTTTTTAAATACTTCTAAACAACCAACCCCACCACCACCCCATGTCTTTCTCCACAACCAACCAATCAAACAAGCTCATCTGGGAAGATGAAGTGTCTTAAATGCCACAGAATTTCTTGCAAAGTGTATTTTCTTCAGTGAAGACAAAAGACAAGTATAATAGACACTGGACTTGTTCTCCAAGAAAAACAAGATGTAACACTTCTACACACAGAAAAACTGTATCGCCAGGTTGCAAATGGAACCGTCAACTGCTGTGTGGCTATTAAAGGAGACAAAAGAATACTTTATCGCACAATTTTTGCACTAGTATGAGAAGGATGTGAAAGGGGTTAATGGAATAAACATTTAAAAAAAAAAAAAAAAAAATCCACAGGGTTACTGACAATATGTATATAAATCATTGTAATTCCATATCCATAAACAGCATGATGCCATGCTATATCTATGAAGAGAGAGCTTGATTCTATTTTCTAAATTAGATCTTTAAATAAAGTTATGTTTACGTTTACATAAACCTATCAGAAAGGTTATGACACACTTTAGGCTTTGGAAAGCTTCACATCTCATTCCATTTATTTTTTTGTTGATGTCATGCTTATCCTTTTCATTCACTTCCTCCAGAATCTTTATGAAGTAAAATTCTTGACCTAGAACTTTACTTTTTCACTGAATATTTAGCACAGTTGAGCCCAGAGTTTGTCTTTTTATTCCGGATGCAGTTTCATATCTATACTTTATTAATGATACATTTTCTCTTTGTGTGACATCACTGACGCGTCTTGTAAGCCAGGATAATGTACGTCGAATGCCTTCATGACCTTTTTACAGTCACAATTTCATTCCTGCTTAGTCATCGCTCACTATTAATGTATACTGGTACCTCTTACTCAAATTCTCCAAGATCCTTACCCAATGAAATATCAAATATACTCTTAAAGAAACACTGCCTTATTAGAATCAAACGCATGACGGAGCCATTTTCACTCATCCGCATCACGTAGTTTAGGAGCATATACGGCTTCATGGGAGCAGATTCACTGTGATTTTAATAGCTTCAGTTGTTGAGGTTTATTGATCATGCATGTAAATGCGCTTTTTTTTTTAATTATATATATATAAAAAAAAAACTAAAAACACAAGCCTAATTTGTTCTATGTTTCCAAAAGTATGTGCACTGGTGTGCTCACAAACAACATTTAAAATTTGACAGAATTTTAATAAGAGCTGATTTTTTGGAACTCATACGAGAGAAAAAGGGTTTGGGGAAAACTCAAACAAAAAACATACTCAATACTTGATCAGTTGTAACTTTCCATACACTTTGGACTGTAAACCATGTTGCCATCACTAACAGCCTCATATGCACATAATGATTTTAAAAAGAAATCATCTTTTTCCCCCATTGAATTTGCCATAGCCTTCTATTGAAGAAGTAGAGGAATTATCGCTTTTCTAAAACATTTAAACCCATGTAGCTGTCAGACAGATTGAGGCACAAGTGTTGGGTAGAGCAGGTTAGACCAGTTAACCACAAGTTATTGTGCATTATAATACTATCTACTTCACCCCTCTTCACACTCCGTCCCTACAGTCTGCCAAATATCCCACGCCATGCCTCTCTTCAGGCTTGCTGCAATAACGCTGACAGTTTTCCCCCCACCACCACTGTAAAATAAGCAATTCACTAAGCTGTAAAACTGCATTCAGTCCAACACAACCATAGCATTCATACACGTCATTCTGCTGTCATGTGCTGCTGACTTGAAGTAGGTGCAAAAGAAAATGGTTTTGTACAGAAATCTATTTTTTATGAGGAATTTGTAAAATGATTAAATATGCTGTACTTTTTTTGATTAAATGTAGGTAAACTTGTTAAAATAAATGTTTTTACTGTATAAAATGTAAATTAATGGTTTATCTACCTGTAAGTATATATCCATGGTTGAAACATTTTCCAGCAAAATGTCTATGTACGAGCTTTTATGACGCATCTTGCTCGTATGTGTTCTTTGACGTGACAAAACCCTAGAGAACTGTACTACAGGTTGTTAAAATACACATATTTTCAAAAAATATTACTTCAGATAAATATTAAAGTATTTTAAAATATGCATTTTTTGTTGCAATTTCACATGTACAAGGATGAACGACCTAAGAAGTAAGTAATAAGCGCATGCTGTTTATACAATACATTATAGGAGCTCGGAGCACCTACAAGAAAATGGCAACCAAATAAGTCAATTTCAGATGATGATGATGCTTCACAATACAGTAAACTGTGGCTTTTTTCCCTAGAGCCTGAAATTGAAAACAAGTTGCATTTCACCTACTGAACACAACAAGCAGTAACTGAATTGGCTGTGTTATAGACCTGGCAGAGCATCACCAAGGAAACAGCTATAGAAATGCCACGGCAGAATAACTCCGCTTCTTAAGGGTATCAGACACTAGGAGTGAAATGGAGGCAGATATTCCAACAAATACGTTTTGATAAATGATTCGCAGATGCACCGCAATTTCCACCTAAACATCCACTTCATGTAGATTCCGCCTTAACTATTGGTCAACAAGTCATGCGTGCCACTCTTCAGCTGACTGTACTAAATCAGAGATACCGTCATTATGTACACAGAAAAACAAGCAATCTATTAAAATGACCTTGACTTCAAAGTGATTAAATAATAATTACAAACAGATGAGTTGAAGCATATCAGATGAATTATATGGGTTTGATTGGCAACTAACTTCAGATCTGTACAGATCCATTTTAACAATGGCATAAATGCTTGACAGTCACAGTCATGTCACGCCTTTGGTCTGATGCCTTAAGAGAGAAACCTTGATGACGGATCCCAGAACACCAGGAGCACAGCACCATTTTACTAATCTGGCCCAGTGCCATTATCACCACAGAGAGTGATGCAAACAAGTTTAAATATTCAGGAGTGCATGCAACCATCTGAAATTCACCTGATGGAACAGTGTCAGGGCAACACCTAATAAAATACACTTTTTGTGTACATTTTGTATTACCTAAAGAATTTTATGTTAATAATTGGTTTAATAATTTGTTTGCTAAATTATACATTAAACCTTTAACCCATGTTAAAATGTTGGCTGCCCAGGATGATAAACTACAGTTGGGTAGCATGCTGTTGGCTAGTTCTCTTTTATACCAATGAATAAACCTTTAAGCCAACATTAATAGTCATAAATAAGTAGTGTGCATCATTTAAACTAATCTTGGGACAGGTTCTGACAGCTGGATAATGATTATAGATTCTGGACATTTCTGACTTGGTTTTAAATAACTTTTGTGGCCATTCCTCTAACTAGTGCTATCGGATCAACTCATGTTAGCGCATAGCCAATTTCAGAAAAGAGCAACAGATATTTTATGAATATGGCTTTAAAATCCTAAAGCACACATCAATTTAGCTCATGTTAGATAGTTCTAGCTTTAGCAGTCAAGACTGTTTTACACTGAGGTGACTGAGTAAGCTTAGCATCAGACATATTTTTCAAATTTGTCATGATCGCCTCACAGTAATCACTTCAAGAAAATGCATCAAATGACAATGACTATTTAGTGACTTCCACCTACAGAAGGTAAAGACTCCAAGCCCTGGGACAAGCTGCTGTAATCATCTTGTAATTCATAAAAAGCTTTCTGCTGACTCGAGGGCAGTCGATAGTTTGAGAATAGTAACAAGTTTGCAGGCCTTAAGAAAACAATATATTGTGAGTAAAGTTGGTGTTACCTTGGAAAGGCAGTAAGATTGTGATAACAATCTATGGCAATATGAGACCAAGGGCACAGTGGAACAGGAAAGGGTTTGAGAAGGCCTGCAGGAAGGACAGATAGGATATGAAAACTTTTTAGAGCTGACCACCAGAATTAGACACTTGCTGCTGAGTTCACAGAATACAGGGCACAAATGAATAATTATTATAATAATATAATTATTATTATTATGTATGAATGAGTGAACCATCCAAAGACTTTGTTTTGTCTGAAATAAGCAACAGGAAGTTCACATTCAGTGTCCAGTGAATTTTACTATTCTATTAATAGAAAAGTCATCATTAACACTTGCACACTTATAATAGTTAGTTCAGATAAGGCATCAATGAGACAACCAGTCAGAGGTCACTATTTTAACCAGTGCTTCCTCAGTACTGTGATGAAACCTAAATCCTGAGTAAAATGCTTCATGTGATTCCACTGAACTTAGCTGCTAAGCTAGAATATTAGAGATTAAGCAGAGAACAAAACAGAAACTGTGTGGCTATGTTTATGTTCACAAAAAACACTTCAAACAAATTTCCTATCCAGACTTCCGTCACACCTAGTTTGTCATTATAAATACAGAATTGCATTTGCACCTCCTTCGACAAGTAGATGATGCAAGTGTACTCTATATATCTGTATATATCTGGGAGCAATAACTAAATTTAAAACTACATAATCATGTGATCCAGTCCATGTTGCTGTTAAAATACATCAAATCTCTCATCAGTTATAGTATGATTTACAACAACTGCTTTAGATTTAATATTGGCAGACCTAAAATCAAATCAGTGGTGCTGGCTGTGCATTTGATATTATAATATTATGTTGGATTAATATAACAGACTTTGAGAATGTCTGAATTTGTTTACATTTAGCCACAGCTTCAACATGGTGAAAATTATTTAGTGTTTCAAAGAGAAAAGTCTCAAAAGGTCACGTTATATTTGGACGACCCCAACATATTTTCAACCCATAATATCCTCTCAAACTGGATGATCCTCCATCTGCCAGAATCATTACGGTCAGTGATTACACTCAACGAATATGGGGCAATTTTACAGCATCAGATGCCCCATGGTGTTCTTCTCAAAAGGATTTATGAAAAAGCTTGACTCAAAAGATATTTAATTTAAAAACAACACATACACGGGGACATATACACGGGGACACGCACGCACAGACGGCCACTGACGGACGAACGGACACCTATGAACGGACACTGACTCACGGACGGACGGACACTGACTCACGGTCGGGGACACCGACACACCCTATCGTGTGCTCATATTACCAAAAGTCAATGGGGAGTTTGAGTTTATGATGTTTAAATTCAGTGGAGTCAACTTTGGCTGCATAGAACTTATTTAGTTGGAATTACAGGACAATTCACTACAAACTATTAGAGCTGCATATTTTTAACTGTCTCAATGCCCATATTGTAGAACATGGCTGTACAGTTTGCTTGTGTGTGTGTCATAACATTCCCAACACTTTCGTGCATTTACCAAGGTAGAGCTCATTAAATAGATCCATCTACAGATAAAAGCTGTGGCTTGTTCAATTCTGCACCTGCCTTAACGCATCTTAATGTCTTAATCTTACTGTATACATTAAACCCAATAACAAGGTCTATTTTGTTAGGTTATTTGAATTTATTGAAGTCCGGTCTTTATCGGCTTGTCAGGCATGTAGACCTTCTAAATATGTTTCAGTGAAAATGTAGCACTTCCTCTTAATTACTTTTCTCAAAAGCTCACAACAGATTCGACTCACAAGTCAATGATATTGATTTGAGTTAGCCTCTCTGAACACTAGACAAACATTGTCTCATCGACCTATGCGGAGTCCTTTTTTTTTTTATTGCTCAAAAGGTGTTGCCCACAGAGTATCATACATAATCCTCATGTGGTGAGTTGAGTAACTTTTTTTCTGTCCCTGATCTAGCTTTGTCTACACAGATTAACAGGCTGAAAAAAAAGGCACTCTTTTTATGGCGTACTTGACAAGCTCATGACCATCAGCATATGGCACTAATGTGGCAAAATCTCTATTCACTGGAATTTTAGCTATTCTATACACGGTTACATACAGCTTAATGAAAATCCATTTACCCCTACACTGTTCATATAAATAAATTACATTTCAGAAGCAAGTTAAAAACAGAATATAAAATAAAATTTTATAGAGGAAAGAGAATGAGATGTGCAATGTTACATGTGTCAACATCAACAACATCCACAGGACAGGGATGAAGGAATCAAATCAAATCACAATCCACCGTTTGAAGAAGACAAAAAGAGCAAAAATAAGGATGTCAAATGCAAATAACTCCTCAACAGTAAGTATCCAAAGGCTACATGGGAATTTGTAAAGAAATACAGTGAGCTTCAGAGTTCTGGAACCAAGACTGGTCTTTGTCACTTTGGTCAAGGATAAAGTGTGGGAAAAGTAAGGATGTGCTCATGATCCAATACAAGCTCATCAGTCAAGCACAGTGGAGGTAGTGTTGAGTAAAGTTTTTTTTTTTTTTTTTAATTTTTTATTTATTTCACTCCAATAGTAAATGTACACAGAAAAATAGGGTTTGTGGGGGAAAAAAATATAGCATTGGAGTCGTTTTCCTGGTTTAAATGAAACGGTGTTGCTTTTAACTGTGTCTTGAATTTGATATTGAAAGAGCCTTCAGCGAAAATGCCCCAGGCAAAACATGCTCAATGAATTACTTGTAGCTGTAGTGACACTTGCATCTGAATTGCCTTTTATAATGTTTGTGATATTTTGGCCCTCTACTAGACAATCTGATTTTACAGTCTGACATCCCAGTTTGCCTTCCTGTCACTCAAACACTGCAGCATGCAAATTTGAGTTCCATCATTTAGAATTAAAATCAGGCATCTTACATAACATTTGAACAAAGGAGCTGACTGAATTGGACTTTGAGTATCTTCTTTCAAATCCATCCCAAACAAACATTGTACTCAGAATTGAAGGGAAAAAATATAAACATAGACAAATTAAAAAAACACTGATTTTCTTAGAGAATTTGCAGATTTTCTTTCACACCTAACAGTTAACTTTGATAAGGCGTTAATTGTGGGAGACTTTAACATTCACATTGACAATACAAACGATGCTTTAGGACTCTCATTTATGGACCTACTAAACACATTTGGGCTTACAAACAAAACATCACTAGTGCAACTCATCATCTTAATTATACACTAGATGTAATAATATCACAAGGAATAGATGTCACTAAAATAAAGACACTAAAGACTTACTTAAGTCCTTAGCGCTATGTTGTTCTATGTACTGCAGCACCATTGTCCTGGAGAAACATTGTATTGCGTCAGCTATATATGGTTGAAATAACAATAAAAGTTTTTTGACTTGAACATTCCGGACTCCTGATTTACTCTTTCAAAACTTTTTCAGAATCTGCAGAATAAATATAACATGATAAAGCATTAAATTAAGTGGTGATGAATGGGTTACAATGACACAATGTAGATACAATGAATGGGTACGCTTTACTCTGACAGATCTTTTTCACTATGAAAACAATATTCTATGAGTTATCCTAAAAAAAATTCTTCTAAATGTATTGAGATGATGTATGGACCTCATATCATTCCATCACACTTAATCTAATATAATTGTTGTCCTAAACTGTGGGGATAATAAAGCAATATCTGACTGATGCATTGTTGGGATATCACAGTATACATGGATGAAAACACAATAACTCCATCTCTGCTACCATCCATAGCATATGTGGACAGGATGAGATTTCTGCTGTTTTGCTTGAGGACATCTGATTGATACTCACAGGATACATCATAGTTGTAGAACTCACAGAGATTGGAGTGTCTTTACAATATTATACATCGTCTTCAGACTCAAACTTCCATTTTAGACTGATTATTAAATATGATATCTTTTATAGTGCATGCTATACAGTTGTGTGCAAATATTTGTGCAGCCCTGATCAAATTATTTTTACAAAAAGCATTTAAATGTGTAAACACCTCTACAGAAAGCCTTTTTTTCTGCAAAGGTTATTACCCAGATAATTTTATAGTTTTATAGTAGATTTCTAATTGTGGCTTGTGCAAACCTTTGGACAAGAACCAGGAATCAGGAATAAGAATTCATGAGCACAATAAGCACAGTCTCCACACCTAAAAGGTAATGCTATTTATATGAAAAACATTTCCAGCTCACAGTTTTCATTGTCCAAAATTTCATTAAGATAAAGATGATAAAATCATGACTTTCAGATAGAATGGACTTCTTGTATGCTGCCCAGAAAGGCCAAGCAAAAATACCCTAAGTGACGGCAAGAACCTAAACACCATTCCAAAATCTGCATGGATGAGACACCAAGTGCTGTAGCGAAGTGAAAAGTGCTGTAGACTGATATATTTCTAAAAAATGAAAACTTTTCCCCAATTAACAAAAAGTACGTTTGAAGAAAAAGGAGAAAATCTGTATCAAAAATGTACCATGAAATAAAACGAACAATGTGAAGTCCCTCACAGTTCCCTCACTTGAACTTTATTGAAAATATTTAGGTACACAGCCCAAGAACTAGGTCATTTATCTCTCTATTTATTTCAAAAAGAATCTTCCGTTTGCAAAATGAAGGTTTGGATGGTTTGTGCAATATTTCTCGAATAACACAGAAGATTAAATATCTTTGCTGGGAAGGATAATTGGGCTTAATGGGGGCACCTGCCCTCATTTAACAATGACAGTTGAGAGCTTCCACACCCCCACAGACACCAGTTCTTCATAATAAAGCACAGACACTAGAGAAGAAATCGCTGGCACAAAGTCAATTCTTATGTAAAGGACGGAAGTGGTTCTGGCCATGACGAACTCAGTAGTATCACAACATTAATGTGAGAAATGGATGCACTTCTGTTGATATCTTGAAAGAAAACAGAGAGAGGGAGAATATTATATGAATAAAAAAATATCTTCAAAATACCCACAGGTAACTTTATTAGGATCACTTCATTCATGCAATTGCTGCAAAAAAGGAATAAAATCCAGCAAGAAGCTGTGCAAGAAGTTCCTTGCTAACAGGAACACACACACACACATACAGGTGTGAAAAAAAAAGTTTGCCCCTTCCTGATTTTTTTTTTTTTTGCATGTTTGCCACACTTTAATGTTTCAGATCAAAAAAAATAAAATTTTGAAGGTTTTTATTATTAAGGGAAAACAAAATCCAAACCCACATCCAAAATCCAAACCCCTTAATAATAAAAACCTTCATTTAAAAACTGCATGTTGTGTTTACTTTTGTTATCTTTAACATTTAAATTTGTTTGTTTGATGATAAGAAACAATGTGTGACAAACATGCAAAAAAATCAGAAAGGGGCCAACACTAACACCACTGAATGAATGAATATATATATATATATATATATATATATATATATATATACATATATATACACACACATACATACACACACACACACACACATTGAGCCTTAGGGCAGATGAGCTACAGAAACATCAATTTACACAAACACACATCAGCAGGTATCTACAGGTACAAATACAGGTATCTAATGTTACAATGGCACAAACTCACATCCCAGTTGCACTGTACTTTATTTCTATTGCAATTAAATTCATTTAAAATATTTCTGTGTCAGTGTTTGGGTTCATCACTTTCTATCCTAGTTACAGCTTTTTTTGGCCCTGAAATAAACATGAAAAAAGGATTTTCTGTCAAATTCAAAAGCCATAACACAAATGTAAAGGCAAGATATGCTAAATTATTCCTTATGATGTCAGTGTATATCAGGATGCACTGAGAATAGCAGGCAAACCTCTGCATGAATCTCAGTGAAAACTCCTGCGGTTCGACCGATGGCACACGCCCTGAATTTTGACAAAATCATAGCAGCGCTAAGCCTCCATAACAGTGGACAACAATGCAAGTGTACTCTACAAAGCAGGGGATAAAGAAGTGTAATTCCATCAAACAAATCATCATTGTACTTGTCAGTTCTGATAAATGGATTAGTGCCTCACTTGATAAGAGTGATGTTGCTCTGGCTGTTTCCTTTCATTTACTGTGCATTGAAAATTTCATGTCATTCTTTCTTTGGCAACATTAATCGGAGTTTGACCTGAGGACGATGGCTCTTTTTCCCTCCTGACTTTTTTCTCCCTCCTACTCACAGGTCAAAGTTGGGCAAATTGTCTTCCTAAAGCAATGTTGATCCTTAGTATCTTTCCATTTAATGTTAAATAGATTTGATTTTAATGTAATGTTAAACTATTTGCTTCATTCATCTAATCAAGGTTTTATCTTTTAAGCATCTTTGTAGGCCAGTTGAAGAAGGCTGACATTTAAATAATTGTTCTAATTGAAGAACTATCTATAAGAACAATCTTATAGAACAATTCTATAATTGTGACGTTTAAATAATTCCACTGTCATGGAACTGCAAGGCTTACAAGTGACATATGCAGCAATGTAAATACGTACATTATTATTATGGAAATAAATAAGATCTTCAAAAAGATATTTTTCATTAAAAAGTCAAAATTCAATGTTTTTTTTTCACATTCAAAAATGTGATACCAGTAAAAGTGACATTATGCAGACAGATCCAAAGCTCAAACATTTGGTAAAATAAGAAGTAAATGAGTGAAAGCCTGAAACCTACCAGCTTATCACTTTCAGGTTTGATTTTTAACTTAAAGCTTAAGCCATTTTGACTTGCTTTCTTCTTAACCTTCATGTTGTCCCTGGGTCTTTTTGACCCCGCTGGAAGAATTTAATGTGTCATAACTTTGGTTTTCTTCCACATATTCGCCTGAAATTTACGAGGATTGTTCCAAATTATGAACTTTGCAAGCAAAATTAATTTTGTCTATTTTCATTGAACTATGTGTCCAGAACAGTATATACAACACGTTCGTGATCCTCTTGGGTCATTTTGACTCGGTCACATTTAGTGGGGCAATAGGTCACACTTTTGCCCTTTTCAGCGCAATGAACATACATACAGACACAAAAATGCACACGTAAAATGTCCACTAACACACGCACCGAAAACACACACTCACACCCCACACACACACAAATTGGGCATTGCATTTCATTAGGCCTCCAGGAAAAAAAAAAAAAAGCCAAACATTTGTAAATATTTCACACTTTTGATATGCCTTCGCCTAGCAGAGGGCAAAATATGATCTACCGAAATGATGCTACACACACACACACGCACGCACGCACGCACACACGCACACACACACAAGCATTGGGCATTGCAATTCATTAGGCCTCCAGAAAAAACAAAAGCTACTCATTTGTAAATATTTCACACTTGTCAGATGCATTTGTCCAGCTGGGGGCAAAATCTGATCTACCAAGAAGCTTCACACACAGAGTCAAACACTGTTCAAAGCATTGGACATTGCATTTCAGTTGGCCTCTAGACAAAACAAAGGCTACGTATTTTTAAACATTTCACACACATGCACGCGCGCGCACACATTCATATTTCTATAAAGAAGTTCAAAAATAAAATACATGTGTTTTGTAAATCATATTTGTTTCCTCTCTCTTATTTATACATTTAGTTGCATCAGTAAGCTTTGGCCTAGAGATATGCTGAGTAATGTTTGACATTCATCAGTCAGTGGTTATCCAAAATAATATTTAATAATTTCTGCTTATTTTACTCAAAACATGGCATAATTTTATAAGGTTTATCATTCATAAATTAAGTGTAATAAAAAAAACATGAGTCTAAAAAGTTTTATTCACATGAAATTATGCCATGTTTTTGAGTGGGGGTGGGGGTGTGTGTGTGTGTAGCCTGTTGTTGGTTGATCAGATGACATCAGGTGGGTAAAATACATATTAGAAGTGTAAAATAGATATTACACACAGAATGGTGATAATTGTAGAATTTTTGATTTATAAGCATTCAAGTCAATTTGGCCTGGAAAAAAAACAGGTTTTATTATTTGCTGACATTAAAAATGGTCAAAATGGTTTCAAAACAATCTCCTGCCCTTGAAATATACCAGCCTGTAATTGTGCATCAACTTTTGTGCCTCTATTGTGAAAATAATTCAAAATTCTTTTTTATTTTTTACTAATAAAATGAGGCATTTTTGCATATTAATGAGGTTTATTATACCAAATATGACAAAATTTTTGCAAAATATATGTTAATATGTTGGAAACAAGTTAGACTAAAAAGGTATTAAAAAAAAAAGGCTATCATATATAGTTCATTTTTTATAAGCAGTCAAAACAGACAAGGTCAAGTTGACTCAGCACTCCTAATTTGTATAGGAGGACAACACAAGGGTTAAGCACTAATTCCATCAGTCTCGTTCACCTTTTCTCTCTCCTCCTCCATACCCGTGTTTAGTAACGTTATTTTTATGTACCAAATGTACCTTTACACTCATAGCTTAATTAGAGCTCAATCAAATAAAAAAAAAAAATGACTGAACAGGTGAAATCCTTTCAGCTCAATGGTTGGTTGTGTTCATTAAAACAAAATTTGGTAAATTTTATTAGTTTTAAGGTTTCACTGCATCATGCATCTCTGGTAGGAAAGAACCAAATTATTGTATTTAAACCAAAGTAGCCAAAGTATCATAACCAAAGTATGACCCGGATATGTAATAGAGAATTGCAAGAAGGCCAGCTTAATTATTTTCCTATTTTGTTTTTACCAAAAAAAAACATTGTAAACAAATAAAAAGCTGCTTAGTTTCTTTTCCTATTTTCATTTTGAAGACCTACAGATATAATGGATAGGATGTGATTTATCCATTATACACACTTCTTTTTTACCATCTGATGAAGGTTTCTGCATGGCACTGAAATATTGTAGCATGTTAAATAAAAAAAAGAACCATGTTGCCATATTGGGTTTAAATTAAATCAATAATATACATCATATAAATATTATAATATATTCATAGTTGTTTTTTTTTTAACCCAACAGTACACATTTTCTCCTGCAAAATCCAAACAAATGCCTGAGGTTAAGCCTTTGTGTTCACACCAATGTCGCAAAGCACAGCAAAGGATCAACACAACTAATCTTCTGATGATTCAGGAATCCTTTCCAACTCATTTCACATGATTTAAATAATTCAAAGCTAAGGGTCTTAAAAATAATCTGCAGTCCCAAGAACAGTCAGCTTTCTGCCAGAGGATGGTCCCCAAACAAAGCTGCTTTTAATAAAGTGCAAAAATGTAAGCTTTATTGATAACCAATGGATTTGGTCTGCAATAACATTTAAAAAAAAGTGTAAGATGACTGGTGTGAAATCAGTTTTAGCCCAGCATGATTATTCTGATGAACAACAAAACAATGACAGCTGTGTCCCTGCTGAATAAACAGAATCACACCAGTCTGCAGTCATATCCTCCTTAAACCATGAGCCAAGTTACTGTCATGAACAAGTGGAGTCCAGGCTGTTGCTATTAAACCTCCTGCACCTTTAACCAGTTATTAATGTAGCGTATGTTGTACAAGTCTAGCCCCAATAACATGCATGCACACACCCACATTTTCAATCTCTGAGAGTTTAATTTGTCACTTCTTGTAACTAATTCATGAATTAATAAAACTTGTTAATTAGCGCTCTCAAAGAAAAAAATGACATTAAATAAGGTGACATCTGTTACTTAACAGCACAGTTTAAATAGGTGGAGTTTATAGTTTGTTGCAAGAATCAGGCAATATAAATTCAAACAAACATGATCTTTTGTCCAAGCGAAACGTTGACAAACGAGATAAATTAACAATTTTTCCACCAAACACAGCTAACCAACCTGACACACCACGTCTAAATCAAATATCTAATTAGGGAGCATGGCTGTCTCCGGTGAGAGCTACAGCCCCGCCATCATTAACAAAACTGTCAGTCGCTGCTGCAACCATGACATATCTGCAGAAAATCTTACTCAACAGTGAGAAGTAGCATCTATGAGAAAAAAAAAACGTAATTCCAGAAAACGTGAGCCTTTGTTCCCACGTCTTCATTTACTTTATTTAAAAGGTTAAGCGACAACTTCCAGAACAATACAGAAATTCAATGAATTGTGCAACACAACCAACAGAAAAGATGTTTCTAAAAGAAATGGTTCAAAGAGCCAAAAGTGAAGATAAATGTCTGGGGATAGGGAAAGAAGTATTCAAGACTGGATGCTCTTACTTGGTATTGCCATGTAATTGAGAATTATTTATAAACTGAAAGTAGAGACGGCATTTAGTTAAGCGATATGATACGAGTGTAATTTTATTAACTGAACTGCTCATATAATTAGAACGGAAAAGGATTTCACTGTAGCAGCAATGACCTACGAGGAACTTCTTCCAGTATGTAGTAATGGGGATAAATCATTGAAAAAACTATGTTAATTTATTATGTTCACAGTCAATCACTTGGAGCAATCTCCTAACCTCTTCTCACCTCATCATGTGCAGCCATGAAGTCATGATTCAGGTCTCTTCTCAGTACTTATTAGTAAAATGTACTGACTATAATCACTGGAAGTCTAAACTAAAGACCTGTATGTTTAGAAAATGCAGTGGGGCACGCAAACCGCCTCTAAACAGTCAGTTATAGCAATACCATGTAGGCTTAAAGGCTGTTTAACTCAAAACGATTGAGGAGATGGAAAAGTTCAATAAATCGTGTTACACCACTCCTTTTCCCACAAGATTAACATTTAACAAACACCAACTACAAACTATTATATTCATAGGATTTCTTGCTCTAGATGGTCAAGTCATTCTTCTAGAGTTTTATTTAAATATAGGTTCAAATGTTTACCTATAGTTTTTGTGGAGTTTATGTGCAATCAAACCCACTGGCACACAACTACACACACACCCACCAATTCTGAATTATTCAGTGAGGTGTACATTTACTTTTCTGGCAACTGGCCTTAGATTTTCATAATAATTCAATTTCAAGTCAACGTGGTTCCCAGGTAAACACACAGAACATGAGTATTCAACTAAAACATGAACCACAGGCAGTTGTCCTCCCCACATATTGACAGCTCTGCTACAGCATTTATTTAATTTTTTTTTCCTTTGTCCAAATTTCGGTTCTTAGACATACTTTCCTGGGCATGGTGACTGCGGTCAGCCAATTCAAGTTTCTGTGGTAATGTTCATATGCAGAAGATTGGGTTGGATGATGTTATGGTATTCTTTAAGAGCAATTCGGTGCAGTGAGGTTTTTTCACTTTAGGTTTTCATTATGGTAAATTGGATTAGGTAAGTGCAAGCCAAAACCGAGCAGTCCCATGCTTCATTACACACAATAAGGAGCGAACATCTGCTGCTTTCTCATCATGCTGATTGTTTGTGGAAACCTGAAAAGTAGCCACACACAAACAAAAACAATCACACCAGTGAAGCTCCCGACATGCTACTTCATACAAGCCTTCTCAAATGCGCTACATTTGCTAAGAGTACAGGACTAAAGACAGTTTCCTGAGTGATCTGAGGCATGCTGTGTGTTTGTGTAGTACACACACTACTGACCTGGAAGACATCAGCATTCACTCTGGAATTACAATAGAAGCCAAGGGCAAAGGATCTTGCTCAAACAAGAACTTGTGCATGTAACGCCAGTGGCATGGAATACAATCGTTTGTTTATATATTGAAGTAATCATAGAAACATGGAGAGCCAATTGAAATGGGACACAAACATCCAGGTACAGAAGACAAGCTTTAATTTACATGCAATGTTTTTACTGTGTAGATAATTTATAATCATCATTACAAGCATGTGATAAATGTTTCTCGTGGCACCTTTCATTTCTGCCAGATGTTCTATGTAACGAACACTTCATTATGACCGCTATATTCGCTCATAAAAATGCATGTGCTTTGAGTATGTTTGTACAATAAAAATGAATTTCATCCTTTTGGTTTATTCTTCCCGATTTCATGATAACTACCACCACATCTTTGCAGGCTGCCACTTACACATCATCACGAAGCTGAATGTGAAAAGACTGCTAGCTGCTTTATTCTGTTTTTAGAGTAAAGTGTTTGCTCTGCCATTAGGAGTGTAAATCTCCCTCTGTCAGATGCAGTGTATAATATGGACAAAAACTATGCCAGACATTTAATACACTTCAGTATCCTACTGAAGATTTTGTTGAACACTGATGCAACTGGATTAAGCTTTGATTTAAGAGGAGTCCAAAAAAACAGCAGTTGAAGGAAATAGTTAACTATAATGTTTACAGGAAATAACTTGTTTCACAGATGTTCCAGAAAATTACATGTATATAATTATGTACAGAAAAAACAAAACAGGGGGTTATTATAGACTATCCTGTACTTTTGATTGCAATACAAGCTTTCCCTTTTTGATTCAAATTGTATCTAGATTTGTTAATCAACACTGCAGAAGGGAGGGATGCAGAGGGAGGTGTTCAGTACCAGCAGACTAAAGTCTATGAACAGCAGTTGTACGCAAGTGTCTTTATTGTCCAGGTGGGTGAGGATTACTGTAAACGAATGGCTGTGGCAATCGCATCATCTGTGGAGCGGTTTGGACAATATGCAAACTGTAGGGGGTCAGGGAGTGTGGTTACTGGGTCTTGATGTGCCTCATGACGAGCTTCTCGAAGCACTTCATAACAATGGGCGTGAGTGCGACAGGACGATAGTCATTGAGGCAGGACACTGTAGACTTCTTTGGGATGGGGACGATGGTGGTTGTCTTGAGGCACGTAGGAAGAACAGCGCTGCTCAGGAAAATGTTGCAGATGTCAGAAACGACATCCGCTATTCCTTGAGCACCCTGCCAGGAATGTTGTCTGGGCCAGCAGACTTCCGTGGGTTAACTCTGCATAGAGTTCTCCTCTCGTTGGCCGTGGATAGACAAGAGTACCTGATCGTTTGCCAATACGTTGTTCTGCACCTGAAACCGAACGTAGAAGTCATCCAGCGCATCTGGGAGGGAGGCATCACTATCACAGGCAGGTGAAGCTGTCTTGTAGTTTGTGATGTATGCCCTGCCACATGCGCTGGGTGTCTCCGCTGTCCTGGACGTGGCTGTCTGGGCATGTGCGTGCTTTGCTTCTCTGATAGCCTGTTCTGAAGGATAATTCTCTAGTCTTCAGCAGGGTACGCACTTTAGCCATCCACAGCTTCTGGTTGGAGCGTGTGGAGATGGTTTTAGAGACGATCACATCATCAATGCACTTGCTAATGTAGCTGGTCACTGATGTCGTGTACTCCTCCAGGTTGAGTCGGCGATGGTTGCAGCCTCCCTGAAGATGTTCCAGTCAGTGCACTCAAAGCAGTCCTGAAGAGTAGAGGTGCCTCCTGCTGGCCAGGTTTTCACCTGCTTCAGAACCGGTTTAGAGCGTTTGACGAGTGGTCTGTATGCTGGAATTAGCATAACAGAGATGTGGTCTGAGTAGCCAAGGTGGGGGCAGGGCCGGGAATGTTTGTGTAAACAAGATCCAGTGTGTTTTTCCACATACTGTTAGTCCGGATCGGGAACAGCATCTCCAGAACCACCACACTTAGTACTGGAGCACCTCAGGACTGCGTGCTCAGCCCACTACTGTTCACCTTGCTGACTCACAACTGTGCAGCAATGCACAAATCGAACCATATCATCAAGTTCGCCGATGACACGACCAAAGTGGGTCTCATCAGCAATAACGGCGATTCTGCATACAGAGAGGAGGTGCAACAGCTAACTGCCTGGTGTAGAGCAAACAACCTGTCTCTGAACATTGATAAAACTAAAAAGATGGTTGTTGACTTCAGTAGAGCACAGAGCGAGCACTCTTTTCTATACATCGACGGATCATCTGTAGAGATCATTAAGCACACCAAATTTCTTGGTGCTCATCAAGCGAAGAACTTCACCTGGTCACTCAACACCAGCTCCATCACCAAGAAAGCCCAACAGTGTCTCTACTTCTAGCGTTAGTTGATCATTGGAGTCCCTCGATCATGGACATTTACACCACACGCTGCATCTGCAAAGCCAACAGCATTGTAGATGACCCCACACAGCCCTCACACACACTTCACCTTCCTGCTATCTGGAAAAAGTTACCGAAGCATTCGGGCCCTCATGACCAGACTGTATAACAGTTTCTTTCCACAAGCCATCAGACTCCTCAATAACTGAAATGAACTGTACTGGCCTACAACAAATACACACTCTTTCAATAGACATCCATGTCTACAGCATCACTATATCAAACTGTTTACATACTGTTTTGCACTGTTTTTGCTCTTTGCACATGCTGTCTAACATTTCAGTCAATTGCTGTTTTGCACACTACCTCATGTAACTGCTGCTAGAATACTAATGTGTTTATTCCAGTATTTCTGCACATGCAATATTGATTGAACATACAGTATTTACACTGGTTAGGGCTGTTTTTGTGTATTGTCTTTAGTCATGTGTCTTGTATTTTTTGTTTGCACTGTCTTTTTGTCTTGTCTTACACTGTTTGCAACAGGTTGCACAGATGCACTTTATGTGGCTAGTACTACTTACTTAAGCCCTCAGCTCAGTCTGTTTTATGTAGCATCATGGTCCTGCAGGAACGTTGTCTCATTTCACGGTGTACTGCATATATATGGTCGAAATGACAATAAAAGCTTCTTGACTTGACAATCCCAGGCTGATATTCAGATTTTTTTCTTCTTTAAACATTTACCTTCCACTTTCTATTTTCCAAAGCTTGGAGGTTTGATGGAATTTATTCCTCAATTAAAAATGTAATTTTAAGCATCTACAAAAATATTTTAATTTATATATTGTATTAGTATAAATATCCAAAAATCTACCAATACAGACCAACTATTTTTTTATAAACCATGTTGTTTTTATGCTGTATAAATGATGCACATTTGTGTTACAGTGCAGCTTTCTATATATTAACCAGTTGTTTTCAGTGCATAATACTCCACTGTTTAAAGTGGGTATGAAATAAAAATGCATAATTTCATCATGTTAAAATAAGGTGGGGGGGAAGAGAGTGTTATATTCATGAAAAATAACCTTTACAAAGTCATTTTACATCAAATAATTAAAAACATACTGGTTTCTTGACAAACGTCTGCTCACAGCCATACTTCCTCCATTAATAGCTCTCCTAGCAGCATTTCTGTCTGGCCAGACGGCGGTATAGTGATCATGAATATTTGTTAAGAGAGCAGTGAGTAACATGTCTGACAGGTCTTGCATTGAGGTCACTGGTAACCTGCGCTACATTATTATGTCTGGTTCTCTCTGCTGGGCCATTGCTGGGCTCAGTGATGGAGCTGAACTCAAACTGTTCCTGACAGTAAATGGGAGTTTTAAAGTACCAAGGGCACATGTGACCTGAATATCAGAAGTAAAATCAGCATTGATTAGAGAGCAGAAAAAGGCAACAAAAACCTCTAGACAAGTAATGACACAGAACTCTTTACTTGTGTGAAAAAAAAAGCGTAATAAAATTACCCGTCTAGACCCAACAGCTGCTTGTGCATGGTCAGTGAATTGTATTAATTCAGCATTCTTTGCTAAGCTTCATCAATAATAATGTAATGATGGCTGATAATCTAAAGATGTAAAGACTGATTTTTGGCTGACATATACATACACACGAATCGTTATATTTTTCCATCACCCCCTCAGGTCATGGCCCAACTTCCATGGCAGCTCCATGTTCGTAAAAACCTAATATCATGCACCACTGAACCTTCTTTGAATTTGCTTCTGTGGCAAAACTGTTTGTAATGTGAAAGTGACAGTCATTGTGCATGGTGTCTTAGAAATACATGAACAATGATCTTAATGCATGGCCATAATGTTTCAGTGGCTTGATTTCAGCCGTTATTACAAGTGTTGTCATGTCCTTCCAAGTATTACTTTCAGCTTAAACCTCAGTGAAGTCTGACCTTCATCGGTCATTGGCTAGTTCATCGGGCAGCATTGGTTTTTCTCTCTAACGTGTCTTCAGTGTCCGTTCAGTGACGCTACAGCTTACCTCAGTTACTCCAGATACTTCTTTTTTCTGCCACTCTCAATAATATTCTTGCTGGTCTTCCATGACACACAATTCAGGATGGCTGTCATGTTTAGAAAAAAAAGTGTCACATCTGCTAGACTTTCAAATTGGCTGCTATGTGGGTGAATTCTAATGAGCTATTACACAGCACTCTTGTGGCACAGATGAAATGAAAGGCAACATGCATTACTTGAGGTGGGAAGCAGAGCTGGTGTTCTCTTTCACAGTCAGTGACAACCAACCACATGGACAGACAGACAGTCTTTAGGCTAGCATCACAGTCTAAACCAGGGGTCACCAACCTTTTTTAAGACTGAGGGCTACTTCAAGGGAACTGAGTAGTACGAAGGGCTACCTGTGTGATACAAACTTCCTCAATAGCAAAATTGCACAGATCACTTTTTAATATCAATGATATTATTATTATTATTATTATTATTATTATTATTAATAATAATAATAATAATAATAATAATAAGGTGAAGAGACTGCTCACATGTCAATGTTAATTATTCCCCACAATTATTAACAATGATTTATACAACAATGACGGTAGGAATATTTAAACATGCAACATTTATTTATGTTTATCTGTTCCAACATTTGAGTCAGGAAGTAATGTCAAGGAAATCATTAATCAAGTCACAACAAGTTATCTAGTCTTTTTTGAACAATTTTTCACATTTCCGTGCACCATTTTTAGTTTAATGTTATAGTGTTTTCAATGAACACATGTTATCTCTTCTTTGTCTGTAAATGTCTGTTAGTGGGAAGCCTGGCACTGCATTCTGCTCACCATTGTACTGTAATCTGGTGAATAATTTGACACTGCCAGTCTGAGTGAGTCTTGTAAATGTGCATCAGTAAGGCGTGTTCTGTGTTAGTTCTTGATAAAGTTCATGTTAGAAAAGGCTGATTCACAGAGATAGGTTGAACCAAAAAGGCAGGCAACTTTCATAGCTGCTGTGCATACACCACTGTATTTTTCTGAGTCCACAAGGCACAAAAAGTTTGATGCAGACTGATGGGCTTTGAGGCGAAGGTCATTTTGCAACGTTAGGCTCTTTACCTGTCCAGCATCCAAGTTGAACAGAGCACTTAGTTGCTCAGCAGTGCATGCCATGTCCACTTGCACGAAAGGATTTTTAACGTCTTTTTCTGTCCTTAATGCGCTGCCGGGTGGGTAGTTAGCATTGAAACTTTCGTGACACGTACTGAAGTGTCTTGCCACATTGTGCCGCTTTGCCGTCGCAACAGTCGTCCCGCAAATGAGACACGCACACTTTTCTTTGACTGGGGTAAAAAGAACTCTTCCTCCCAAACACCGTGAAAATGGTATGTTTTCTGCCATGTTTTTGGGGGTAAATCACAACTGACTCCTCATTGTTGCTGCACCGCTTCCTTGTGTCAGGAGTCGGACGTGACGTGCGAGCAATATTGACATCTGACTTCAGAAAAGGCCAGAGTTTGATATATACATAAAACATTTGTTTTAAATTAAATAAAATGAAATTAAATAGTCATTTTAAAATCTACATTAATGCAAGCATTTTTTATTCAAAAACTACAGCAAGAAAATTTTTTTAGACGGAACTATATTTCTATTTTTAGAACATGCCTCGCGGGCGCCTTAAGTGCTCCTTGCGGGCGACCAGGTGCCCGCGGGCACCGCGTTGGTGACCCCTGGTCTAAACCCTAGAACATACCAAAAGTGTTCCAGACTCAATTTAGTTTAACAGTTACAGGATATTACATTATTTGGATCTTTAAGAGGGATTGACATTGGTCAATTTATCAAATACTGAGTGAAGAAACAAAACATAACATTTCCAAATAGGGTAAATATTTTAATTGTCAATTGACTGAATGAGTCAATCAATTAACTAACTTAAATCTGACTTCTAAATAAGATTAGTAATCAGCTTATCTTACAACCAACTTCAATTAGAAGTGAGGAACTACTTTTCAGATAAAAGAAACATGAAATTCATTCATTCATTTTCTACCGCTTATCCGAACTACCTCGGGTCACGGGGAGCCTGTGCCTATCTCAGACGTCATCGGGCATCAAGGCAGGATACACCCTGGACGGAGTGCCAACCCATCGCAGGGCACACACACACTCATTCACTCACACAATCACACACTACGGACAATTTTCCAGAGATGCCAATCAACCTACCATGCATGTCTTTGGACCGGGGGAGGAAACCGGAGTACCCGGAGGAAACCCCCGAGGCACGGGGAGAACATGCAAACTGCACACACACAAGGCAGAGACGGGAATCGAACCCCCAACCCTGGAGGTGTGAGGCGAACGTGCTAACCACTAAGCCACCGTGCCCCCCAGAAACATGAAATTTCTTAATTTAAATAAAGTTTTTCCCTATTTCATCTAAACTGTACCTAATCACACACATTCATCACTGATAACCTAAATTAAAAATAAAATAAAACTTGAACAGATTCATAAAAGTATGAAATTAAATAATCATATTTTACTACATCAGCATCAGTCAAGCGACTTGAATCAAATGTAATACAAGGTTTCAGTCACCTAGCAGGAGTTTTCAGCTGTTTTTGTATTCAGCATCTGTGCTTATAAAAGGCAGCTCTGCTTTGTGCAGAATGTATTGTAGCCTGCTTTCACTTTTTAGAGTAAGTGTTTTCATTTCACTCTTTGCTGCAATCAAAGCTGAATCTTGTCCTTGAATTTTCTAATCAGTAACACTGTCATGATACACACTTTTTCCACATTTGGCTTTTGTCTTTTTTCCATTCCACTTTTTGTTATCTAAACAGAAACCTATGTTGTGTAAAATCTATTTTATCAAATATATTCCACTCCCGTAGCATCATAAAACACACATGACCCTTTGCAACGTGATTGACAACTTAGACCTACTGCCTTTATTGTTGTTACTTTCTCCCCTTATTTTCAACACTTTCAGTATCACATCTTACACTATGGGGCCTATAGAATGTAGAAACCTGACTTAACCATCACAGCCATACTGTATGTGACTATAAGGCCATAAGGTGAAATCATACAATTCTCTAGATTATCTTTGTATACCGTTTGTATTAGGACATCCTTTAACTAGAATTCAGATACTCAAACCTGTTTAATCATGACAGTGTCCCCATGCAGAAAGCAAGGTCAATAAAGACATGGTTTACAAAGGTTCGTGCAGTGGCCCAAGTCCTGAACGTTTTCTGGATTAATTGTAACGCTGCCTGTTCTCTAGTCCTCAACACTTGACGCTGTGGCCCAACGCACTAATGCTCTTGTGGCTAGTCTAGTGAAATCAATGTGCTCTACTAGTGTAGTACAAATCTAGTTGAACACCTTCCCAGATTATAAACAGGAAAGTGGACACCAACCCAGTTTTAATGCCTACGGACTTGGAATGAGCATATACAAGTGCGATGGACAGGGGTTCCCAAACATCTGGCCATACATGACATCTGTAACCATAAAAATGACTATTAATAATTATTATTATTATTATTATTATTATTATTATTATTATTATTATTAGCTTACAGAAAAGCCTGCCCTTTACACCCATGCATCATAATGAAACTTTACCATAGCAAACAAGCTGCGAATAAACCACTTTCCCATTTCCGTTCTACTCCCCTTAATGTATTTAACTGCTGAAGCACCAATGTCAACCACATCCAATTTCAAGAGAAGTATGAGAACAAAGACTGATGGCAGATATTAATAACTCGCTATGGCTTACATTTGAGCCACCATTTCTCCATGGTAACCTTCAATTACTGCACGTCCATGCACTCCACGCAACATTTAGAATGCCATGTACTATTATGCTCTTGCCCATCCTCATGCTCGACAATGGACAAAAGCGTTATTGCATTTCTGAATAGCAAAGCGACAAAGAGGAATATTTAAACAAGTTCTAAATGTACCCAGGATGTACCTTCTACCTTAGGTGCTGGGGACCAGTATGCATTATTACATATTATTATAACTCACTCCATCAAAAATAATTTATTTTACAGAGGGGGGGAAAAAAAAGGACATTAATACATTTTTATTTGTTCCAGACTATAACACAGTAAGGAATAAAACAGTAAACCGTTCTGGGGGTTAGGGGTGTCAGATAATGTCCAAGGGGGTCTGTCAGAAATCATAATTGTGTGCAGTTGCTAAGTCAGTCTCTCTCATTTGTCCTGATTGGCTGCAGCTCCTGCCAGTCACTGTATGTATGTGTATATTATATATATATATATATATATATATATATATATATATATATATATATATATATATATATATATATATATATATATATACACACACAGTCTTTCAGGACTGAAGTTGAAGCATAACACTTGAGGTATCTGTGCTATTGTGCTAAACACATGGCAACTACTCATATTTAGACAGAGTGACAACTCACAGCAGCTCAGGAACAGCTTACTGTAAAGCATTTTTATTTTTCTCATGACTATTTTTTTTTCTTAACTTGTTAATTAAAAATCATATGCACTGTCACCTTCTCATACAGAGCCTATAGACTTGTATGCAAAAACACCCACAATAGAAAATAAAATCATCTTTTTATGTTTCTGTACAATATTCATGAGGCCAACATATGTTATTACTGACATTTATCGAAGCAACAATAAGCAACAAAACAGATATAGATCAAGACTGGAGAAACACCCAATTCAATACGACTCAAGTAAATTCACCAGAGCTGGAGAATTATGGTAACAGCCGTTAAGATGTTTTATATATTTCTTAAATAAATGAAACAGAAGTAAAAAAAAAAAAAAAAAAAAAAAGAAAAAAAAAAAAAGATATTGGTATTGCAATGTAGAGAATGCTTCATCCAGCCGACAGAGACATTTAATGCTTAATAAATCCGTTATCCGATACAAAATCTGATGCGCATATGTTAATTTCTGGGATCTGGGAGATCTCTGTACCACAATGCAAGAGATGGTTTTATAATTGGTTTAGGGGTTCAACTGGAACTTAGGCCATCCTTAAAAATATTTTGGTTTGCAGTAACAGTAAAAAAAGTGGCGGTAGGTAGGTCTATATTTTTTTCCCAAGTTTCATTTAAAAAAAAAAAAAAAAAAAAAAAAAAAAAAGTGCAATGTTGGTGATTACTTAGGTATGAATTTAAACAAATTACCATATCGTGATGTCACTGACTGGGTCTTCAACCCATGCCTTCGGGCGCATCATTGCAAACCTCATTTTGATGCAGGCTATATAGACCACAAACAAATTTGTTTGAACGGTGACCACGAACATTTTGTTTACTGCAGCTGCAGCCATCATTACCAAGCGCGAACCGTTGACTCTGACAGTGAATGAGAGTATGAGACGACGCGAAAGCACAGGCCATAGTGTGACATCCGTTAATCAATAGTGACGTCACGGGTTTTTATTTAAAAGAAAGTACGTAGCCTTCGTTTGTATGTAGGCCTAGGCAATTTAGATATTTACAATACTCACTAAAATATAATTAATATTTATTTCATTGCTTTTGTATTAGTTGTTTGAAGAGTAAAAAAAAAAATTGGTCGGTCTTAACGCAAATGTACAACCGGCAAGTCGGTCGGACTTAAAGCAAAAAAAATAATAATAAATTTGAGTAGGTCTTAAATTGACAGGTTCGGTCGGGTTACGGCAAACAAGAATATTTTTAAGGATGGCCTTACATAGCATGTATGTTACACTTATATCAGACATGGATAAAAGCAATTTATCTACAGTACATGCAATTCACATAAGAAAAACAACAAAAACCCAGAAACCACAGACCTTCCCAGCAGCAGTTTAAGTGTTGTCCACAGACCTTGTTACTAAAAAGGTTGAACTTCAACAAACTGCCCAGAACACGTTTATATCCAAGTCAGCTTCATCTCCTCCTTCTCATCTCTTCCTGTCTTAATTAACGTTCTGTTTCAGCAATAATAACTGCAAATTCTAAGAGGAAGCAGTAGCTATCATTTGCTTTGGCATACAGGTCAACCCATTAAAGTCACTCTTGGCTGGGTTGCATGGCCACTTGTCATTCCGGCGGAATCTTAATGAGAATGACATTTACTCATTAGATATGCCATGTTTCAGGTGATCAAGATTAATGTGTTCATACTCTGTGTAGCATTTAATTATTTTTAATTCAGGGAAATTTCAGCTTTCCTGAACAGACAGTGGGTAATTATTTGCATAAGCGTTCTTCTGTACCCCAACTGTGACATTAAAGCCTTATGTTTAATTCCGTAAAGGCCTGGGTAGGATAACGATATAGTTTGCATTCAGAACCGCATACGTCCATGCTTATACCAATTCAAACATTTTTACCGAATACAAGGTTGCTAGCATGGAGAAATGTGTCAACCATGCCATTGGAAAAAAGGTCTGAACATAGAGACAGAGTGAATTCAGGTAATGGATAGTAAACGGTACAGTATATAAGCAGTACAAAATACCATTCAATACAGCCATGAGTGTAATACAAATATTTAGATAATTTCCAGGAATTATCATTCTGCCCACTGAGAAGCAGGGTGGATGAGGCAATATAAATATTTCACATTCAAAGAACTCAACAAAGCAGCACAGTTTAGTTGATTCTTAGGTTTGTCAAGTTTTAAATTCAAATATTAGGTACCATCTAAATAAGAGCAAATTGATGGGAACGGCTCTTCCTGTGCACAACTCATAAAACAGGATGTAATGTCTGCCCATGCACATCACTTGATATCAGAGAAGAAAGAGTACCTGATCCTAAATGTAATTCTAATATTTAAACACTGTGGTTGTTTGCATCAACGTACATGTGCTCCTAATAAAATGACCAACGTATAACATGCGGAAACAGTTCAAGAGCTTCAGCTAACATTCACATCAAACAAGGAAGGGGACAAAATGAGATTTCTGTGAACTGCTGATCTCCTGGGCCACACAAGTCCCTAAAGTTTACAAAGAACATAGTAAACAATGCCTTGTTGATGAGAGAGGTCAGAGGAAAATGAACAGGGGCCTGTTTCAGAAAGGAGGTTTAACCAACTCTGAGTTTAAACTTGAACTCTGAGTTGACAAACCCTGAGTTGGGAAACTGAGTTTTCGGTTACAGAACAGCTGAAAAGAGAGTTAGTTGACTGACTGAGTTAAGCGCGTTTAAAAAGCCATTATCAATGGAGCGCAGATATAACGAGTCACCATGGCAACAGCGTCAGACAAAAGAAAAGTCTGCATATTTCTCGTCAGCAGAACCGGAAGTGCTTATGCAAGTGTATGGAGAATATGAACACGTATCTAAAAAAAAAACGCAACACTGCTGTATAAAACAATAGTGGATTTAACATCAAATTTTAAAAAGGTGTATTTTAAAAATGTATTCTAATTATATATATATATTTATATATATATATATATATATAAAAAAGAATACAATTTTAAAATACACCTTTTAAAATTTGATGTTAAATCCACTGTTGTTTGTACCTCAAAAATGTGCCTCATGTGTTTAATCAATATTCATGTTTGTATTTTAAAATGTTTGATATTTTACAGTACAGAAATTGATGTTAATTATAGGTGGTGTGGTCTGTTTGTGTTTATCAGTGGACACTACAGTACACAACAGGAAAAATCAGCTATATCAAAACATTTAACACTCAAACATCACTGGGTTAAATTGAGCCATTTTATCATGTCAGTGGCAAATGAGAGAGAAGTGAAAACTTACCAGGCTCGAAGGGAAACACAGGTTTTCGAAGCCAGGTGGTTTCATTGGCGGTGAAAAAACCATGAGTTTTTATTTTAGCATTCTGTTTTTTCTTCGTTATTTACTTTTACGCTTCAATACCTGTCTCAGGGCAAACGGAGAAAGACGCAGGTGCAGCTTGATTGAAATGCGACGCCCCACCGGCAGCTCATTTGCATAGGCTCGCCCAAAAAACTCCATAAAAGGAAAAGCTCAACGGAACAAATACACATCAAAAGTAAACCTCGCAGAAATAAGACTCCATATATGGTAAACTCAAAGGGACAAATGTACATAAAAGGTATCACTTAGAGAGGGGAAAAAACTAAGAGGCAAAACTTACAGTGAGGCAAAATAGGAACAAAATGCTGGCCAGAAGTGTTTAGGTTTCGTCTTATTATTACATTAATTGATACCTCTAATCTTATTGGTTGACATAAAGATGACTTAAAAGTAAGGTTTTTGGATAGTATATAAAACATGTAATACTGTATAGGTCTACTATTATCAAACTATTTTTCACTATTTTGTTTATTTTCATGGATAATTTATCTTTATTTTTACTTATGAGTATATTATACAATACCGATTCCCAACCGACGTGTTCTAGAGCCACGTTGAATTTATTTTTTATTTGTAATTAAGCAACTGATTCAACTCTTGAGGTCCATGGTAATTAGCTCAGGATTTGAAAAAGGTATGTTCATGTAGAGAAAACACCAATTTTATCTGCGGAGAGGTACTAGAGATCCAGGGTTGGGAAATTCTACCTAAAGGGCAAACTGGAGAACCTTATTCATTTAAGTGTCTTGGCATGCAGCATGTTGTTCGATGCACTGCTGGATGTTGGATGCCTGCTAATTGGCACACTATCAAAAGTGGGCTTGTGGGCTAATTATCAGTAACCTTCCTGTTGATTTAAAATTCCTTGTTGATTTATCTGCTTTGCTGTTAACCAGAATTCATAAAGTAAGTATTGCTTGCTGGGAGGAGACTTTATACAGTGAAGCACTTGATTGATTACTCATTCATTTAAATCGCTGAAGAAACATGACACCTTCAATTTATTTGTGAATAGAATGGCATTTTGTTCTGAGATGTTTGTCTGGGAAAAGGTCATTTGTATATATATATATATATATATATATATATATATATATATATATATATATATATATATATATATATATATAAGTATTACATTAAGAAAATTGAAACACACTGCCTCAATATCCCTTGTAAAAGTGTGAAATCATAATCCTTAATGTGAGCATTTTTCTTTTATTTGGAGCTCCATGTTCCCATGACAACCGACCACTTCTGTGTTATGTCCAAGCTGTGTGTGCTTTTTTAGATATTAATTAGGCCTGTAGACAAAGAAGAGAGCTGGACATTCCTAGCTGAGAGTCATAGATGCGCTGTCTGCATGTTTGCACACGTATAGAACACCTTGCTTCTCTTTGGCACAGTCTATGGGAATCTGGTTTCAATGCAGAATCCTGTGAAGCTATAAGATATCTTAATGCTTCATTTATTCATTGTGCCAGTCCCAGCGACAGTCTGAAATATTTCAGGGTTGGGGAGGGCTTGTGATGGAATAGTTGGGATATTTGGATACCACATCCTAGATGCCAGAAAAACCAATAAAACTAAATAAGTAAATAAATAAATAAAAGAAAATGCTAGTAATTTATATATGTGTGTGGACAGACTTAACTATTTTAGTCTGCTTATATGACAGTGACTTGTCAATGATGACAATTTTTGCTTTAATAATGAATGAAAACATGCTTTTAAACTATTAATTACTGTTAGGGAACATCTGCAAGACAAGTTAGTTCATGTTATCACTTGCATTACACGATATAAACATTCATTCTCTCACTAGCCTTTCTTTTTCAGACAAACCAGACAGTACCACTCGTCTCTACTGAAGACGCTCATGGTGGAAAACTCCCTTCAAATCTAATAACAAAGCTTCACCACATGGAGGAATAAATAATATCTTTTTTCATCTCTTATTATATTTTTTATAATTTGGTTAAATTGAGTGGTCACCATGCAAATCTGTATAATGGTAGTTACTATGTAAACCATAATGCATAATATCTCTGAATCATCTCAGGCAGAATCTAGTTTTATTTCCCAGAGCAAGGACAAACCAATCAAAATTGATCTTAATAGGGTAGATTTTAGTAAACACATGTTTAGTTTATGCTTGAATGTATGCATGCTAACTGGCAAATGAGATCAGCAGTCACCAGTAGAAGGAGTTAAAAAAAAAAAAAAGAATAAAAATGGACGGTCTCATTTTGTCTCCTGAGGAAGTGGTGATGGTGTAAAACCTTGAGAAAGGATATAATAAAATATCTCACAGATTAGCTGTGAGCTGGAGCTGAAATTGAAATTGATCAACTACAACAGCTATGAATCTAAAATGTGGAATAAAACATGAAGACAAAGTACAATGTATTCAGGGTTTCCTGGGGGCTTGTGTTTTTCAGGAAATTTCATATTCAGACTTGGGCTGAGGAAGAAAAGAAATGTACCAGACTAATAAACTGATAAGACTGATCTGTTAAGACATATCATCAATGTCTTAAGCATAATGCGTATAAAATGATTTGTAGATGAAAATGGTTAAAAGGCTAATGAATAATAGTTAAAGGTAGGCAGAAGTTTATGTCACATATTTGCCAACATACCATATTGATTTAGGTAATTTAGGAAGAATATTAAGACACAAGTCTTAAAAGAGCTATAAGGCAACAATGAAGGATGGAGGTTATGTATACATAGCATACATGGAAATATGCAGAATTATTTTAAAATCCAAAAGCAGATAATTGAGATTAAGTTTAGTGATTAATTAGTTATAGATATGAGGATTTTGGCTTTTAACAGCCTGGCATTGCTAGTGCGTGGTTATTCTGGCATTGACCGTAAAATCAATCTGTCCTGAGCGACTTGTCAACAATAAGTATATAACTAGAACGTACATTTCCTGAAGAAAATGTGAATGGTGCTTGCACGTGGCAAGTTCCCCTCATCGTGCTGAGTGTTTTGATATGTCACATGTCCATGTTGTGCTAACTTTTTGATTTCGCTTATTTTGGGGGCGGGGCTACACGTGACGTCATCAGAATACCCGCGAGCAAGTTCCCCTCATTGTTCTGAGTGTTTTGATATGTCACATGTCCATGCTGTAAAAAGTTTTTTGATTTTGCATATTTTGGGGGCGGGGCTGCGGCACAACCGGAAGGCCAGTCGGTACACCAATTTAAAAGTTTGTTAAGAGTATCACCCTAAAGGAGCTGGCCGAGTTTGGTCTAGATAGTTCGAAAGCTTGCTGAGTAATAAACCTCCAAAGTTTATAATGGGAGTCTATGGGAAAAAGCCACTTTGAGACCCGGTACCGGAAGTACCGGTACTCGGATCGCTTATAAAAGTCATAGCACACCTCTCCTCAATGAGCCGGTCGATTTGACACATTATTCATGGGTCTAGGACAAAAGCTGCGGGACAAGTTACGCGCCGAAGTTTTGTCCGGCACAATAGTAATAATGTTGCTTTGCAAGCACCATTAATTATACTCAGGCGGCTCCCTTGGTTGCAGAAACCGTGATGTCTTCACTTTACTCATCCTCATTTTATTGAGATCTCTGGTTCTTTGTCCCTAAGACATTGTCCATCCAGCCAAGTTGAGATTGACCGTTGTTGTTCATTTAAGCCAAATACAAAACTGCTCTATATATAAAAGGGATGGGCGTAGACACAAGACATCCATTATTCTTCCCCTGTTCAGCCACGAGCCACGCTGCCTCCGAAAAAAGTAAACAAAAGTATTTTAGAAAGTTTCCAATAGATAGATAGATAGATAGATAGATAGATAGATAGATAGATAGATAGATAGATAGATAGATAGATACTGTAGATAGTTAGATCTGTAACAATAGTTAAATTGCATTCATTAATTTTTCATTTCAAAATGGAAAACTTCCACAGCAAACAAATTGAAAAACAGGAAAAGGTAAATATGGAATTAATTCATTAATATGGAATTAATTCATTTGAAATTGTTCTACTACCACTCACTAACAACAAGCACTGCCTGTTCTTTAATTATTTATACTCTGTTATAAAATTTCACTTTGCATACAATAAAGGATCACATTTAATCTCATCATGAACAAAAAAGTTTGCTTTCCTTTGCAACACCTCAATTCAAATTCAATTTCAATCCCTTCTCACTTTGCATGTGGGCTTAGCATGTGCATCTGACTGAATTATTAAGATTACAGACTTTAAAGGCCAGAAACAAAGAGGATATGATTTGTTATGCACAATGTGAAATGCAAATTAACCTTAATTAAACATGCTTTTTAGTTGTTGTTTTTTTATTCATCTGAAAACAAACCATATAATTATGATCACAGAATGAGAAACAGACATATCCTTATTTGGCTATTACAGCTAGCATGACTGATCAAACTAACAGAAACCTATTTGGCTTTCCAAAAGGACTGTGAAGTCACTTTGATTTCATTATGTATTTCAATGTATTAGGAAAGGGACATTAGTCCAAATGTGCAGCTTGAATGGCTAAGTGGAGCCCTGAAGGTCGCTAACATCCGAAACTATTCCGTCGTTCGCAATTGGACGTAAGAACCTGATCATCGGAAATGAATCTAAATTGTGGTACTCTCTGTATGGAACAAAGTCTAGTTTCCATAGGGACCATTATGCCAGTTGTGCTGTTGCCGTACTTCTGAGGGGGATTAACTCTGTCATGTTGCCCAGCAAGAGCCCTAGAGAGGGCTGCTCTCATCATTTGAGGTTCCATATCACCACGAATTCAGCCTAATGGAATCATCGTATGGAAATGGCTTCTGACCGAAGGAAGGCTATGTGGGAAAAATTGATAATCACTTTTGTTTTTCTCACAGTGGATCATGACACAGAGTGAATCACATTTTCTATTACTGGTCTCCATCTGGCTCTATTATAGCTGGACAACAGGTGATGGGATCCTACTGAAGCCAGGTAACTACTGCTCTCTCTCCCAGTCACTCAGTCATGGTGCCTGTCACAGGAGCTTGCTCACACCCAAATGGGTTTTGAACGTACCTCTCACAGGTAGGAACAGATGGAAATATGGTCCCTCTTACTGCATGACCCCAGAAAAAAAGGCCTTAGCTGACAGTGTAATATGTTGGGTCATTTAATTTCCCACTGCTTTCAGGGTTCTTTTTTCTTCTTTGTTGTGCTTGACAAATAGGAGGTGGCCATCTTTCTCGCTCTATTTCCTTCCTTACTTGCACTAAATCTCATTGTTAAAGGTGACCAAGTGCATAATTTACTCGAATACACGTTAAATGCACAGGAGGCTAAGAACTGATCGTTTAATTTCCCATACTACAGCACTATAAAAAAAACTGTTAAGCTTCAAGAATACCTTACATTTATTTAACTTAACACATGTTCAGCAACTGGAAATTAATTCTGTCATTCTATCATTTTCAGTAACAGTATTATTCCAGTAAGGCTGGAACCATGTACTGTAAACACATTCACACACTCATTCACACACAGTGCACTTTAGTGGGTGCTTTTTGACATGCATACTTGTGAATCTTTCTAACCTAGACAAAAATAAAATCAGGCAAGGATACAAGGAATCACATGCATACTTGTGATTCCTTGTATCCTTGCCTGATTTTATTTTTGTCTAGGTTCAAGAATACAAGTGAAACACATGTTAAAGAAGCAACAATTTAAAAAAGATCATTGGTCATCCCCAAAAACAAGGTGGTGTTGGTTGGTGTCTTGACAATGAGAACGAACTGAAATTCCCATGATTCATTGTGTCATCGTTGTCATAGGAAGGACTCTATTCAGATCCATAGTGCATACAGTATGAGGACATGTTAATAGTATAGTTGTCAAAGCTTTGCGTGTTCAGTATGATCAAGGTTTTACCTCTTTAGTCATTCCATCCTAAAGAGGAGGCTCTCATGAGATACACTAAGTTTACTTGGTGAATTAGCTAGCAAATTAGTTGACACTGGCTAATGTCAAACAGTCAAACACTGTCTGTTTCAAATGGCAGATTAACCACCAGGTTTACCCTGAACCTTACCGTTTTAACTGTGTGGCCTTTTTTTGCCTTTTTTGAAAAATTATTTTATCAAAGAAATACAAAATGGTCTTGAAGATTACACAGTTTGTCAAAGTGGTGATTATTCTGATGGTATTGCACAATAACAAGTAAACAGTGGAATTGTAATGTGTACAGGTGCAAAGTCCATTCTTGTGTCCTATCAAGTTTATTTATCGTAGTCCATTTTTTGTATTCTTGGTATTGAGAGTTTTTTAAGGTGCATGATTTATCAAGCTCTATATGAACTAAACTGGAAGTGTCATTGAACGCTGACATTTACTTCCCGTTTTCCTTGGATCCGTCTTGGCCCTGACCATGCCTCCTGGGTTTTAGATTTAAATCTGTTTTATGAACTCTCTGAATATTTAGTAAGCTATAAAATATGTTTGGTTTTTCATCTTGCTATTTGCTTCCATGTATTAATGCCTCAAATTCTGTGCTTTTTTCCATGATGTTTGATTTCTTTAACATTATTTCAGTTGAATGATGTGGCATTTTGCTGTTGAAACTTCAACATGGTACAAATTTTGAGATGCTTTCTGCTCACCATGGTTAAAAAAAAGTGATTATTTGAGTTATTGTAGCTTACTGTCATTGTAAACTTTTCTGGCCATTCTCTTCTCACCTCTCATATCCACAAGGTGTTTATGCCTACAAAACATCTGCTTACTAAATGTGTTCTGCACTATTCTGTGTAAACCTGTCTCTGAAAATGCCATGTGATCAGCAGTTTCTAAAAAAAACTTAAAGCAGCCTTTCTGTCACCAATAATAATGAGTGCATTTCCAAACACAAAAACAATGACAACGATGATGGAAATAACTGGTTTTGGAATAACTGGAGCTATTATTTATAGACACCATAATAGTGCTTATTGCTGTGTACAATGTTTAAATATCACCACTTTGTGGTTTGTAACTGTTGCATTCTTAACAACTTTTGCCTCAACTTATGTCTCAGAAAATCTAAGAAAATTGCATTTGGCGATAAACATTTGACTCAATAATTTCTTCATAACAGAATATTTTATCAATGCGATGTCCAAACTTGGATCCTGAATGATCTGATCCCGAGCTGCTGTTGTCTTCTCTCGGCAAAGAAGCAACATACTGATTTTATAACAAGCGATTTTAACAGAGAAGCAGCATCCACAAAGTCCGGACAGTGTTGAAGATAGATTAAAATTCATTTTTATAATTTCACCCTGACTAACTTGTGTTCCTCAACAGTAATTGTGCTCCATCACCAATCATATGACCAGCAGAACAGATTCATTCTGAATACATTATATACATCAAGCACATCTGTGTTGAAACAATTACGTACAAGGAATCTATGCTAAAAAGTGTACACTGAAATAGATTTAATATAACCACATTATAGATGTCTATATTGCTACACTATTGCAATCACACATCCTTAAACTATCCACCAAATCTTACTTTCTGTATAACAGCATTATCATGCATGCTGCCTATCAGCTAAGCCAATCATACCTAGGATTCAGTTTCACAGTTTGGAACATTAGATCTCATAGGAGTTAGTTACCATGTACCAAGAACTCCAGGGAACAAACAACTCACTTTAGTTGTTCTCCAAAAGCATTTGGGCCAGTGTTCTATAAACCAATGCCAGGCCTCTGTCCCTCTCTCTCTCTGTCTGCCAGCTTGCTATGCTATTGTCTTCCACTTGGTCTGCTAAGAGATAGCAAATATATAATTAAATCTTGCCGCATACTCCCGTGAATTTCAACCTCATTCCTCACGCTATCAATGCAGCTGCATTTCCACATGACTTGCCGGCTTGATTAGCAGTCGATGAAAAGAGATGAACTCAGGGAGTTTCGATCCCTGCTTCTCTCTATAAGAAGCCTAACCATTTTGCATTTTTACATTATTTTCAGATATATTTAAATTATCCAGGAACCTCACAGATGTGTTTGTTCTTTAGATAGAATAAGAAAAATGAGTCTGATTTGAAATAGGGACCAGTTTTCATGCTAAATAAGATGTTAATTTACACATTACAGTAAATAAATAGGTAACACTTCAAGAGGTTTATTGTCATGTGCACAGAGAAAACACAATGGTTTAGGCCAGGGGTCGGCAACCCGCGGCTCCGGAGCCACAAGTGGCTCTTTCATCCCTCTGCAGCGGCTCCTTGTAGATTTGGAAAATAAATATTTAATTTAATTTAATTTGTGTTTTTTTTTCTCCCTGTGTTTTTTTTTTCTGTGGGAAACGGGTCCAAATGGCTCTTTGGGTGTTTAAGGTTGCCGACCCCTGGTTTAGACCATATACTGAAATTCATACTTACTTTTATGTCTCCCTTACAAAAAGAATAAACATGTGTAATAGAAATGTATGAAAACCAATTAAAAAAGTTAAGTTTCCTTAACTAGCATTATTTAATGCAATATTTATAATTTAGAAGCCATAAAGTTTGGCATTAATGTGGACAAAATTTGTTTAATTGCTTTGATTATTTATTCAATCTATGATTAAAAATAAACCCACATAAATTAGGAACATTTAATTACAAATTAATTGATAATTAATTGATAATTAATCTATAAACTTACTGAAATCTGCTCTCCTAATATTGGAACTCGCTATGTACCATGTCCACATCCATAGCCCATGCTTAATCTAATCTAATTCCAATAATCCTCAGGGCACCTATGTCACTTGACGCTCTTAACCTGTAGACGGCTTAGTGGTTAGCACGTTCGCCTCACACCGCCAGGGTTGGGGGTTCGATTCCCGCCTCCGCCTTGTGTGTGTGGAGTTTGCATGTTCTCCCCGTGCCTCGGGGGTTTCCTCCGGGTACTCTGGTTTCCTCCCCCGGTCCAAAGACATGCATGGTAGGTTGATTGGCATCTCTGGAAAATTGTCCCTAGTGTGTGATTGTGTGAGTGAATGAGAGTGTGTGTGTGCCCTGCGATGGGTTGGCACTCCGTCCAGGGTGTATCCTGCCTTGATGCCCGATGACGCCTGAGATAGTTCGGATAAGCGGTAGTAAATGATTGAGTGAGTGGACAGGCTGTAGGGGAAAACTGTTGTTTGTCTAGGGTTAGTGGGGGTGACAGACAATATTATGTTTAACTTACACAATATGTTCAATCAACTTTCCTCTGCCAAAGGAGCAGGGGAACATCTCTTGAGCGTCAAAAAGTTAAATATCAAATCTCTGGGCTGGTATAATAGAGGGACTTTGAATTCAGTGTTCAGTTTTCAACAGTCCTGCATGCAAACTCCCATGCCAAAGTCCCCCGGCAGGCAAACTCATCCATCTACGAGTCTTTCACTGTCTATGGATTCACCTTGCAACATATTATATAACATTCTTGCCATCCTCCTGAGCCCCGACAACCATCTAAGTGGTCATCGTCTGCTTCTCTAAATCCCTCAGGCTCATCCCTCTGATGACCTTGTCCACTGCCTTTGAAATTTTGAAAGATTTACTATTCCAGCATACCAGAAAATTAGGATCAGACATTCCCATGTCAATACTGTTTGTCTCTTAGTTTTCATGTCCCATTCTTTAAGACCTTTATTCTTGGTCCACAGGAATATCACAGTTTGATATCAAGGAGTTATGTCCATACTTTAATGAAGTGCCACAGAGGACATTTCCAATCCCTCATCGTTTGGGAGTGCTAGGTCCCTGCACTCATCAGAGCTATTTTACATGGCACCCTGATGTAACGTGGGGACGTGGTGGTAAAGTAATTATTACCAGAGCTTCTTGGTGATTTAAGTCCCGTCCGAATGTGCCATCTCGGTAATCATTACGGACAATGTCAGTAAAGATTACGGCGACTTTTACCTTCTGTAAAAAGACCCGCTGTAAATATGTACGGTAAAATTCCGTCATTTCCTGTTTAAAAGTAGTTTTTGGCGCGTTTTGCAAGCATGGAGGCGCCATGTTGTCTGTTTGCGCACGTGATAACAGGAAGCAACGTCATACGCACATGACGACAAGGAGGTTACTGTGGTGCATAAAGCGAGTTACCCCTCCCACTTCTGCTAGTTTTACTGAGATGTCTTGTCCCGTGCGAATTGGTCAATTTATATTACAGACGTCCTGAGGTAAAATTGCATTACTCCACGTCCCCACGTAAAACTAATCCCGTCCGAATAGGGCTTTATACATTGCAAAGTCTTGCTTCAGCATTGCACCTGTTCTCCCATTTGCTCTGTGCAGTTCATGCCTGTTTGCTGATCACCTGACTGGTTGCTTGTTTATCCCTTTGAGTATTGCCTAGCACTTCTGCTTTGTTTGCAGGGGTTATTAATAAAAGTCTGCATTGTTCCCATCTGTCTGCTTTTATGGTGCTATTTAAATTCTGAAATAATGGATGCAAATTATTGTATTAGGTCATACTGGTCACTGTGGCCTTACTTTTAATCATTAATGGTACAAACATTGGTTAATGCAGATGTTGATAATTTGGCTTAGATTTGTTTTTGTTTTTTTAAATGATGATGGTGGAAAAACTTGCTATGAGAACCCTGAGCCGGTATTTGAGTTTATTTTGTTGTGTCAGAGTGGAGCAAGGTCAGGCTCATTTATGTTAGTGTCTACTGGCATTTGCCTCCAGGGCACGTGGGCTTTTTTGGCACATGCATTGGCCCACCTGTGGTGGAGAACATAACCCCGAGCTATTGGTGTGCAGTGTTGCATCGTGCTCTCTGTCCCACTACGCTTCTCTGTTGTTCTTGTGCACAAAATGTATCTCATCATGCAAGAGAACAAAAATTCTTTACCAGAGTATAGCAATGTGTTTATGAGTGTAGTGGTAACAAGGCTCTGGGAAGTGCACACTCCCAAAATAGATGGAGTATGCCAGTTTTTTGCCCTTGGGTGGCAACAGAGCCATATTACCTCCAAATTCTCTTTAAACGACAATTCAGTGGAAGATTTATCAAAGCAGAGGGTAGATTCATTAAAACTGAACTCCTAACCACTGAAGTCATATATATTATGTAAGACATTTATCTGTGTACTTTCCTCAGTTACTGTCATCTTTAATATAAGAGGCTTTCTAATAGGCTGCATTTTATTCTTAGATTTCAATCGTTCACACCGCAAACTAATTATATATATGGACTTGTTTATTTGTCATATATAACTGATAATTACTCATATTTTGGATTGGAAGTTAAAAAAAGTAAAAAGAAATAACATATAAAACCATCATAAACTGTTTTTTTTTTTTTTTTTTGTGATCGTCCAAGAACTGTGTGTTCTATGTAAAAATTCACTAATCGAATAAAACATTCTTGCTCCTCGAATAACATTCATCACGGGCCAGAGTGTTAGTTATCAGCCTTTACAGAAATGAAGGCACCAGGCAGGAACGGAAAGCTGACATTGTTCCTTTCCTTTTAAATAATCAGAAAGGGTTTCACATTCAAGCTCAGAGGTTTCATTTCATTTCATTCATTAGTGTGACCTTGACTTTTGTGAAGATGGAGATAAAATGAACAGGTCCTACAAAAATCTAAAGGAGCCCCTGCAGGATCTCTCCAACTGAGAAGTTCATACAAGAATAAACTTCTGCTCTGTAATTACCATGACAAATTGTTACAGCGTGCTTACAAGTGCTTGATTTAGAGGTAAGGGCAGGAAAGGCCAGCAAATGTTCCTTCTTTTTTCCTTTCTTTTTCTCTTCTATAGTTGCTTCTTACAAAATCAGAGATTTGCACTGCAGGGTCAGATATATTCTAGAGAGCTTTGAACAATGTAATCATACATCTTTTTCACAACAGCAGTAAATGATTGTATCATTACCATTTCTCGTCATGAATATAGACGTTTGAATATGAATAAGCTTGGTCAATATATCAAGGAAAATATCTATCTATATCTCTTTTTACTTACTTATTTTAAGGGATAGTGATGCAATATGTAGCAATGCTACAGTGTATTTTGACCATGCTGTGCAGCTCTGTATCACATAAACCACTAGGAAATCAACTTCCCTGGTCTATTGATCAAGCACTCCAGACAAACACACACACTCTGGAGGTTGTATGACTACTCATTTTTGCTACAGTAGTTGACCAAAAAGTAGACGATTAGTCATCTTCGCTATAGTTAAGGCAGCAGATATGTCACAACGTTGTTATTTTCAGTTTTCTATTTGTGCAGCAAGGAACATGTCAAACTGCTTTTTAGGCTACAGTGTTACTAGCGTCGGTAAAGGAATCGCTGCAGTAAATGTGCAAAATATGATCATGTATCATGTTACTCTATTTAAGGACATACCAATTGTTATAGTGCTCTCATCAGATAAACTGGCAGCGCGGCTGAAACCGTTGTTTCTGAGACTGAGAGCACACAGCATGGAAGCTCCTTATAGCTAAATGATTGACGAAAGGAAGCAATGTCTACAGCAGTGTCTGTGAGTTTTTTCTTCCATGGTCAGCTTCCGAAAACAAGTCTGGACACTCCTTAGCTGACTCTAAACCAGCTGAATGGGATTGGACAGTGACGTGCGACTCCAAAAGCAGCTCCTGGTCCACAGCACAAAGTGTATGTATCAGTTGGCTAATCGGTGCAAGCCTACACACTTTTGCAAACTTTTGTTTGCACACTCAGCTTATTAAGCGTGACTATAAAGGGACTCCTTCTCCAAAGTTTTGTTGCTCCTCTTGTTTTAACTCCCAGCTCATTCTTTTGTACTGTGTTTCTGACGCTGATTAGAAAATGCACATTCAAATGTATTTAAAATTCCATTTCCCCTTCGAGTGCACATCATTTGAAACATAACTCCAAATCAATAGCAAAACAAGTATTTAAATTTGCATTTTTGTTCAACACAAATTACAAATGCTGACAAAACGTAGATGCAAATGCAAAGTTGATTTGATATTTCATTACGATGTCTTCACTGGTAGTATTCTGCCACTTTGAAAAAGTAATTGTAGCTGCTTAATTTGTTAGAGTTTGCACTTTCTCTTCTTCACTCTCCACCTCTGGGCAAATTTAAATAAACTATCCGATGGAATTTCCATTTTTACTGCCAACAATATAGCCCTGTCAATCAAACACTGTAGGCGGTGCGGTACATTGCATTAGAAAAGAAATCTAGAAGAAGACAGAAAGGCCTACAGCGGACAGTAATGTGCAAGTAGATTTTTTTGTGAAAGCGTGGACATTGATATCAATATTTAAAAAAAAAAGAAAAAAGATGAAGAAATTTTATCTATGTTTGCAAGCTGGGGTTATGATTAAAACTCAATGGGGGCAGGTGAAGTATGAGTATAGTATTGTGACTAGCAGCAGCCAGTATCAGCTGGCTGCATTGTTTAAAATTGCTTTAATAACAATGAAGTACTGTTTTATTTGCAACACGTGTTTTACCTGTGTTTTCACATCAATCAGGAACAAATTTGCAAACTGTAATTTTTGCGATTCTTCTGGATTGCTGTTCCTATGAAGCGGAAAGTGAGGTCACACAGAGAAATCTGCTAAGGCAAAATTCTGGCTTTGTCATGGAGCCATGTGATGGGAAAGTTCAGGCACACACAGACTGGGAATATGGTATGCAGTGGAAAAGTGAGAACGTAATAAATAGACTCAACAAATTCTGATCCGTTCAGAGTTTCACAAGGTCTCCTCATGTACACATGGGTTTCCTCTCTGTAAGTAAAAACATGCTGGAAAATGGATTGATTATGCGTGTTTTCTTTGCTCTCTCCGGCTTCTCCATCATGGCATATTCCTGCCTCACGCACAGTGTTCCTGAGATAGGTTCTGGATCCACTGTGACCATGACCAGGACAAAGCACTTACTGAAGCTGAATAAATTTTGTTTATCCTCATACTTTAAGTATTTCTGTTGCCTGGCAGATAGTTGTTACTTTCCAACCACTTTCCCAGTGGATTCTGCCGTGTAATATTTACAAGCTGGTGAAAATCATAATTGACTATACACTAACATTATGGCAGACCCACTCAGTCTCCACACACCATATCAGCAATGCAGTTAAAGAGATAATTACCTCTTTCCTGATTATTTAAAGGTAATTATCATTTACATTTAACCTTTAAAGTCATGTGCATAATTTTAAAATAGCACCAACGAAAATCATTATTCCCCACACAACCAGACAACCACACATCAAGCAATAAAATTAAGTGGGATTGCCATAGGGAAAATGCTTAGCTGCATGCTGCCACACTGGGTGTTTAAATCCTTCAGAGTTATTAATAGATGCTGCGCTCACTGTCGAGTTATGTCGAGAACTGATCTTTATATGGAATTCCAGGTGACACCATCGTCGCCTGGAAATCATCAGGATTCTGAAATCGCTGTTTGAAATCGTTTTACGAAAACGATTACATTCATAAGTAGTCAGACATTTAATTCCAGCTAATGAGATAACTAGAGTGAAGCTAGGCCCACGCATGCTGCCACTCTGAAAATCTGTAAAATTAATTTGTCACTAATTTGATACATTTAAAGCCTAATTCACTGTCAAATACAGTGAACTCAGAAGTGCTGCAGAGGCCAATTTGTCTGAAGAGTGTGGAATCTGATGTAAGGACACCAGTGGCTTTTCTGCCTGGACCATAATTCTCCCAGTTCATTTGATATTGATATTTAGATATTTATTAATATATATTAATTTGGTGATGAGCTTCTTCCTGACAGATGCATTGATTTACTTGCTCTCGTCTTTTTTAACCTCTTAGTAGAAAGCGGCTATTTATCCAAAGCTTGTCACTAGGGACACAGGGAAGTAATTGATAGCTTAAACGGCTTGACAGACTGGTTATGTCGAGTTTTGTGTGCATTCCTCCTCTTGGTCAATCCACTTGACTCACGGTGAGGCCTAATTTTCGGTACATGCCTTCCAGACTCTAAAACAATGACCCAAAGAATATCAAATAATCCGAGCACTTGCATGAACCTAGCATCTACATCTTGAATGCTTCTTGTTTGGCTTCATTAAACTTGATGTTTTCCAGGCACTGAGCTGACATTGAACATTGATCCCTATTTTTTTTTTTTACCCCTAGTTTTTATTGAAATGTCATTTGTATATAGACTTTTCATTAACTTAACTCTGGCTAAAAAGGTTAGTACTGAAATGCGTCTTGACAAGTGTTGAGTTTAAAAGGTCTAATTAAAGGTTGATGTTTTGAGGTGCTTAGTTAAATCCAGAATTTGCCTGCTCCTTCCACCAGTGTTAGGCTAGTTATGACTAGCAAAATTCTTGGCTGCCCACGTTGTAATTATATTCTGCTGAAGAGGTCTTTGTGAGCAAAAAAGCACAGGGAAACATTTTGGCAAGTATACCACAGCAGTGAGAAAGGACTCCCTATTGCTTCCTATCTACAGTACCTCTGAGGCATTCACTGTTTTTTTTTTAAATTGGAGTGTTTGAGAAGAAGTGCTCTGAATTTAAGTAAGTGGAAACTGAGACTGCCTTCTCTGTCCAGGTGAGCCATCATGATCTTTCTTTAAGAACAGCAAAAGGCACGGCACGAAGCCCTCTGAGAAAAGCACTGCTGTATACTATTGGACCACTGGAAGAGATAAACACAGCAGAAACAGAATGCACTTTCCTTGTTTGCAGGGGCTCAAGTCAGTGAGACAGAGAAAAAATAAATAAAAGGGTTGTCGGGACCCCTGTGGGCTAAAGTGGACATTAGTCAAGAAAAAGCTTTTATTTTGTATCCATGTATAATGTATACATTACAGCAGAGTGAAATTCTTTCTTTGCATATCCCATGTTTTTTGGAGATTTGTGTCAGAGCAGAGTTTAAGTAATAATGCAGTGCCCTTGCATGTTCTCCCTGTGCCTCCGGGGTTTCCTCCGGGTACTCCGGTTTCCTCGCCTAGTCCAAAGACATGCATGGTAGGTTGATTGGCATATCTGGAAAAATTGTCCGTAGTGTGTGATTGCGTGAGTGAATGAGAGTGTGTGTGTGCCCTGCGATGGGTTGGCACTCCGTCCAGGGTGTATCCTGTATATCCAGATGACCTGTATTCTCAAAGACAGTTTGCGGATTCGGTGTGTTATACAACCTGCTGTCATGAAATTAGAAAACATCACTTCTTCTTTCAGGCAACAGTTTTTCTTTAAACAAAAAGAAAAAAAAACCTTAAAACAAAATCGAACAAATTATGTAGGTCATTATTCAAAATCTGATCTAGGGTCCAGGATCGTCTGTGAATAATAAAGTCATGATTAGTGCAGCTTGCACAGCGTTTGTATAGTAATGACACTTATAATAATGAGAATAAACTCAAATAAACTTTTTATGTGATGTGAACTAGGTTGTTTATGCAGCTGGTCCAGCACTGACTGTGCTTCTGTTTCAGTATTAGTATTAAGAAATGAGCAGCAAACTATATTTGGCCCACAGGCTTTGTGTTTCACAGCTGTGATCTAGCACATTCACAAGGAGAAATGTAGGCTATTGGGCCAGACTAACTGAATAAAGTCCAGGTTAACAGAATGAGCCAAATGGGTTAGTACTAACAATATGACCTGGGGTTCTTACCTCGTTAGCTCATGCATCAGAGTCAGTGGTGCTGAGCTTGAGAAGTCCACACAGTGGAATCAGTGGCTGTTTCCTCAAAAGTACAGGCTTCAAAAGTACATTCCCCATCATGGCTACTGAGCTTATTAACAGGATATCCAGATGCATAGCCAAGCTAATCAGAGGGTTCTAAGATCAAACTGTCCATCCTACACACCATCTGTCTGGGACTACCCCGGACTGCCCACACCAGAGAGCTGGTACTGATACTGGCAAGAATATATTGTATATGTGGGAGCTATAAGAGAGTCGATGCAGCTCGTCCAAAATGCAGTCCCCATCCAACTATCTGAACAATCAATAAAAAGGGTTTCAAACATCTGTAAATCAATCTCTTTTATAAATAGCCAGCATTCATGTTTATGATGCTGTTTTGTATATAACAGGACACTAAAAACACAAAATTAAAAACAGTGATAAACACAACAGTAAAACCAAAAACGTGTTAACCAGAACATAACAGTATTAAAGGTGGGGTCTCCGTTGTTTGAAAGCCAATGTTGACATTTGAAATCACAAACACGCCCCTAACCCAAATGGGTCCCACCCCTGTTTTGATAGCTTCGCCCCACACATACACCAGACAAGTAAAACCCAAGTATAACCCAGACAAGTATTATGGCGGAACCTGTTGGGGAAGCTGACCAAGGGTATATTTTTATCAATAAATGAACTCAATGAGTAATACTATGGTAATACAAATGTGTTTTTGTAGTACTGTGTGTTGTACCGTGAAAGGTTTAAGACTTGCAGTAATGCAAGTAAGTGTATTGATTGATTTAATATTCTGAACTTTAATTGATAGAAAGCCGTATTCTGTTAGTCCTACTTCTTGCCTTATCGTGAGCCTTTCTTTGCTTTTCTTTCTTTGTTTTTTTATGTCAGTGTTAAAACCGCTTTCTGCTAATGTCATACATGCGCACTGAACACTCTCTCCGCCCATATTGACAAGACACGCCCCTTTCTGCTCAGTGGCTACACGTTTGTTTTGTTTTTGTTTTGTTTGGTGGCCCAACGCAGTTTTCTAAAGCATTTCTCAAACAACGGAGACCCCACCTTTAACTGCATAAATACATAAACAAAGTGAAGGTTAAGTGGTTAAAGCCTGCTGCTGATTGGCTACAGAGTCTGCCAGTCTGAGAGACTGTAGAGAATGAAAAGCATTCTTATGATGTTGTATTAGATTTGTCGTCAACTTGGAAAATTAAGCCGGGTTGTTCAGTAGAAAGAACTTTGCGTGAAATTGTTTTTGTTAGGCTTATTATTAACTTGATAATATACCAAAAATACAGTGTTTTTTTTTTCTTGTGACAGTCATACTCTGCATCCAACAAGCATGTAATGTTTAGTATGTTCCATTTAAGGTCAAGCTTTTGGGTTTGCTGTTATATTTCTGAATTTGCTGTTGTGTTTTTAGTTTGTTTAACTGTTTTGCCCTTTCAGGCCTAAGTACAAACGTGGTCTCTGGATATGTACACCACAGCACAGTGGCTGGTCTGTATGCAGCTGTTGCACAAATCAGATTTGTACGATTAACAATACTGTATTCCGTGAGGGCTGGTGGATTTGGTTGATTTGACATTGAGTCTGACATTAGAAGCCGAGTGAAATGCCCCCTACTAGATGAAACTCTTGGCAGAATCCTATGTTTTCTAATTTTTGAGGCATCATTTGGGACCATCCCCTCATGCTGGGAAAATTTATACGAGCGTGTAGTAAAAGGTCTTGCACTAATCTGATTTTCTTTTATATTCGTTCTGTGATTCGGGCTTTCATGGTGACCAAAATGGCAGAAAGACTATAAGGAGTTGCCATAACAACTGGCTTTGCTGGGCTAGGTGGGAAAGAGACTGTTGGAGCAGTCATCATTAGAACATAAAATACCTCCTCAGGTACCAAACTAAGGACTACAAGCTGTTGACGCTGTTTTCTCGGCCTGATAATGACCACTTTCAAATCTGCCCACCAATTTCAAGGCCAATTCACTGTCAACCATACAGCCCTCTATCCATCCATCCATCCATCCATCCATCCATCACAGATATGGATTCATTTTCTATTTTTAAGGCCACACCAACTATGTAAGATTTGCAATTGCAGCACAAAAGATGTGTATGGTATTTACAATGATTAGGCCATTCAATTATAATAATTCTACTGTTATATAGAATTTATAATAGTAGGCTATAATAGTAGGCTGTAAATATATAAATAAATATAATATTTGTTCGGTGCCATGATATTCTGACATTAGACCTGGCCAAACTTTGACTGACCATGTAGTGTATCTGGTAAAATAGGAGTAGTCTGGTGTATTAGAGTTTTAATATCCAAATTCCATGTAAAAATTTGGTAATTCAGTCATGTATTTGCAATTGCATTTCCCCATTGGCTGTGCATTATATCACTTTCAAATCCATATTGCGATATTCATATTTGCTTTTTGTGCATTCTGTGTGCTCATCATTCTACAAATGCAAATGCAATATTGATTTTACATTTCCCTTTTAATAACTAGAAGGTTCTACCATCTTGGAAAAGTAACAATAAATTCATCCATTTGCTATTGCACATTCTTTTCCTCATGTTCAATCTCAGCCAATAATGAACCAGCTTTCCTATCTGCATTTTATCTGTCAACCATTTGATCCAGTGGGTTTGTGAGACTGTAGGTGAGATCTCTTAGATATATCACTTTACAGTTAAATTTACTATTTCAGAATGTAAAACACGCTATCATAGCTATCATCTAAGTAAATGAACGTGTGTCTATTCATTAATATCTCTTCCTGTATAAGTAGTAGTAGACTTTAATCTATGACACAAAGCACTATAACTTAGGTTATATGCTAGCTAGCTATGTTAACATTGCTAAAATGATTTTGAACAATATAGCTACAAACCGAGAGACAGACATCTTCTTTCTTCCTTCCTTCCTTCCTTCCTTCCTTCTTTGTCTGTAATAGCTGTCTTATAGTGTGTTTTATTGTCTATGTCTTTTGTCTTGAACTGTTTGCACAAGGTTGCACACATGTACTTTATGTGGATAGGTAAATTTGACATTTTAGTCCTTAGTTCTGTGTTGTAACTCTGTGTCTTAAGATAACCCCAAGGTCCAAGAGGATTATTGTTTCATTTTGCTATGTACTACATCAGCTACATATTGACAGACTGCTCCATTTTTGACAACACCCACCACCCTCCGCACAGCATATTCACCGGGCAAAAGAGTGTGTTCACTGGTAGACTGCTGTCTTTATCATGCTCCACTACAAGACTGAGGAACTCCTTTTTACCCCTGGCTATTAGACTGTATAATATCTCTCAGGTATGGCAGGATGGGAACATACAAACTCAGGATGACTTAGTACAGTTTTTCATCTGTATTTACTTTATTTGGCTGAGAATTCTGGTACTGGACATTTCTTTTTTAAATATGTAATATAAAAATGTACAGTGAGTGAGTGAGTGAGTATGTATGTATGTATGTATGTGTGTACAGTATGTATCGATCTACAGTCAAAATAACAACAAAAGCTTCTTGAATTGACTTTACTTGAACACACACCAATAATGTAGGCTGGCAAATGCCTCTATTTCGTAGGATATCTGAGCAAGGCCTGCATGTGAACCACAATTCTGAAGAGATTTTATAGGTTGCATCATAGAAGCAACAATCACACGGTGTATGGCATCCTGGTACTAGATGTTCACAAAACACAGGAGCATAAAGCACAGCAGAAATGGTAAAAATGCCTGTGAGGATCATAGGCACTCAGTTCCCAGCTGTGCAGGCCTTTTAGACCACACGCTGCTTTACAAAGGCAGGATGCATCATGCAGGACTTCAGTCAACCCGCACACACCTCCCTTTTGGTAAGCAGCTTAGGTCCATCAGCAGACACACACACACACACACACACACACACACACACACACATCCAGGTTCAGGGACAGCTTCTGTCACTAAGACTCTTAGGGCTAACTGCACTCTGACTGTCACACTCTGGCAATGCTGCAGACTCTGACACTTAATGACTTAACCCTCTTCATTTACATACTGTGGCTGTACAAACTGCATAAATTAGAATATGGACATTATATATACAACCTACATGCTATTAACTATTACATAATGTACTGTGCACACTATACCGAAAGGATTTACTATATCATTTTTGACACTGAGCACTTTGTAGCTTTCCATGCAGCTGCACTTCAGTACACTCTCTACACTTTAAACCACTTGAATGAATGATACCATCCAACACCCAGATATAACCTGTAGCTGGTCAATTTGTCTCACTACTGTGCCACTCACCACATGTGTACAGCCTATCTTAAATCTGTCTGTGCAATTCATCTAATACTGTAGCATAATCATGATGTATGTTGCATCTTTTGGTGTGATGTTTTTGTGGCAAAAAAGGAAAGTAAGAATTTCGATGCATCTCTTACACTAGACTGGAAGTCTTTTTCATTTCAACCCCAATCTAGAGTTCTTCCTATGTAGAAGGAACTGATTTAAAATTTTTAATTGTGTAAAATTCCCTGCATCGCTGTCTTTTAATTCCTGCTGTCTTCTTGCATTAACGTGTGCCGTTGATCTGTTTGGGTAATCCACGTGCTTTGACATGTCTCTCTAACTGGTTCTGTAGAAGAAACACTGATAAACTTACTGCACCTCCTGTTGTTGGCAGTGTATCAAATAGTATGGAAAAATTTAGCACTGCCGTAAAGTTCATCTAAGATCGCTACAACATGTAATATCACTTGTCTGACATTCACATGATAGAACTAAGCTTGAAAGTTGTGTTTGTTGTGTTAACTTTAGCTGCATTACATTGCATTATATTATATACAGTATAACAGGCAATACTTAGTGCATTATAATGCATGCAGGAAGAAAAATGACAGGGCATAAATAACTAATTGAAGTAAAAAGAACAGAACAGGTGAACACAAAGATAGTCAACAGCAATAAATCAAAACAAACATGGCAAATCAAGGAGAATGCTGATGCTTACCTACAAAGGCAAAAAAACCTGAAGGGTTGACTGGACCCATCATCCTCAAAGGTAAAAGGAAGGTATGCATCATATAAGTCTACTCCATGCTGACACCAAGGTGATCTAACAGACCTCCCCTGTCTGTCCAAACAGCTATCACTTGCTCCCTTTTAACGAAGACACAAGACACCTCTTTACCAAGTACCTGAATTAGCGCTAATTAAATTTATTTTCAAAAATCCATTGACTTGTGTGAGGCTTTTCTTTCAAACTGTACTAGTTTCTCTCTAACAATGTTTAATCTCAATTATATTTTTTTCTTCTAGTCCCTGACCTCACGCTCAAGCTTTTTTTGCTAAAAAGTATAACGCACTTACTTACATCGCTCTTGATAAACGAGTCTGCTAAATTCTGTAAATGTAAACGAGTCCAGATGTATCAGTGTACTGGCCAGAGCATTGAAAGGCAGCTGAAATTTGAAAAAACAAACCATTCAACCATAAAACAGGGGGTAATGAATGTGTTGAGCCTGCCAGCCATAAGGCTCCAGGGTTGCATGAGTGGATAATGCAGTTATTAACCTGCCGACATTGATGAATATTAACAATGCCAATGCCGGAAATTAGTAAAACTCTTTCCATAAGTAAGCCTGTGTTTTACACTAAAGGAAGTAGCACTCTGATGTGTGTGTTACTCACGGAGAACAACAAAACACATGTTAGACGCCAGGATAGGGACAGTCAACGTCCCAAGGAATTGCAGCTCAAGCCGACGGTGGCGTCTCCATGTCAAAATCATCCGACGGATGCTCAGTACCGCAAAACCAAGTGCTCCAGAGGTTAATGTAGTTTCTAAGCTGGTGTTGTTTTTGTTTTTCACCTCGCCGTCACAATCCAGCCGGGACATATCAGTGAAGAGGAAGATAATGATGTTCAGTCATAACAGCTCAAATAGAAATTACAGTGCAGACACTGAACTCTCACAAGGCAATGTTTCACTGATCTAAAACATTGGAAGCGTTTGCTCCCTTGTTGTTTTCAATTAAGTACGGACTATCTGCCACGCTTGGAGTATATCATAATAATGAGGACATGTTAGAGCGGGAGCAGCGGATGTGTTTAAGAAAGTAGTTAGAAGTCAACAAATGTCAACAGTTGTTTTCACCTTGGCTGCAAATGTGCGTGATGCTAAATTAAAAAAATAAAAAAAAAGGCAGACCGTGTCATGCATTTTTCTCGTTGAAGCAATGGAGGAAAGTTGGAATACAAATGACAGGAAAAGCCACCAGAGATGGCCAGACTCTCAGAGGGTCAGACATACAAAGAGGTATGTGCCTGTTTATATGCATAATTAGGCAGCATTTTACATGAAGAAACAACATTCAAATGCAGCATTTGTGTGCACATGGCGACAAGCGCTTCTCCAACTCACTCATATATTTTTGAGGGATAAATCATGATTTTTGTATTGATGACATATTTCATCAAATATACTAAACTTTGCATGATTTGCACCTCTTTTTTTTTGCATTATTTTGTCCAAACATGTTACTGAGTCTTGTCAGGTGTAGGGAGTTTTTCAATGCATTTGAACTGCCAATGCAAGCTGACAGTTGTTGTCATTCAGATGCTTGTGCCTTCACAAGCTATTTGCTCAAAAGAAATCACACAAAAACATTTAGAGAAAATAAATGCTGAACCTAGTTAAATGGTCACTGGTTGGACATTAATATGCATGAAAAGACAGGGACAAATTTAGGTAGAAACTGTTGATACATTCTTAACTAGAAACCTTAAGCTAAATCTTCATTAAACATAAAAATAGATGAAAATGTTCAGCGCTTATCCTACAATGTGTGGAACCTATAGTATAATTAATGGGAAACAGGATTACAATACAATACAACACAGAAGACATTCTGGATAGGGTGCAGGATACAATCCCACATACACATTATGGACAATAGGCTGGTTGGAGATGCCAACCAGCCTACAGCGCATGTTTTTGGACTAGATTAAGTAAACCTAGAGGAATACCTTAAGGAAACCCCTGAAGCACATGGAGGACATGCAAATTTCACACACACGGCAAAGGAAGCAATTGAACCATGACCCTGGAGGTGTGAGTCAAACATGACTGATCAATATTCTGGTCATGAGAGTGAACTAAATAACATTTGGTGTCATTCGTCAGCTTGCGAATGAGTGGAAATCCAGTTAGTTTCAGTAATAATGGCTTGTTTTCATACCATTCAGGATGGAGACCTCTAAAACGTTTGTTTGTTGGGGTTTTTTTGCCTCAACTGCAGGAGTTTTGACTCAGTCGGTCTGCATTTTGGCTGCAGAGCTAAAAAGAGAACAATTAACGATGTCTTCCATGAATGGCATTTTAAATAAATGTGGCTTGTTACCTGAAAGCCTGCTGCTCGTGATCCTCAGTGCAAATCAATAACTTTCAGTGCTGTCTTCCAATAATGTGCTTTCAAGGAAACTATTTAACCTCTGTTTACTCCTGGGATCCAGCTGTAGGACAAACGTTGAGCACTAATCTTCGTCTCTGTCAATATGTAGAAGGTGAGACTCTAAATTCCCATAAGACATTAAGCTTAAAGAATTAGCCTAAACATACCGGCACAGAATGACATTGTTCAACCTACTAATCCGAGGGCCGGCTAGTGTTTATTTTAAAGTTAATTATGTCATTTAACATAGTAGATGTAATAAAGAGAGAAAGCCTCAGCACCACAGGGAGAATAAATACAGTACATCATTATAGTCATGGTTTACTATAAATAATTCAAATGATAACATTTACTCTGCTACATTCTGCACACTGTTTTGAGATCCTAACATCTGATTCAATTATTTATATAATAATTACCTTCATATATGATCACTAGCTCACTTCCAAATGAAAGGAATGTCTCGATGTCTCCTGATGTCTCAACTCAATATCCTATGGGGAAGTGAGTGGGAGAATAGAGTGTTTTTTTTTAAATCTTTTTTAGAACACAGGATCTGTTCATTGTGAATAACATGGCTGTATTTTGTATTGTTTTTTAAGCACTAATAAGTACACTGGCTATTACTACAGATCTACAGTATATTCCTTCCTGTTTGTCATTCATCTGATACAAATCTGCCGGTTCAGTTTTCCAGCTAAATAGGTATAGCGCTGCTGGTTGCAAACAATCCAACACCACAGTGACACAATGACACAGTTTGTCTGCTAGACTAGGTTTTTCTCGTGCTCAGTGCCGAGCCTGTGAGCCGCTGTTACTGAATTAGGCACCCTGTCAGCTGGAAGCATGTCAGTCAGTTTGACAGGCAAAAATCAATGATCAACTTCAGATAAAATGGTTTTCTCACCAGCAGCTTGGTCTGATGCCAAACTGAAGATTCAGATTCACATTTCAGAGAAGTGCTTTGACGTGGATCAAGCGCTTCGTATTGCCGCAGTCTGACTGACACTGGAAACACAAACGTGTAAAGTGCGTTAGCTGCACTGTTTAAACACAGATTATTAAAGCTTAATAAATATTCACAAATGACTGATTGCAGATGACATGACTTAAGATTTTTTTTCTTTTCCCTCAACTTTCTGCAATAACATTACACAGATTGTTTAAGCTATAATTTAATAAGCTAGTATCATTCCTACCTTCCTAGGACAAGAAGACAGACTGTTCATTAGCTGTAACACATGGCCAGAGGTGGCTGTTTGGAGTGGAATTTGGAGTCATAGGATCATGTTTTTTTTTACCTCCAGAAGACAAGATGCAAAGTAATTTTCTCTAGGAGCAGGATCTCTTCTGTTCTTCTTGTAGATTACTTTTTCACTTGTATATACAAAAAATAACTCAAATCTGTAATGCTGATACATCTAAAATTGTATGTGAATGCTCAAAGATTGGAAAGTATGCATTTGTGGCCAAAGTGAAAACATTCATTCACCATTTCCTCATCGACGATTTTACGTGTTAGGTGTCTTTCTCTTCGCAACAACACAGGTAAAAGTCATAAACCCGATGATAATTGGTAGTGTTACCCAGAGATTAAACAGGCAGGTCCTTGAGTAGAAGGATTGTCTATGTTGAACTGCTTTTAGATTAAATAATGAAACATAGCGCTCACTTTGCAGACATAATACCATTAGTTCTGCGAGCTGAAGCCACTTTGTTTTACGCCAGCGCTATCATGTGAGATGAAATCTGCACTTGCAGCTTAACCACCATTAGTTCTTCTGGGGATTTTAATTTTGCTGCACTGAAATACAGCAGAGCTGAACAGCGCAGATGGTAGCATGAGCACCTCGACTAGTCGATTAGTAAAAAAATAATTTGCAGTCGTGCTCCGCAACCCCTACTCCGGACCAGAATTAAAGGGGTTATTCATTACACTGTAATTTTAAGTGGGTGCATACTTATTTTTCACATTAACAAAGCAAATCCTTGAACTAATAGAATGGATTTGAGTGATTTTTTTTTGTTCGAGAGCAAAATAAATCTGTTCGAGCAGAAGGAATCCTGCTCGTGGATTAAACTGCGTTCTCGACTTTTGGCAGTAAAATAAGAGCAGATTACAGTGCCAGAAAAGACTGAAACTCCCTTGAAGGCACTGATGATTTGTTTGTTCCTAGTTGTGGACGATTCTATTTACCCCAGCACCCGGAAGCCAAAGCAACAGAGGCACAGTGATAAACATGGATTAAAACTCATTCACTTTTCTCTTGCTGCAATCAAGTATGGTTCTGCAGACTCTGCATTGTCACAGCCAAGGAATAATGGTGGTGTCATGTGGTTGGCCTAGTGGACTAGATTAAAAAGTAAAATTAAAAAGCTTATCGATTATAGCTTTATACATGCCCATTATACCACTCGGTTAATGCTGCATCAACAACTCATTACCCAGTCGCTTCACTGTATACGAAGTGATGTCAAAACGACATGGCCACCCACATTGTATGCGTTTGCAAGATTTCTACACTAGAAATGAGTCTATAGTACTATTTGTTTTAGATCACCTAACATGCTTGGCTAAATCTACAATGTTGGTCATGATAATTGATGGAGCTACGCTAATTCCTCTTCACTTGCTACTATTTTTGCTAGCTCCAGTTGTGTTCTGTTTTCTGAATTTTTCAGACCTTCGGTGAGAAGAGGCCAACCATTTGAGGATTCTGAGGCATCTAGAGACGCACCATCTCCATTCAAAGAGGATATGGCAACTCCATGTGGTCTTAAAGACAGCAACCTCCTAATTATTACACAATTGTCAGACTGTATCTGACTGTAGAAAGGACATTATTCATAATAACACTCTCCTGTGTTTATAACAGTTTATAATCACACCCTCCAGTGTCCCCCAAATGAGGATGAGGTTTTTTCCTCTTCCATCTAAGGGAATTTTTCCTCACCACAGTCACCTTAGTCACCTCAGACTTGTTCGAGATAAATACAAACACATTTAAATAGAAGTCTACTATTGAACTTTTGTATAATATTCAATTTTGTGTTATAAACCATTTGTATTATATTTCTTATGTTGTGCAAATTATCAATTGTTAAAAGCGCTATACAAATAAAATTGAATTGAATTGAATTAAATAATAATCGCTTAATAATCACATTTCTTGCTGCAATTTTTGTCCGAAATGCGACATGAATGTTTGCAGTTCGCTATAGTAAAACACAAGCAATAACCAGTCCAGCTTAACTGTAAAAGTCTGATTAAAGTAGCTTTTCATGAGATTTGTGTCCTTACATACAACTTACCACTTCAAAACACACCACAAATGCAGCATTAAGCAGAACACACTGTACAGTAGTTACGGTACTTGGCTGATTATGTATATTCTACATGACAGACATTATCACTTAGACTCATAATGGTGTCATTTGCTGAAGCTTATAAAATGATTTGGCACGATACACACACAACATCTTGGTCGCATACTGAATGCAGATGTTGAAATGTAAAAAGTTATTACAACAGGACGGAAAAATGTTCTCGCTATATACGCTGAAAGCATATGGCCAATTAACTACAAATGCAAATCTGTTTTACAGTCCGAATCCAGCTTTATTTTTATGGGCCTTCTGATTGTTCAGATGAGAACAATACTGCTAGATTTACACAAATCTCTAGAAATATAAAGCATATTATGCTCTCAATGAGCCCTCCCTGATGAATAAACAGATTAGAATCTCAGCTGTAAACCTGAAAGATTGGGTCCACTGGATGGCCCCAAATGGGTGTGTAGTTCTAAATGACGATCTAGCATCCTCTGACTGATATTAGGCGTTTTCTACAAGCTAAACAGTATATTAAAATGCTTACTTATTACACTGCATTCAGTAACATAATAAAAACATTCAAAAAACAAAATTCGACTGGGTGATAATAAGAACTAACATTTCTTGTGGAGAAATCCATCCATCCATCCATCCATCCATTTTCTGTAGCGCTTATCCAACATTGGGTCAATTGGAACCTTGGGAATTCCCAGAGGACTCTGGGCACAACCTGGCTCTCACATACACACTCCAGGCAATTTAGTGATGCCAGTAAGCCTATCACACATGTCTTTGGACTGAAAGACAAAACCCAGAGGAAACCTCTAAAGCACAGGGAGAACATGCCAGTGAGAAGACAGGAGTCAAAACCCCAACCCCGGAGGAGGCGAAGCAAATGTGCTATCCACTAAACCACAGTAGAGTTTCTACAAAATGGCATGTATCTATAAACCGCAAAAAATACACAAAGATATCATTCACTAATAAATGAAAAGGATTTTGTACATATTTGTTCCCCTATCAGCATAAGAATTTGTATGATATGATACCAGGTTGGATTATTTACAAAGTGCTGTATTCCTCTTATTACACAGTGATGTGCTATATGTTGTGGAAGTTAGTTCATGTTACTTGTCATTATGTTACAGCAGCTGGTTATTATGAATCAGATCCTGAACCAGAAAGCTGTAAGTCCTCTGTCTCGATGCCTTTCCTGATTTGGAGAAAGTATTCTTCTTTACATAGCACTGACACTTAAATTTTAAGTGCATGAGTCCATAAATTTAACTTAACTTAAATGTTCTTAAATATCTACAGGTTTTTTAAATCTATTTTTCTTAGACTAAGATTATGTGTAGCACCTGCTGTCCGAGTCCCGAGGAATTAACTGTTGCTTGAGAAAATAATTACAGAAGAAGTGCATTATGATAACAGTATTATTTAAATAAGAGCAGACTACGATCTGCTGTTCTAGAAAAATGAATCCACATCTTCAGCTTCAAGAGTTCAGCATCACATCCAATGTTGTAATACAGCCAAGATGAAACAGCATGTAGTGCATGCAGAACACTTCAGCAGACAAATTAGTGCACAAACAACAATAATGTTTAACACTGCAACAAAAACACTGGATGGGGTCAAATATTTTTTGAAATAAGGCAGAACTGCTCATGATTTTACCAGTGTGTCACCCGTAAGCCAAAATGAGTAAACACATCACTCGCTGTGAAGAAATACAAAATGTGCACGTCGGTGTTTTATGTATGAACCTCGAGATTCTGGAGTAATTTAAACTGCAGCATGTTTTACTCTAAGTGTATCACAAATCCATGGAGTAGCAACTATGCCACTTAAAGCACCGAGTGTCAGTATTCTTTCCTTCTTTATGGTCATGTTTTATGTAGACAATAAGAATCATATACATAAATACAGTGCTCAAAAATGTCACAGAACAACTACAGACTACGAACCGTTGTAGAAAGGACATTATTTACTCACTCATTCACTCATTTTCTACCGCTTATCCGAACTATCTCGGGTCACGGGGAGCCTATGCCCATCTCAGGCGTCATCGGGCATCAAGGCAGGATACACCCTTGACGGAGTACCAACCCATTGCAGGGCACACACACACTCTCATTCACTCACGCAATCACACACTACGGACAATTTTCCAGAGATGCCAATCAACCTACCATGCATGTCTTTGGACCGGGGGAGGAAACCGGAGCACCCGGAGGAAACCCCCGAGGCACGGGGAGAACATGCACACTCCACACATACAACACACCGACATTATTTACTGTACTTTTAGATTATTTATCCAGTGTCACCCAAATGAGGATGGGTTCCAGTCTGTTCCTGGTTCCTCTCAAGGTTCTCAAGTTTTTCCTTTCCACATCACCTCAGGCTTGCTCAGTGGAATAAATGTTAGAGATGAATAGTAATTTATTACTATTAATGTACTTCTTTTAAGCTGCTTTGAGACCATGCACATTGTTAAAGAGCTATACAAATAAATGTCAATAAAACTTTCAGGGATTCAGTTTGTCCAGTTAAACTAGAGAGGTAACATCAAGGCAACAACCCCCAAAAAGGAATGGTTTGCAGGTTGTGGCCACAGACAATTGCTCTCTCCTTATCCTTTCTGAATGATTTGTTTCTAGTTTTGTGTTTTGTTAGGGTCCTGTTCCTCCAGAATGTCACATCTGGAAGTGCCATCACAAGGAGGTTTGCTGTGTCTCCCAGCACAGTTTAAAAAGCAGATGTGAGATGCAGGAGATTGGCAGCAACCTGGCAGCAGGACCAGTATCTGTTCCTTTGTACAAAGAGGAACAGGAAGAAAATTGCAATAGAACTACTGTACAAAATGACCCGTTGGCTACTGGTGTGTAGGTTTCTGAAAAAACTAGGACCTGTGCTCACAGCCCAGCAACGTTCAGCTTGACTGGCATTTGCCAGAGAACACCTGAATTGTCAGGGTCGCCACAGGCACCCCATCCACTTATTCACAGATAAGGGCAGGTTCACACTGAGCATATGTTACAGACCTGAAAGAGTCTGGAGATGCCATGGGAAATGCTCTGCTGCCTGCAACATCATCCAGCATGATTGGTTTGGAGTTGGGTCAGTAATGTTCTGTAGAGTAATATCTACTGGAGAGATGCACTGACCTCCATGCTCTAGCCAACAATTCTTTTATTGCTGTTAGGTACTGGGATAAAATCAGAGTCATCGTAAGACCTTACACTGGTGCAGTGTGTCCTGGGTTCCTCCTGGTGCTTGAAAATGCTCGACCTCATGTGACCAGATGGTGCGGGCAGTTTCTGTATGACGACAAAGGCATTGATGCCAATGACCGCCCCTCACATTTCCCAGACCTGAATCCAATTGAGAAATTCTGGGATGTTATGTATCTGAACCCGCCAAGTAGCACCACAGAGCTCACTGATGCCCTGATCCAGGTCTGGGAAGAAATCCACCAGGAGACCCTATGCCATCTCATCAGACAAATGCCCAGACACTGCTATAATACAGTAATGTTTAGGCCATACACACTACTGACTTAAATTTAGAGTTGCCATACTGAAATTCATGCAAGTTAGATAAGCCTGTAATTGAAATATTTTCCTTTGATTTTTAAGCCAGCTCTCAGTGGGTTGACGATTTTGGTTTCCATTGACCAGTGTCAAAAAGATTTGTTCACAAAAGGTTATACACTATGTGATTTAAGTGTTTCCTAATTTTTTCTGAGCAGAGTATGTATTTAATAATTAAAGCCTTATTAGCATTTACATTTATACACAAGAAAATTATGTAATTGCACCCACATTAAAAATACATTTGCACCTGAGTTGTTAAAGAGAGGCAGTTTTCAGACATTTCTGCCTTTCTTTACTTATTTAAAACCTCCATGATGGCGTTTAGTGACAAAAAACACTTTGTGTGTACTGAGTGGTTCTTTTTTTGTCCATACAAATTGGCAATTAGCCGAGACAAAATAAAATAAACAGCTGATAAGTAACTGTGCACCGTGCTGCAAATGTAGAAATGCACTAAAGCTAAAACATGGTTTCCTAAAACAGAAATGTACATTTTTACCTGATTTTACCTGATAATAAAAAAATGTTACATTTATTTTCATAGCATGGTTTCAGCGGTTGTTAAAACCATCATATTCAATGAAATAACTCATAAATCATGTTTGTTCTACACTTTGTTTCTCCCTCATAAATTTTCTGCCCTACTTAATGTTGCATGTAGTTGCTGAGTAACAACCTTAGCGTCAAATGTATTTTTTGATCAAGTCTAATATACGGTTCCCATCTTATCTGGATGATTGTATACACTTTCTGTCTGCAGTGCAGCACAGTGAGAGATTCAAGATGAGTATCAGACGAACTGCAGTTAAATAAAATAAAATGGCAGAATGTCTGACTGGTGTGGATTACCACAGTGTCCACCCATTGTTATTCCGGCTGAAATCGTTCTCTGAAACAGCAATTCAATTTGCACCATAGCTTTCAGGACAGTCAGAGCCGTGCCACTGGCACTTGATTTCTGGCATATTTTCAGTTTCATTCATGGATGAAATCTGTTGGAATGCATCAGGTGTGTGTGTGTGTGTGTGTGTGTGTGTGTGTGTGTGTGGTACCATTGGACCACTGTTGATTCATTTAAATTGGTTCGAAATTCATTTAAATTGGTTTGAAAGCTACTTGTGCTGCAAACCCAGAATAAATTCATAGGTAGGACATAAACAGAGAGAATGTGTAAGAGACTCTAACACGGCCCGTGGTGAGTTTATTGTAGTCGAGGTGTGACTGCATATCTGTACGACTCTGTTAAGGAAATCTAAAGGGGAAAAAAGCACAGTGGTGAAAAGTGTACAAAACATACTGACTTAATTTAAATGAGTGCTTTCTGTTGTAATTATTCACAAAGTGATCAAGAAAATTCCTAAGGTAAGTCCATACAATATTTACATTATAAACTACTTTTTAATATGTCAACAATTGACCAGAAAATTTTCTATTTTCTCAAGTTAACTTAACAATTGGAGCTCAGCTGAAGTGCAAACCACTAGTATATTAAAAAAGGTAACTTTTTCCTGCTTAAGCAAACTTAGCTTAATGCTGTTAGCAGCTTGCTAGATTTGTTAGCGCATGTAAATTCATAGGTTTTTATGCTACATAATTAGCTTTCTAGCAAAGTCTCCTCGTACACGTTATCCTGACAGGAGCAGGCTATAACAGACAATCGCTACAGAACGTCATACTGACATTTTAGATTTTAATACAGAGGGTTCATACTGTAAAACAGCAAACGATTTGGCTAGCTAGTCTAGCTCTCTCAGCTAGCTTATGACTTACTTGTAATGCATGATGTTAAGCTGTGTGTTGAAGTGCATATATGTCCATTATTTGCAGAGAATTATCATGCTGTATCTTCTGAAGCATGTAAAACAAAAGATAAGTGATAAATTGGATCAGAGATAAAATGCTAAACGATCATTTGTTAATAAACAACGCCACAAAACGAATACAAAAAACATGACAGTATTTATGAGAATAAAGGCTTGACGTTTTAATAATTCATTACATATTAACAATAGGTTACATGCAGAGATTATTAAAAAATTAAGTCGTTATCATGACGAAACAAGAAAGAAAAAATATAATAATGCATGGCCTCTTAGGACTTCCGTAAATAATTAATGTAACAATAATAGGTAAATATAATAAATAATAGCATTACAGTGAAATGTACTCGAGTGCTGGAATGAGAATATATGTAGTTTGTTATACAGTTTAAACACTGAGGTCACTCAAAAAAGCATTATTCAAGGTGCAGAGTTTTAAGACAGGTTAAATTGCTTTTTAAAGAACAAACCCATTAGAGGCAGATGAAAAATGAAATTGTATTTCTACACCATTTTTGGTGATGCAAAGCAGTGTTATTTTTCTTTTAACGTCGTCGTCTTCAGCTGTAAGATTTTTCATTATGCTCCAGCCCTAATTTCTGCCAAGTTAGTGTCTTTGCAACAGTACAAGTTTGCAAGTCTCTTTACTATAATTGTCTATGAGCTTAACATACCCATAGGGCTAGCGTACTTTAGTCTGCCACATCATATTGATGAAAATATTTCTACATTATCCACGCTTCCATATTCTAATCATGTTCTCCTCATTTCCTAATTTTCCTCAATGGCAGAAATAGCTTGGAGCAAGGTTGGCTTTTGAAAGTGCTCCTCTTTATGCAGTTCAGAAGAAAAAGCCTATAATTCCGGGACTCCAGACAAAGTTCATAGTAATAAGCATAGTGTGAGAGTCAAATGAATGATGTGACTATTATATGTCGCAGAATTATACTGGATGCTACATAAAGGATCTTTAGTATGTATTATGTTTTGTTTTTATTTGATTAGTGCATTGGTGTATATGAACATGTACATGTAACGTACACATCATTTGTATGGAATTATTTTATTTTAATTTATTTATTTATTTATTTATTTATATTTTGTTGGCTAATGTCCAGAGTTATTCAGATAATCATACTTTTATATCCAACACCATTCTAGAAAAGGATTGTGAGTGTTTTGGAAGAGCCCCACTATGGCCAAAGATTTCTGCCTTGAAGTGTGATGGGTTTTCATCTCACAGCTTCTCTGATTCCACAACTTTGATGATGCCTGTATTGCAGCACTCTGACCAGCCCTGCCAGGAAAGTTCTTGATGTACTTTCAAAGTTCCTCCTCTCTTTGTAGATGTGGGGAAGTAAACCGGCAGAGCAGGGATAATATCAGGTTTTATCACAATTAATAATTTTTACCAAATATTGGGTTGCATGGTGGTGTAACAGGTAACATTGCCACCTCACAGCACCAGGATCAGTGGGTTCCTGCCAGCGTCCAAATATCCAGCACACCTCTGACAAGGATAAAGCTGTTAGCAGCTAGCTTTTTTTAATTCTTTGTTTTGTAACACACACACAAACACAGACACACACATTCAGTTGACTGTGATTCTTTTTAGCATCTTCATACATTAAGGAGTCTTTCTGTAGAGAGCTAAAACAAATCTGTATTGTATCAGCAATAAAACGTTCCCTTCTTATGGATGAAAACGTGAAGATCCTGTTTAACTTAAACACTGTTTTAACCAGTAGCCAAAAACCTGCCATTCTTCATCTGTTTCAGTGGCTATCAGCTCATGCAAGCTTGTCATGATTACACACTGATGAATTATCTGGCATGTGCCAAATCCTTGAAAAAATGTGTTAAATACGAGCAAAAATTATACAGTGTCCTATAATGGAAACATCATTGTAGCTAGGATTCTGACATGCTGCTGAAACAACAGTGTAAGGAATGGATTACTGGATAACATTCTGTAAATGTACATACTCTATACGTGACATTTGTAGATGACCAGAAGTGTTTTTAATCTATGTGAATATGAAATGTCTAGTTACTTCAGGAAATGTGTTGAGTAAACACGTTATATATTATAACTTACTGACTGTCACAAAGCACTGACTCTGGAGACTCCTTCCATTAAAAAAAAAAAATCTTCCCCTATCAGTAACCATAACTTTTTCTGTATTAAGCAATAGTACGCTTCATCAATCCATATTTTAGTAGCCTTAGATTGTGTAGAGCATTTGCCATAGATGTTGCTGTGTATGAGCTGTTACTATAGCAACAGTAATGTATTAGAATGAGTGCATTAATATAAACCATATCAATCATTTCTGTTACAGCTGGAACCACTGGGTGCACTTTCTAATTAGAGAATTTAAGAGCGTTGTAATGTCACACTAACATAAATATATCTTTAATTTTTCTGACTGACAGAAATATCCAGAAGTTTTCAATTCTTCATAAAAAGATATATTTATAAATGCATAGCTCAGTAAAAAAAAAAACTCATAAAATATTTGGAGCTCAGAGATAATATAGTGAATCATAGCCATGATTAAGTTTAGAAGAAAGACAGCAGGCAATCCAGAGGCATAAGCTGGCTCTGCATGGTTCATTCAAAACCAACACGGCTTCAGATGCACAAATTGCTCAGGCTGTCTGAACAAGCAGATGGGACAAGGAATGGTTGTTAAACTGCTCTTGACTATACACAAGTACTATAATACACTTTGTGCTTCTGGATGTTTCTGTTCTGTACTTTGTGGTGAAAACTGGCAGATCCTCAAAGCACTTATGGCCATTGAGGGATTAACTGCGAGTGGAAATGTCTGGTGCACTCAGCAGTGGGACCATTAGTGGACGTTTTGGCCCACCCCATCAAATGCCAAGCAGTCACTCTGCTGTTCCTTTCAGGTTGGCTCTAATACTCTAATGAATTTCCCCCATTTGCTCATGATTTCTGGTTACTGTCTGCACAGAGCTGTTCCAATTCTTTCCATGTCTTCTTGGGTTTCATCCTAATGCCAGTAGGTGAGATTCAGTGCCAAATTGAAGACAGTTACAACCTGTTTGATCACGGTGCACAGAGACGGTCGAACGTCACATCCTGGCTGTATGTCCACCTCACGCCCACTTTATAGACACAAGATCCACCACTACCCTGACCAAGCTTAAGCAGTTACTGTGGATGAATGAATGAAATGAATGAATGAATGAATGAATGAATGAGTTAGCACATATGAAATTATTCTGTGACCAAGAGCAGTGTTGAGCCAATCATAATTAACCATTCAGAATGGTCTGAAACTGTTGATGTATTTAGTCAGTTTTAGCAACCACTTTGTCTTGATTAGGGTCTTCATGGATTCAGAGCTTCTCTAAGGAACAGGTGTGAAAACAGTCCATTGTTATTTGTTTTGTATGTTTTAAGTTAAAACTACTTATTGTACATCATGAGCATAAACACGGATACCAATTTTAAGGATTAGCCTTTATTAAAATACACACTATCATACACACACTTTAGTTTGTCCAAAGTTTTGACTAGTGGTTTATTTTCCTAAGAATACATTTTTTATTTTTTTTTAAACTTTCATAGAATTTGTGTGGAAAAAGCCGAGGCTGTGTAGGTTATATTTCATGCTGTCACGCTTGCTGGAACACTTGGACAGAGCATGGTTTCGACAGAAGATTTTTTTTGACTCATCAGGTGACTTAGTGTATTTGGTGTGGTATTTTGCCCACATCTCCCAGTTCTGTGATTCACCTTCCCACAGCAAATCAATGTGTAAAAATTGAGCCCCATAATTTGGTGTCAGAGTGGTTTCTCCCAATGGTGACGCATGTGATGCACCACTGCCACCATGTGGTAGCCTATTTTTCAGGGTTCTACTACGCTGTTTCACAGTCCTACAAGCAACAATAGTTTTGAGTGCTGCAATCTGTTACAGACCGTAGGATCTCGCCCAAGTACGTGTGCAAACACAATCAATATTTTTCCATAGGGTGAAATGATACATCATGAGGTGACATCTTGTAAACATGCTGTTTAGGGGGGGTTAAAGTAAAGTGTAGGATTTATGGATTGCCTGAGTTTCCATAGAAACATGACTTCCAAGCGAATAATTCCCAGTGATTAAATATGCACAATTTAATTAAAAGTCAAATTCAAAATCTAAACAACCTCAATTTTCACTACATTTTAATTATTTTAATCAAATCCCCATTGAATGCAATGACTGCATGAGCAGTTTAATCATCAAAAGGAGAAGGTTAGAGAAGACACTATTTTTACTGCATGTCCTATCTGAAATGGTTAATCATCCTATGGAGGCAGAGAAGAAGGATAATGAAAAGCAAAATGTGAGCAAGACATAAACCAAAGTGCTCCCTGCTAAAGAGATCCATGACAGTAAGACTCCGCTAACCTTATTCTACTTTCCTAAAAATATGAACCTGGAACGAGGCTCTGGTTCACGCAAGACATGCCATACACATGAAGTGTGTGGAACATCTTGTGAGTGGGGACACAGACGTGATGAAAGATGCTGATGGAATTCATAAAGGCTTGAATGAGTTTATCACTTTTGTGCATTCATGGAGTGAACGTGTGTGTGTGTGTGTGTCTGTGTGGGTGTCATAAGTAACTCAAGCACAACACCGTGAAAATGATTACTACATCTTGTTTAATAACAAACGCAGGCAGAAGGTCATGAAGAGGAAGAAAGGAGAGGACATGAGAAGAGAAGAGGTTTATCTGAAGTGCTGTAGCAGAAGCCCAGCACTCTGTGGACTATCTATCCAAATGCCTCAAGATTCCACCACCTGACTGAAAGTGCAGCTTTTAAAAAATAGAGATAAATAGAATAAACATCAAAACACTGGCCATTTTTCACCAAGGGACCTCCAGGCAGAGGCAGCCAAATCCATTAGAAACCCACACCGCCGAAGTAAGCCATATGCCAAACACTTTAGCACTTCATTTTGTAGGCGGTGGGAAAGGAATCTAATATAACTTGACACTCCCAAAACCCCCCCCCCCCCCCCCCCCCAAAAAAAAAAAAAACACAATCCCATACCCCTACCCCTCCCACCCACTGTGCATTTTAGTTCTCTATTTACTTTACTCAATTCAATAGATCCCATAAATCCAAACAATGTCAATGATGAAAAATGGCATCTTTTTAATGTTACTTTTCTGCTGCTTCTTTTTGTCCAAAATAGGACAGCTTACTTCCTCCGAGAAGGAGTAGGAGACTTCATGCCAGCTGATTTGGCACTTGAGGATGGAGCTGTGGTCTTGGCAGGGGCAGGAGCAGGGGTGGGGCTAGTTGCCTTGGGGGTAGGGAGTACAATGGGTTGAGTCGGAGGCAGTATTTTCTTGGGTGCAGGTGAAGGCTTGATGTCTGGCATTTTGTCACCATGCTTGTAGACACTGACAATGACATCCACTGACTCTCCACCATATCTGTTCTGCACGCACATGGTAAACTTGCCTGAGTCATCTAGGGTCACACCCTTGATGGTGAGGCTGGCAAACTTGCCCGAGTCCAGCGAGATCACATACTGGTCACCTGGCTCCACCTCCTGGTCATTCTTGAACCAGGTGATCTGTGGTTTAGGGTCACCACACACTGTGCAGGTCAGACTCAGGGTCTGCAGAGAACCAAGCACACACAGGAGATGATAAATGATTCATAAACAAAGGGAATTCTTCCATCTAAAATGATCTAGAGTGCATAGAAAAGCATTTCCATGGGGATCTTGTGGAAATGTAGAGTTCTTAGCATACTAAAGAGGATGTTTTAAACCATCTACGACAGGGAAACACTCAGGGTTGTTGTCTACAATTTTCATTATTCTAATCTAATTCCCACTATGGTACATTAATTGTAGGTTGAGAGGGGTTTAATAAGAAAAAGTGAAATCTTAAGAGCTGCATTTCTAATGTTTGGAGCACTATTTAGAGACGATTCAACAAAAAAAAAGCTGCAATCCTTGGATGGGCTATACTGTTTCAGGAGATCAGCGAAATACACAGGAACTAAACAATTTTGTGCTTTATTCAGCATAAATCAGAACTTCAATATGGAACTTGCTTAAATAATGTGTATAATGTGGCCTGTCACATTTCAGCTAGTTCAGACTGAGACTCAGAAAGCTCTTTCTGGTTCAGTCACAGTCTACTGTGAACTAAGTGAAATTTGATTAAAGTGCCAGCAGGGCAGCGAGCCAGCACTGCCATAGACACAAAGCATGCTCTAATACCAAACCCAGTGTACCTATAAATCTAGGGGCAGTTTGACTCTGTATAATCACCAGTCTGGCACTGAGAGTCTGCTTGGATCCACAGTCTGGGATAGAAAGAAATCAGCCCCAGCATTATTTTTTCGTGTCATTCTGTCTGTTTGTAAATAATAGTAAATAATCTGACGTGAATGTCACATTTTCCCAAAGCTGTACTTTTAGCACGTTTATGGTAAATAGGCTCTTTAAGAAATTTTCCAGAAACATTTTCTAGTAAACATTCTGCTACAAAATATAACTAATACTCAACTTGTGCTCACACTAACAGGTATAAACAAGGGTGCTTGTTTGGACTCATAATGCTCCTGTGGCTATAATAATGGCCCTGCTTCAGCAAGACCTTGGGATCTCTTTAACAATGAGCATCTTACCCACTCTCTAGCTTTAAGGAAGCTCTCATTAGAGCACTGTCCATTATAGGAGACCTGCTAATGTCCTACATGGTACTTGCTTGCCTTTTAATGGGATGTAACAGCTAAGGACCTAGTATTTGCTCGCTGTTAAAGAAATAGAAAGAAAGGGAGAGAGAAAGAGACAGTGAGAGAGAGGGTGCTTGACATTTCCACTGTTGTCTATTCAGATGGATCCAATGAATAGACAACATTCCTTGAAGCTTCCTCAACAGTGGATTACAAGTCCGGAGACAATGAAGGAGTATCATCCACCCCCCCAAGCACATGCTATCCGTAATGAAGAGAGCAGATGATCCTCTGGCTTGTTCACACACCACCACACACCATTCGAGATCACTACAAAACTGCCCTGTGGTGCCTAGGATCACTAATGCAATTGCATCATTACCACAGGGGCCAAATTAATGGTCTGCAAAATGCAGAACAAAATTCACCATAACCCATTGTGAGCCGTGCTGATTCTTTCAGTGCTGTTTTCCTCCAAATTGAAACCATTTTAACACCCAAACAAATGTGTGTATGTCTTTTAGTAATGCACAGAGGCAGGTAGGACACAGTGGATAGCTGATATTTAACAAACATTAATCTTCATAAAGTTCACAACTCAATGCCTTTTAAATGACATCAGAAATATTAATAACCTCTTTTTGAGGACCATCAATGTAAATAAAATGCTAATGGACAGATAGAAACTAATGTTCTGTTCCTGGCCTTTCTAGATGTTGTGTAACTGCTCTGATTGCCGCATTTACACGTTTTTTTTTCCACCAATGGACAAAATGGAATGTGCAGCAAGAGCTAAAAGAGGTCCACTGGGTAAAGAATCTGGTGCTCTGTGAACACTTTCAGTGCAGGAGGGACAAAGGACAGGACTCTTAATGACAGGGTTGCCAGGGTTGTGATATTTATGTGAAATTGAAGTGCTTTAGAATTTTGTAACACATTTCTGCAAAGCAAGACAGTGTATGTGCGGACAGTGTGTCTGTGCTGTACAGAACAATTTCTGTAGTATGATATGCTGCAAATTTTGGATTAGAAAAAAAGGGATTATGGAGTGAGTAATATACTGTATATGAGAAATACATACGCAGAACATTGACTTGCTAGTTTTAGGTCTTCTGGGTGGTTTTTGTAATTAAGCAGCAAATCGTGCTCCAACCTGGCAACCCTGGTTAATGACATTACCTCTCCTTGACACTTGTGATTATAGGAAGCACACCTGCTAGACCAAACCCAGCTGTGAGCTCTCATTTAAGGGATTACTCTAAAAAGTGTGATAGCCTCTCAACTTTTTGGGGCACAATGTCTGTAGTCCTGCCTATGGCCACAATTCTATGGCCACAAACCCCAGCTGATGTCTTTAGTGTTTATATTATGGTACACCAATGCTGAAATGATGCCAAACCTTCTTTTCCATAATGGTTGCAACATCAGGCAGACCGCCAACGACTTTGCCTCGATCTGAAAATATAAACGCCGCACAGCCAGTCAGACTGAAGTATGCAATTATATCAATAAAAGAAGCTGTGACAAGCGCAGAGGACTTGAATGAGTGTACTCACTCTTTTCAGCATATGCTTCCGCTCTGAAAAGCAACAGAAGAATGGCGTTGTTAGCAGGCTCATTAGCACACGCGCTAATATTTTATCCACACACTGACATGCGCCACACATGCTCTGCATTTCTAAACATTGAAGGGACGACAAGAGAAGCAAGCAGCCTCCCAAGCGGTGATTATCTTACTTGAGTCTCTGGAACTCTGCATACGCATTATCATAGACTGGAGGGGTGGATAAAAGACAGAAAGAAAAGCACAGCCCAAATGATACAATAGAAAGAGAAAAACGATTTAACATTAGAACCCTCTAGGGGACAGCATAGGAAAACAAAATGATATCATCTCATTATTTTAATGGCCATGTTTTGGTGCATTGTAGAGTTCTGCTTTTTTTTTTTCTTAATTAATTACTGTCTTTGCTCGACTGATTGGAAGTGCTCTCGGGCAGCACACTCGACAGTTTGCGGACTAACGGCTGCCAAAGCCAGAATCTGCACCTTTGATATATTGTTACTAGTACCTCACGACTGGAATTACCCAGTTAGATCACAGGTGTTTACTGCCCTGGCACTGGCCTTTTGGACACCGTTTTGTAGAAACCGGGCAAGGAATTTAGGAGATTTTTGGCTATTGAGTTTAGAAGTGCTGCCAGATCCTCGGGCAAACTTCTCCTGAACACCAGTTCACTCTAAACTGGCCAATTTCCATTAATGTTGTGTCTGGTACCCCATTTGTGGGGTTAACCATTCGTTAAAACTTCAAGACTCTCTAAGGACCTTTTTACACCTGGTCACTTCATGTGTTTTCTCTGATCCAATAGCTATCTGATTTGTTAAAACTGTTCCATTTACATTAGGCCACATAAATGCGTCTTGGCGAATCGGATATGAATCCGATCTTTTTACTCCCACCTAAAATGCAAATATATTTTACCTCATTTCCGGGGTAATTGAAATGGAACACGCTTTGGTGTATGCGGTTGCTACAAAAAACAGCATTTACTGTTTGCTGCATTTTCGCTGGCGGCAGCAGTGCATTTTAAGACCAAACGACACACCTGGGTGAAAGATCGGAGCCAGCACTGGTGGGAAAACATATTTGTTTCTGGCACGATGCACGATTCGCGAGTCACCTGCGAGTGACGTACTTCCGTTTGGGAGGAGTAAAGCGCTGACGTATGTGGCTTGAACAACCACATTCATTTACACCTGTCCAGTTTCATCTGAAATGCGTCCCAGACCACTTCCTGAAGTGGTTTGAACGATCGGATTTATATCCGTCTTGAAAACGTTTCGGAGAGCATTTAGACCTGGTCTTTGTACGATCAGATAGCTATCGGGTCACAGAAAACGCATGAAGTGACCAGGTGTAAAAACCCCCTAAAGACCTTTGCCTTTGCTTACAAGACCACCACTGAACTGAACAGAGAATGCTATAAAAAAAATATGAAACGTTTATTTTTTAAGGATGAAGGAGTCAGTCAACTTTTCTTACCTTGTCCAGACAATTCAAGAATGCGTGTGTACGTCTTCTCACTGTCTGTCAGCACAAAGGAATATACTCCTTTGTCCTTATCAATGGGTTCAACTATCTCCAGACTGGCCATAGCTGAAGTGCCACCAACACGCATCCTTTCAGAGGCAGTGATTTTAGATTCCCTGTTAAATACAAATATTAAAATAAATATAAAATAATGCATTACATTCTACACAGAGTGTATTGGTGAGCAGTTTGCATTTCCAATTGTTTCCTAACAGAAATCTGTTATCATTTTAGATATTCCGTGATCTGTGGGAAGGTAAATCTTTATGGTACTGCAAGAAATGCTCTCAGTGCCGTCTCAGTACACCTCGTTCCAGAAATGATGAGAAACTTTCGCAGTAGTTTAGAACATTTAGTCAAATTGGTCATACAGGTACAAGAATGGCCATGTTTACAAGAAGAGCTCAGGATGTGTTAGTATGCCACATGCTTCCAGTTTGTACCTCAGGGCTAAAGCTTTAGGTAACTGTTAATCTAATAGATTTGATTTGTATTGACAGACACACAGGTTTCTTGTCACTTGGCCCTGCTATTTTTTCAATAATCATTTTCTCACGCCGAAGACTAAAGCAATACAATTATAGACAAAAATCTCTAAATGGTGTTTACATGCAGGGCCGACCGTCATGCTCGGAGGTCTGAGCGAGCACGCAGATCACATTTCCATGGTCATTTCCATCACTCTATTCAGAAACTTCCCTTCTCGAGAGGGAACGGAAGGAGAGAATAACCGTACTTGTGCAGCCAGTGGATCTTCATTTCCTCTGTGTAATATTTCATGTGGCACTGCAGCATGATGCCCTCAGCAGTGCACTGGATCACCAACTCGGATGCGCTGGACCCTGTTCACGTCAAAAAGAAAGAAGAGACACCTTCTCAAACAAAAGTTAGACTGTGGGGTTTTTCTATTACGGAACACATGAGTTTCGAGTTGAGGCGCTCTGTGGGGTTTTGGAGGAGAGTAACTGCTGATTGGTTTGGGAAAAGGGGATTAGTGCAGGGGTGTGCAAAGACAGGCACTACACCTACAAGGCAGAAATATGGCTAATAAGTGGCTCAAGGTGATTCAGCCAAAATGCTAGCCCACTATTTCTAACAAATTAGTTCAAATCGATAACGCATAATACATATATGTGGTTTCTGTTTATTTTACAGTCTATTCTGTGTATTCTGTTCTCCAGCTTGTCAACACACCTGATTGAAATACAAAAACACAGTGTGACACCACAACACCTTGCACTAGACACTTTTTGGCTGACAAGGTAAATAAAAGTATAGTCTGAATTTCTTTCTTTTGATTCTTATCAGCATAAAGTAAACATATCACCTGTTTGTTTTTGTCATGCCTTTTGGTTTTTTCCTTTGTATCTTTTTTAACACTCTCACACCTTTACACTTTCTCTCCTCCAATTGGTTTCCGCCTTTGGCCACATAGTTAAACTTCTTTTTTTGTACCTGACGTGAGGGAACTATGGCTTGTGACGCATCTGATCTGCCAAATGATGTATTCATGCTAATCTTCCACTGATTCTAAACCCAGACCCCTGACAAAACACTGAATGCCAATTACAATTACAGGACAATCATCAGCATGACTCACAGACGCTCAGGAACATCATTTATTCCCAAACTTGGTTTAAATAATCATGTTTTTCTTTTAACTTTCAGCAAAAAAAAAGAAAACAATTGGTTGGGAACATAGAGACAATGTCATCTACTGTATGTATATTTCTGTCATTGTGAACAGTGTGATAGTACAGACTGAAAGCATCATCCTTTACACATGTACTCCTGTTCTGAGGCTTGACATTTAGCTGGACTGTGTAAGCAGAAAGGGTTTCTGTATATCCGGCTGCTCTTCATTATGACTCAGCAGTCATCCTACATCCATGCTAAAGAAAGCTTCATTGTAGCTCTGTTTATTTTAAGACCTCAGTATCTCCTGAGTGATCTATCTTTGGTTACGTACTGACTAGATACTGACTAGATTCCCAGACCACAGATATGCTGTAATGCTAATGTGATACATACCAGCAATACGTGAGAGCTCGCTGATGATGTTGTCAAAGGCTGCAGATAAAAAAAAATAGGTAAGTAAGAAAGGAGATGGGCTTTTTAGTGGAGAAATGTTTGTTAAACTGCAACAATCTGAGGTGAGTACACTATTACCTTTCCCAGAAATATCAACCTGAGACTCGTCTTGTCCTCGGTCATCGCTAATAGTTGCTTTGTACACAGCCACGTCCTTCTTGGAGAACTGAGGGCAGAAATTCAAACAGTGTTTGCTGAGACAGGCCACTCGAGCATGTTTTCTGTGGGCTGCTCATTCGACGCAGCTCGCTTATGTACTATTATACGCTCCCATTCCTGGGACTTCCAAATGAAATGTTAGGTAGCGGTAGCTGGGTGTGCCAAGGTTAAAAACACCCACTGCTGGTACACTACAAAAAGCCTTTTAATTATTGCTTAAACACAAACCTCCTTTGAATGTCTGCTCTGAGCCCATGGCTTTGTACAGGAAGTCATCATAATTAGCTTTGAATACTGTGTCCTACTCCCTGTTGTTGTATAATTATGTAATTGACCACAATGTCTATGATCTAGTTTAAGTTCCCATAAGGACATTTAGGTTTGATTACTCGTCAAGTCACTTGTTTTAAATGCCTTAATTAACATTTTGCTGTATTTTACAGTGTTAAGAAAAATCATGATAACTATGTCAGTCTGTGCATGTTGTTGGATCTTCTAGTAACTGGAGACAAGTAGGGAATTTTTAAATGTCATATGAGAAAAGTGAACCTTTACAGTGATGCCAGTGGCACAAAATCTAAATAATCTGTGGTTAAGAACAAGATGACAATATAGTTTGGTACATTGATGCACCAATGGTGGGATGAAATAATGGATACTTAGAACAAACAGGTGATATGTTCTGTACAAATACTACTACAGTTATAAATAGGAGGCACGGCTTCATGTTTTTTAGGGACAAAGACCTCAAAACAAAAAAGTTACACAAGTGGGAAGTTTTCGCTGTGAAGGCTGAGTGTGAACAAGCTGTGAGATATAAAGCTTGCAAGACAAAGAAAGAGCATATTTATTATTAAGAAGGTGAGGTGCTGCAAAATGCACTTCCAGGCACTTTCATTCGTTCTTAGTTCATGTATTAGGTTCATTTAGGCCACACCCACTTCAGGTTTAAATCTCATAGCTACTCATCTAAGCTAAACATTATTTCTTCAGCATGAAATCCTATGTGCTTGGCTCACCAGCTCTTTTTATGTTCAATTTAAATTCTCATGTTCATCCTAATTTCTCCTGAGAGTAAAAAAAAAAAAAGAGTTTAATCATGAAATTAGAAAGAGCGTTATTACTACAATCATCTGAAACTTTGTCTTTCCCATTAACCGACATCAGAGCTTTGAATGTGATCTGCTGAGAAACAATCGACATGTTCATTATTAGAAAAACAAAAGACTGCAAAAAATTTGATTAACCTCTGCAAACAATGGGAACATAAAACTTATAAAGGAAAATAATAATTCAGCAGGAATAAATAAATCGTGCAATTATTCCATAAAGATAACAATGTTGTGCACTTGAACGACATCTGTTGCTGCTCCATCAGATTTGTTTGGTTTTATTGGCTAAGCTCAGTAACTGCATTGCTATTTTCTTTCAGGAATCCAAGCTCTCACCAGATACAGTGGGAGTTTGCAGACTCCAGAACTCAGGTCAGCAGGCACATCAGGTATCACCTCCACATCGTTTTTATACCAGTGGAATGCAGACTCTTTCTTCAGATTTGCTACCTGAGGAGAGCAGAGGAGAGGAGAGGAGAGGAGAGGAGAGGAAGGGAGGGGAGAGGAGAGGAGAGGAGAGGAGAGGAGAGGAGAGGAGAGGAGAGGAGAGGAGAGGAGGGGAGAGGAGAGGAGAGGAGAGGAGAGGAGAGAAGAGGGGAGAGGAGGGGAGAGGAGAGAGGAGAGGAGAGGAGAGAGGAGGGGAGGGGAGGGGAGAGGAGAGAGGAGGGGAGGGGAGGGGAGAGGAGAGAGGAGGGGAGGGGAGGGGACAGGAGAGGAGGGGAGAGGAGGGGAGGGGAGGGGAGAGGAGAGGAGAGGAGAGAAGAGGGGAGGGGAGGGAAGGAGAGGAGGGGGATAGGAGGAGAGGAGAGGAGGGGTAGGAGGGGATGAAAAGACAGGATAGGAGGGGAGGAGGAGAGGAGAGGAGGGGGTAGGAGGAGAGGAGAATTAGAGAAGGGGAATGGGGTAGGAGTAGAGGAGAGGAGGGGGGTAGGAGGACAGTAGATCAGGGGAGCGGAGATCAAAGCAGAGCAAAGAGGAGTGGAGGGGAGAAGAGAGGAGGGGAGAGGAGGGGAGAGGAGAGAAGGAGGAGAGGAGAGGCGAGGAGAGGAGAGAAGGAGGGGAGGGGGATAGGAGGAGAGGAGAGGAGGGGGTAGGAGGGGATGAAAAGACAGGAGAGGAGGGGAGGAGGAGAGGAGAATTAGAGAAGGGGAAGGGGTAGGAGGAGAGGAGAGGAGGGGGTAGGAGGAGAGGAGAATTAGAGAAGGGGAATGGGGTAGGAGAGGAGAGGAGGGGGTAGGAGGTGAGGAGAGGAGAGGAGAGGAGGGGGGTAGGAGGAGAGGAGGTGGGTAGGAGGAGAGGAGAGGAGGGGGGTAGGAGGAGAGGAGAGGAGGGGGGTAGGAGGAGAGGAGAGGAGGGGAGGAGAGGAGAGGAGAGGAGGGGAGGGGAGGAGAGGAGAGGAGAGGAGGGGAGGGGAGGGGGGTAGGAGGAGAGGAGAGGAGGGGGGTAGGAGGAGAGGAGAGGACACACATTAGGCATCAGACAGTGATGATCAAGCCAGCCTGAAATATGGTTGTTCACTGCGCCTCTAAACAACAAACCACCACAATGATATCTTTATAAATGAGACGAACAAAGCCTGACACATTAGTCATTCTGACTGGCACTGACAATAAACGCAGGCCATTTGTCTGAGGTGTGTTGAGGCACAAATGTGGGTTCACTCGCCTTACAGATGAGGCTGACGCTGGCATCTTCCCCAACATGAACAGACAGGAACTGGCTAAAATGAGGTCCTAGCAAAAGGGAGATTATTGGCAGCTGATGAAGCAATTCACAGCAGCAATGAAAAGTGTGCAGATTTACGTCTGAAGGATGATAAGTGTATCCACCTTGCTTTTGCATTTTGGCTTGTATTATATCCTTATAAGTATTACTATATTTTCTTCTTTCTTTATCACGACATAACAAAAGTTGTTTACTTGTTTTTTATCCATGTCTACAAATACTTCCTGTACTTGAGACCCAATAACTATAATTCACACCATTTCAGCTTCATTGCTTTACTATTACTTACGACTACTGCGAGAAATGGTAGGCTTACATTTGTTATAGAAGAGTAACAAATAGAAATACATTAAAAATAAGAAGTGTTCTAAACAAATACAAAACACAGATACGAATATGAGGCACACTATTCTTTTTCCCTTAAACAAAAAACCCTTAGTCACTTAGTAACTACTTGGCCAAGGGTCTGTATTAATAGTAGAGGATGTGTATTAATACGGCACAGATTAATATTTCTCTGTGATTTATACCCTCTTTCACACGGATATACTCCCTCCTCTGATATTCTGCCTCAGCCAGAGCTGCCTTGAAAGCTAGAGGGGAAAAAAAGGAAGCTAGGGTTAAGGATCCGTCAAATTATAATGGGATATATATGATTTTATATATCTCCTCACCATTTCCGATTAGCACCAGAGAGGACTGTGCCTTTCCTGTTCCGTCCTGAATCTGCACGGCGAATGTCCCCTCGTTGTCCTCAGTGAAATGATCCAGCACCATCTCAATAACGCCCGTGGCTACATCATGTGTCATTTTAGTTTGCTGGAGCAAAAAACAGGATGAAAGTAATACAAAGATGGAAGCAAATTGTTCTCATTGGTGCCTCTACTAGCTTTGTAAGCAATTTATTCGGATCTTTTATTACGTTTTCTTGGAGGCATTCTGGGTGAGACGGTGCACGGTGCAGTGCATGCTAGGGTCAACTTAATATAAAACCTAAAGCAGTTCTCACCAAGCACTCGAAGATTTACGCAAGTGTCACAAGCTGTCTGTGTCGCTTTGCATGAGGCTCGTTGCTTACCTCGCAGTTGACAAGCTCTTTGTTATTGGCAAAGAATTTGTAGGTCACAGCAGAGGAGATGTTCTCAGCTTGCAGCCAAAAGCGCACACGACCTCTCTCCAAAATCTTGTACGCAAGCTCGGTCTTCAGAGGAATAACTGTGATGAACACAGAAGTGGCAGAAGTGAAATTTGTGTGCTCTCATGCTTTACATATGTGACCTTGAAAATGGCATAGATACACAAATCCTCATAGGCTCTGAGAACCATAGTAGAACATTGGTCAAGAAGGTACTGGTCAAAGCTCAAAGCAAACATTCTCAGTCTTAACTCAGCTCCTCCGATAGTCATGGAATGAGTCAGCTTGGAAATAGCAGGACAGAAATAGTTCCTTGGTTACTTACTTGGATGGCGGATGTCATGGCTGAGTGCCAGCATTTTCGTAAGCTCTGAAATAAAGAGAAATACATCAAATTCCACCAAATATCTGTGAGCACTGTGCAAGAAAAATCATCCTATGAAATGATGCATATGGTGCACATGGTGCATGGCTCTAGACAACCTGAGATTGCTTTCCAAATGAAAGTGATTTTAAGACATGATTAGATTCCAGTGGACAAAGCCGGAAAAATCCATAATGAAGCTTTTGTGCTTTTCATGTGACATCACGTCGTATAATTGCTGCTCTTTTGAGAATCGAATAAAGCACAAGCTGCATCAATGTTATTGTCAGGGCTTCATCAAGAAGATTCATTTTCGTTTATACTAAGAATCGACTGTCCTAATACACTTGACAATATGCAATACATCTTCAACAAGCAGCAATGCAGCGGATCTGCCTACAGACTCAATGAAACTGAGCAGCTAATGATTGGAAATAGTTTACATTTTTTTTTTGCAGACTGTTTGTGTCATATCTTTCTGTTCATGGCTGAAAACACTGGAACTTTTCTGGTTGTAGTTTGGCATGTGTTCTGAGATGCTTTTCTGCTCACCACGGTTGTAAAGTGTGGATATTACTATAGAGTTATGAAGAAGAAGGAAAAGAAGAAGAAGTCTTTATTTTGTCACATATACTTTACAGCGCAGTGAATTTCTTACTTTACATATCCCAACTTTTGGAGGTTGGCGTCAGAGCACATGGTCAGCCATGATACAGCACCCCTAGAGCAGTGAGGGTTAAGGGCCTTGATCAGTATCCCAACAGTGGCAGCTTGGCAGTGCTTAAACCCTGATCCTCCAATCAACAACCCAGAGCCTTAACTGCTTCAGGCACCACTGCCCCTGTACGCATGCCCTTCCTGTCAGTTTGAACCTGTCTGGCCACTCTGCTCTGACCTCTCTGGTCAACATGGTGTTTCCTTCCATAGACCTACCGCACACTGGATGTTTTTCACAATGAGCAGATGTGTACACATGTTTTCTACTAAAGGAATCCACAGTTCAGGGGGCAGCACATAAGGCTCACAGTCAATTTCACCGGCTTTGTTGAAGTGTCGTTTATTCTTTTCTGAAGTAAGGTGAGTAATCTTTTGCCTTTAGGTGTGTTTGTATTGTGCAGCAAAGCTAAAGATTTAGTCCCCAATAAGAAAATCACAACAGAAACAATCACATGACTGAAGCACTAGGATATAAAATGACAGGTTTGCCATATCTTTGGCTATTTAGATTATAATTTTAATAATGCAACATCTAAACATCTATGCATATTAATTCGGTTACTGATATTCAAACTACATTTATATTTAAGGAATAATACATGACATCAGAATAAAAAAATCTGATGCATAATTCATTATCCTTCCTCCATAATTAGCATCTCGCACCTTCTGATGAGATCGAGTAACTGGCTGAAGCTCCATCAGTGTTGGTGACAGAAACGGAGTAAGTGCCTACATCCTCTTTGTCTGGGTTCTTGAACAACAAAGTCGAGCTTTGACAAGCACAGACACACGGGGTTAGCATACAGATGAGGTTTAAATATGTACAAAATGTTTTAATATACTTATACGTGATTCTTTAATTAACAGTGAGCCGTGTATGCTGTTTACCGACTTCCTGACGTTTTAATTGCAATTCCTTTGGAGAAGTCCGTGATTTCTTGATAGGACTTTTTCCACAAAAACTGGGATTTCTCTGTTATTTGACAGCTCTCGAAAGACAGGTAAATATCTCCGGTCTCTTTGTCCACGCCACACTTGATTTCCTGAGCGCCTTCGAAAAAACACATAAGAAAACGAGCGTGTAGATATAAATCATCCTAATTCAGAAATGTGTAAGGGATATGGGGTAGCCATGTTGGATTTATGGTATGGATACAGTGGGATTATGGGGCACAATCACCTCCAACTCATCTGTCCTTCATTGTCCTGTGGTGTTCTATCCTCCCATTATCACACATACACAAAGACACACACACAGACACACACACACACAGACACAAAAGTCCACAGTGCACTCTGCTGGTCGAAGCAAGTGCCTTCTTTTCTCAAGTATGAATTTTTTAAGGCAATTCAAGATGAATCATTTCGACTGCTTTTTTTTCTTATCTGCAGCCGGGCAGACATCTGCCTCCTGCACCACTTTGCAGTGCAGTCTCCCTCTCTCTTTCGATTTCTCTCCCTTTCTTTAACCTGACCTCTCACACTGCAAGCTGTTTACCTTGTTTCTGCTTCTTCAGCCTGATGCATCCTGATATAGCTGAGATGGTTGGCAGTCCCCAGTAGTAGTGGGTGTGTGGGTTGCTTATATCTGCGTGTTCATGTGTGTGTTACCTGGAAGTGCCTTGGCACACACTGGGTCAGAGGATATCGCAGCATTTCCGATGCCATGGGCGTTCTCTGCACGCACACGGAACACATAGGAAGAGCCCATCTCCAAGTCTTTCACCTAAGCATAACACGTTACGTTATTATTATTTTTGTATTATTAAGACCAGCTCATTTATTTATGCAGATTAGGCAGCAGCATGCAGGTACATGCAGATAGAGGTCAAGAGCTTCAGTTAATGTTCACATCAAACTTGGGTGGAAAAGCTTCGTTGCTAAGAAAGATCATAGGAAAATAAGCCAGATTGGATCGAGCTACCAGGAAGGACATAGTACTTCAATTTTTCACTTTTTACGATGTTACTGAGCACAAAAACCATCTCAAAATTCACAAAAAATCAAACCCAACGTAGTCTTCTGCTGTTGTAGCTCATCCAAGGTTTGATGGTGTGTGAATGCTGAGTTACTATATCCTTCCAGCACCAAAAACCAAGATCAGTCACTGAGATAAAATTTTTTTCTTCATTCTGAAGTCTAATGGGAACATTAGCCAAAGCTCTTGACCTGTAACTGCTTAATTTTATGCTTTGTGCTGCTGCCACGTGATTGGCTGATTGGATACATGCCTAAATTAGTAGTTTACAGGTGTTCCTATTAAAGTGGAAGGTGAGAGTAGATTATATGTGTTTTATATATGCACTACATATGTGTCTTACATACAGCCTGGTAAAATACATTTACAAATTTATACACTGTTATCAGAGACCATACCTTCAGGTAGCAGTGGCTCACAGCACTGGCATTAGTGGTGGTCCAGATATTAGTCCCTGTCTTGCACATGTCCACATAGTAACCGGTGATGGCACTGGCACCGCTATAAACAGGAGCCTTCCACTCCACCACCAGAGAGTCGTCTCTGATTTCAGTGACGCTCAGGTCATAGGCTGGACCTGGGCGAAAAAAGTCAAAAGTCTGAGTCGACTATCAAGCATTGTTTTCAGTTTAAACTAATATTGTTCTGGGTATTTTTCTGGACATGGGTTTCATAGTGTTTATAGTGCTTCTAGTAACTTTCCATTTAGGCCACATCCACATTGGGTTTAAAACCATATTCAGATATTAGCAAACTAAACAAACAAATAGTGGTATTGTATTACACTGCTGGTCCACATTATAACACTAGATAGAACTTACGCCTTCACCTGATGGTGTCTGAGGTTTGCATTTGTGTAAAGATAATGTAGCTAATTGATGGACTGATGGAGGCCTAGGTTCCATAAAAACTGTATATACTGTATAAAAACCTTTTTTTTTAATCTCATTTTTCATTTATATCAGACAAAAGGCCTAGTCCACAGGGTCATCATAAAAATATATTATCACTGGTATCACTTCAAGCTTTCTGGTACAAATATGAGGAATTCCAAATACACTACCGTGCTTCTATTATTACACCAAAAATGAATCGCCTTGCCTGAGAACGTGATTCTTTAAAATGTACTCCACATGTGTGGTGTTTGTTACCTGGCTCAGGCATGTTCCATGCCTCACATGCGAATGGAGCACTAACAGCAGATGCATCACCCAAACCGATTAGATTAGCACCATAAACCCTGAACTGATACATTGAACCAGGAGTCAAGTTTGGAACCTGCAGACAAAGAGAAAATCACACTCATACTACAAACTCTTCTCATGTGGAACTGTAACATAAAGCGTGGCAAACGGAACGTAGGAGGTAAATTTGTAGAAACCTTGTATAGCCTCTCCTTAATGGGTGAGACGTTGACCTCGTGCCACTGTTGCTTGGCCAGGTTGAACTTGTCGATGTAATAGTCGGTGACCTCAGCACCCCCGCAGTGGACAGGACGCTTCCAGTTGAGCACCATGGATTGGCCATCGCAATGGAGGAGCGCAATGTCATAGGGAGCCGAGGGGAGCTCTGCACACAAGATAAATGACTCATGTTTTACGTGCCTATTACTCAATGTCCATGGCAGCACGCTGTACTCCAGCTATCTCTGGCTTTTAATAAAGTCGATTCGAGGCCATTTATTGTCTGCTGTGACTTATAATGCAGGAATGATTTATGGCGGATGCGACGCATTACGACTGGTGTTTGTTGCAAATTATGAATACGAGTCTGACCTAAAAGTGGTTGTTTAAATCAACATTCAGAAAGTTTTCCATGCGAAGATACAGAATAGCCGCTGTTCAGTAAATCCTGCAGTAATAATGCCACATACTGATTTATGAAGCAATTCTATTTACATCAGCATTATTGTGGATGTAACGGATATGATTGAGAGAGGACAAAATACTGATTGTTCGGTATATTTTATCTGAAAAGAACATTTGAAACGTTGCGTAATGTTTATTTGCTCAGTCACCATATTTGAGTAACTAATTTATCCTGGTTACTTTGTTCTTATTCATTTCTATTTCAATGTTTCTCATTAGTTTCAGTACACCGAATAAAACAGAGTGTTCCAGAGTGTTGATTAGGTGTGAGACTAGATTAACACCAGCTCTTAATTCTTAAAGACTTTTGTTTAAACCAAAAAAGATGTCTGCTGTCAGGTGCGGTCTTTCACACCCGGTAGCTCTGGAAATATGCAGCAGTTGTTGTTTTAAGGTCACGGTCAGAGCTGCTGAAAAAGTTACATGAATATATAAGTAGTGAAAGTTATGTGTATTCAGAGACAGATCATGAATGTTTGGCTTTCTGTGCTTTCCCTTCATATTATGCACCTGCCTTTAGTGTAGGTTGCCAGATTGTGCTAGAGTGTCTGTAATTTCAAAAGCAGCCTGACCACCATCTTTTTTAAGCACCAAATAAATGGTGGGATAGAAACTACAGACATTTTTTGTTGTTTAATGTGATCTAAGGTATATTATAATAATGAGATCATTTAAAAAAAATACAAATAGAAATGACTTATGACTGACATGATGAAGAGGACGACAAGCATTGAAATACACATCTAAAAGGAGTCTATTGCTGCATAAAATTTGTTAGTTGTGATCATATTATTCAGTGCAAATTAGGATGAATTTTAGAATCTGGTTTCTAACCTGATTCTGAAATTTACAAAATAGCACTTGTTTTGTTTTGTTGAATTGTGAAAATTGTTGAGTGTTTTTTAGTCTCTTTGTAACACTGTATTTAAAATGTAGTATGCTCAAAAAAAAAGTCTCTCTTTTTTATATTGTAAAGATAATTAAAATAATGCCAATTCATGCGGGAAAGTGTACCCACAGATTAAAGGATAAGCTGGCCAAGTTCTCGCTTTTGTGAGTTCATTTACAAAAGCATGAATTTCAGTGCAAAATTAAAAGACACGACTATCCAGCTAGCGGTTAAACCTGTTGTAATATCGGAGTATTTCTTCACTTCTGTACAAAGACTTTTGGGATCAGGGTTTTTTTTTTTTTTTGGTGCTTGCTATTATACTTTTTAGTCCCTTCCTGTCAGAGAAATGGCAAAGTGGACACATTAATTCTACCCTTTTTTCATTAATTCTGCATGGACTCACCTCTGCTGCACATGCACTCTGTTATTATTCGTTTGACATGCTGCGGTATACATAAAGTCAGAGTATTTCCACCACTTTTTTAGGTTAGTGAAACTTTGTGCTGGCAAAGACAAATATTCTCATTAGAAACAGTGAAAAATAGGACTTTGTGTCCAAGCTTGATAGAGAAGTGGGTTCGGATCTGCGGCGTGTCTGAAAGCTGGTCATACGTACTGAGGGCAGCTCTGACAGACAGCGGTGCTGATTCCTGTGACTCCTCACTGAGGCCCAGCTCGTTGATGGCCTGCACACGAAACACGTACGATTCACCAGTTTTAAGGCCATGAACGACAAACCTGAAACACAAGCAGAACGGGTTGCGGTGCGAAAAGTTTCCAACATGTATGTCCTACATTTAAAAACTTTCAATCTGCTACAGTTCCAAACACTACATCACTACAGTTCCCTGTAATCATATACAAGTCATAAGTCATAAGGTTACAATTGTGCATCAAGCCACTAATAAGCTAACAAATCGTAATTTTATCAAAAGTAACAGCAAAAACAAGACCTGATACCTTGAGATCCGTTTAATCACACTGTTGCTACTTAGACGTTACATATTGTATCAAAGAAGTTTGTGACCGCTAGTTATTAGCATGTCAATTTCATGCTAGCTAAAAGAGAATTAGATACCTGGTTAGATATTTTAGCTAATGTTTTCTACATTCTTTGAATCTGAATTTTGAGTAAAATCAGTGTGTGATGAGAAACGGGTGTCTTTCTGTTTTGTGAATATTTCTTCTCCTTTTTTTTTTTCGTATTTCTTTGAGAGTACACATTTCGACTTTACCTGTTTATCTTAGCGATTCGTGACATCCAAACAAAGAAGTCTACCATGTGCTATGCATTTCAAAATGCTGTACAGTTAGTACAACTGTATACCAGTAAAGTATTACACTAAGACCAAAAATCCTCAGCAAAATGCACTCCACTGCTTAAATTAGAACATACTCTGTCTTCTTGTGTGGCTTGTGGTTGGCAGAGGTCCAGTCCTTTGATCCTTTAACACACAGGTCAATATAATAGCCAATAAGGTTATTGGGTTCCTTTGGAGGAGCCCACTGGATCAGAACAGATGTATCGGTTTCTCTTGTGGCCACAACCTGTCCAGGAGCCGAAGGAACACCTGGAGAAACAGAAAACCTCATTACAATGATCATCCGCTGCTGATTAAACTTCCAGATGACTTTCAGAGCATGCGTTCGTTACGGTTTATAGCACCACTGGCAATTTAATTACTGTTCTCCTGATCTCGCCTTGAATCAACCTGCACTTCAGGCAGAGGCGTATCTGTCTGGGAAAGTGTTTCAGGTTAGTTCCTGATGCTTATTTGTTGCTTATTAGCATACAAATATACCACACGACATTGTTTTGACCTACATATCAAAAGATTGCGTGCTTATATTTGTTTATTCGCATTTTATTGGTTGCATTTGTGAGAAACAGGATTAACCAATCAGAATCATACATTCTTCCTGTTTTTGTTTGTTCTGGCAACATTCTGAGCACAGGGATACTGTGTGGATGAATTGCTGGAGGGTTTTCCATTGACACCACCACACTTTTCCTGCTATTTTATTGCAATCATTTTCTCCGAAACTCAGAGAAAGCCATTTTATGGCAGCATTATTAATATAGAACGATTGGGTATGTTTAATGATTAAATAAAATATATTTGTGCTCATAATGCATGATCACATCACACTTAGCAATATAATTTTTTACAGCTCACAGGGTGGCTTTATTTTGTACATAATCTTAAAATGTATTCTTGGCTTGCTGACTTAGATTTTAGATTTTAATGCAAATGTAAAATAGATTAATTTTATATAGATATCCTCCTAATTATTGGCAATATAATGACAAAAAAACACCACATGCATACATGACCATCCTCTTGGTGGCAGGTATGAGGATTGTAACAACATTTGAAAGACATTTAAGAGAAAAAACAATTGTAATAGGACCATTGACCATTGCTTGATATTCAATAGAACAATAATTTAATGTTATTTTGGTCTGAACATAACATTACAGTGAAGTAAATATATTCTGAATTGGAAAATAAACCATTTTTAAGTTCTCACCACGCAGTTCTTGGGTTTTGATGGGTGCGGTGGGCTTGGAGGGCTCACTGGTGCCGTACAGGTTGGCTGAGATTATGCGGAACAGATACTCCTTCCCTTCAGCCAGGTTGAAGACGGCGTAGCGCGGTGAACGCACTGGCACTTGAGTGTTCACCCTCTGCCAGGAGTTACTGCCAGCCAGAGTCTAAGCCGTTGAAAAGCACTCCATTACTTCACCCAGCTGTGTCAGCTGACAATCAAACAACTTTTACAGTAATTCGAGTTTCTCAATTCACAAATTTAAAAAGCACGGTTAATTACAACTGTCCTTAAAGCGTTAACATCAGCAGTGAAAGTGATTTGAAAGTGAGGGAAGGAAGGAAGAAAGGGGGGGTTTCTGAGCTTCATAGAGTAGAGAGTGCGATTAAAATTGAGTATGTGTTTTTATCGCTCTTTGCCAGCAACATCTTCCATCCAGAGATTAAAGCAATCCATCAAAAAGCACTCCATGACTTCACATAGTAATGCCAGCTAGCAATCGAGAAATGCTTACACTAAACCAAGCCTCTTTGTTTATGTGTATAAACGGATGCTTAATTATAAATAAGAGTAAAGCGATATGGAGGAAGTGAGCTTCAAACAGGTGATCTGTTAGACGCTGAGGTGTACCAACCTTCTCTATGTAGTACCACATAGGGGCTTTGTCGTGGTACTCCGGGGGGGTCCAGCTGAGCACGATATATGTTCGATCAGTCTCAGAGGCGTAGACTTTGGATGGAGCTCCAGGAGCTACTCCCTCAGCTACAGGCAAATCACATCAAACAGAATTACTGTGTGCGCCAAAACAGCATGATTCACATTCAATCCTTTTCTCACACCCAGACACACACACGCATAAACACCTCTCAGGAAACATCACCGTGTCATCGGTTTTGCATTCAAAAGATAGGATTGCACCATTAAAATGAGCTCAGTGTCTGCAATATTGGTGGAAACACCCACGCGAACACACACATGCTCCTGACACCAGTTGATGAGTTAATTCCAGTTTGAAAAAGCACCACAGATGGTCAGACACTCCTTTCATGATAGAATTCTCATCAAAAAGTAATCAGCACCTCTCGAACGGGAGCCAATTTTGACCCGCGTAATTAGTGTAATTTGCAACAACAACAAAAAAACAACATAAAACCAGAAGAGAACTAGCGAAAATGAAGAAAAAGGTGACCGAGCAAAAAGTTTAATTGTACATGCAGTTTAATTGGAATCCAAAACAAAGAAAATAAGATGAAAGACATGTAGATTTATGAAACATTCGAATATTTGTAACTCTGTTTTTTCTGTATTTTAAACATTGCTACAATATTTAAATAACTAAATTAAATGACTCGGTTACTGACCTGTATTCATTATAGGTTATTATTGCTTCCTTTAACGTATATTATTGAACATTTGTTGACTTGTTTAAATAAAACATGGAGTAAACAATGTCAGGATATAAAATTTGTATCTATATTCTTTCGCCACTTCATTAGGAACAGCTGCTCATTCATGTAAGATTGGTAAAACATAAAGTTTGTGAGTTCATGAGTTTGTGCCCACTGTGACATCAGGGTCTTGTTTTTGATTGACATCAGTAGAATATGATGTCATCCACTTCAACATTTATATTGTGCATCCTACCCATCAGTGCAAACCAGTCTGCTCATCCTCCTCTGCTCTCGCTAAATAATGTGTTTCTTGTTTTTTTCTTCTTTTCTGCACAATTCTTTATAAACTATAAACACTGTTGTGTGTGAAAGTCCCAGGATATCAGTTTCTGAAATATTCAACCCAACTCATCGGGTATTAACGACCATGTTAAGGTAAGTCACAATGTCAGTGCAAAGATTCTCCTCATTCTGTGAACGTTAACTGAAGGTCACTTCCTGTATCTGCATGATTTCATGCAATGTGCTAATGTCATGTAATTAGTTGGTAAGAGAACTGCATAGAAGTGCAGCTGGTACAGCTGTTCCTAATAAAGAGGTCAGTCCGTGTAGAGCTGTATATCAAAGAATTGAAGGAATATGTGAATCCAGACTACCTTCAAGGTCATCATGATAGGTAACAACGGCAAGTTTTCCACCGAGCCTTGTAGCTGTTCAAACACAAAATGAGAATAAATACAAACTGAGACACGACGATGAATGATATTATTTATAATTAATGGACGTAGCTGATTTTTTTTTTACCATGAAGTCTCTCAAACTCAGTCGGATCCACTGCAGCGATGGGTTCGGACATTCTAGAAGGTCTGCTGATGCCACGTGCATTAACAGCACGCACACGGAAGTAATAGGAGTGACTCTCGAACAGCCCAGACACGGGGTATTTACAGATCTTAATGGGAGATTCATTACACTGTACCCAGTCCTCCGTGCCGACCTCACATCTGTCACGGAGTTCAAGCAGAGACAAGAAATGATTTTTCTAAAAGCATCTATTATCTCGCCATACAATTAAAAAATCTAATACTTACAGCCTATTATTAAAATGTGTAAGTGCTTAAGACAAATAGAGCTTGTTCCCTTTACTGCCTTCAGAAAAAAGAATCCATTATGATATTATACTTCCGATTTTACGATCACGATGACTGTATAAAATCAAGATTTCTAGCCAAACAAAGTATATACTAAGGAAAACTCTAAATGTTTCTATGTCTAGGCCTCATTCTGATAGATAGATAGATAGATAGATAGATAGATAGATAGATAGATAGATAGATAGATAGATAGATAGATAGATAGATATGGCAAATAATAGCTACAAGCAATGTGTAGGACATTTTAAGGGCATTGAAAAACTTAGGAATCCCCAATCAACTAATATCATTTTATATGTGAATAATGAGATCTCCTCAATGCCCTCCTACACAACAGCGTTTAGTTCAGTTAGTTAGTCCTGAGAGTAATCGGACATGTCAGCCCGTTCAGTCACCTATCAACGAAGTATCCAATGATGGGGCCCTCAGTGGTCGTATTGGGTGGCTTCCAGGACACAATGACGTAATCTCTGTTTGCATCATGGATCTTAATGTCCATGGGGGCTCCAGGGGCCTGAGGAACTGGAGGGGGACCATCTGTAAAAGAATCACGACTTTATGGAATGCTCTATAACACCAGCTCTTGTTACTGTGTTTCCATTAATATAGCCAGCTGAATAATCATGTCACTATTTAACATAGCATTAAAACACTCCAGAACAGGGCATTTTTGACAAAAAAGTCTATTAGATAAGTTAAGATTACAGATGCAAATAAGATTGACAACCCCTGATTATGCAGAACATCAGCTTTTCCCGTTATGGGTCACCACAGCAAATCGACTGTTTCCACATTTAACTCTATCATCGGCATCCTCTAATCTTGCACCAATTACCTTCATGTCCTCTTTTAACACATCCATACTGTATATCTCCTCTTTGGCTTTCCTCTTGACCTCTTACCTGGTAGCTCCATCTCCCACATCCTTCTACCAATATAACCATCTCCCTTCTCTGTACATGTCCAAACCATCTCAATCTCTTCTCTCTGACCTTGTCCCCATAAATAGTCAACCTGAGCTGTCCCTCTGATGTGCTCGTTCCTAATCCTGCCCGTCCTGGTCACTCCTAAAGAGAACCTCAACATCCTCATCTCTGCTACCTCCATCTCCAAAGTATGGTACAAAGCATGCATCATTGATGATAGCACCTGTATTGATAAGTAAAAAGTACAGCTTGGTATATACCTCAGAGGATGGATGTAATTTCAGGCCCAAATTTTAAAAGTGTATTTTTTATTGTTGTTTATCACAGTGATTACTCAGATTCTCAGAAATGCTTCCTTTCATCCTTTTTATCTCATTCATTCATCCTTTTATCAAGGCATCTTCGCTTCACAGAATTTCTTCAAGACCTTTTCAGAGTGCTGTGTATAAATACTAATGAATAGCAAGACCTTTGTGTCAGCTTTAAGGTTAAAAAGGTTTACTTTCCTACTAACGAAAGATTGAAGGAATTAATTGTCCCCTTTTGTTGAGTTCAGAGATTTTATTTTTTTACCTTTCACATAGACGTAAGCCCTGTGCACTGCATCACCTCCTTTGGTCACCATGCGCAGGGTATAAAGACCCTCATCATCTTTGGCAAGGTGAGTCAGAGTGAGCTTAGCGACGCCTCCGCCAGACTCCATTTTCACCCACTTCGACTCCTTCAGGCGGTCCTCTGTACGTTGTAAAAGACACAGTTCAGAATGGTAGCTGTTGTGTTCGCTCCAGTGTAAATGAAAAAGTCTTCCTATAGAATATGCATGCAATGTGCAGCGAAAATGTAATTGAATCATGTTTTTGAGAACAAGCAGGTGAGGAAGTGATACTGTGGGTCACAAAATGGAGAAATATCTCAAGGTCTGTGCCACATATGTGTCATTAAAAAGAACTACACATTAATATACGCATGTTAAAGATTGTAGACACCTTTAACCTCTTAAATGTACATCATATTAGTCACCTATTTATCTCAAAGCATATTATTAAGCAGATACAGTAAGTTGAATGTATTTAAGGAGTTAATGATATTCTACATTTCTAAATGTGTGTGAACTGTGTGGAAAGCAGTATGTTGTATGATTTATGTCTCATGTACCATCTCTGTACCACTGGGCTTCAGGCTGTAAGTTGGCAAGATAGGGGCTTATAGTCATCTTACAGGACAGAGTCACACAGTCTTCCTCTTTACCGAACACCACATCAAACGTCTCCAAAAAGGTGATGTTGATCTTTGTATATTTAATCTCAGGTAAAATTGCATCTGAAGGAAAACAAGAGAAAGCTTTTTTACATGAATCACAATAATAATGTAGAATAAGAATAGTGGTAATATTCCAGGATCATATAAAAGTGCCCATACTGGGACAATACTGGTTGAACAACGTTAGTATATCTATAAAAAAGAATACGGACAATAAATGCTTACTGTGGATCGACAAAATCATAAAATGTTATTTAAAAAAAAAGCTTTTACACTTACATTCATAAGGCATCCAAGAAAAAGGGCAGATTTTCTCTTCATCTTTGCTCCCTATACAATGTGCACAACAAAGTATTCCCAATTACTGAGATAATGTAAATCAGAATTAATACAGAAATTGTATTTAAATTAAACAACTGATTATATCAGTACAGTATGTGCACTAATCAGTTTCATCTAATCAGATTTGGCTACCACTGTTTTGCCATTTAATAAACACTCTAATATAGAGTTTGTACATGATCTATCCAGGACCTCTCCTCTCCAGACCACCAGAGGGCGCCATCCACCAAATAATAACCCCATTTCCTTTCTGTGATTTCTTATTTCCTGTTGTCTTCCAGTTTAGAATAATTAGTGAGGAATAACTCTGTCTTTAGCCTTGCTTTGTCTTCTCTTGTTTCGTCTAAATTTTGTCTTGTTCTTTTACCTTTTGATCATTTTGCTGTTTTCTGAACCCCTGACTTTAAACTTTGTGCCCCTGTCCCAATCCTTTCTCTCCTTACGTCTGGCATAAACTCCTACAACTAGCTGGATGACCTGGGTACTGACCATTCGCTGCTTCATTCATGAGCATTTAAAATGTAGTTTGAGAACAAATTGAGAAGTGCATAGAATCTACAAAAAACAAAAGCCCTCAAAAACAGCTACGGATGTATAACACAGCCCTTCAATTACACCTCCATGTTAGCAAAGGTCCCCCTGAATACCAAGGACTATTTTTTTTCTTAAACTATTCTGTGTTCTCCAAACTCTCTTTTTGCGAAGTCTTGCCAATTCCCCATGAGCCCTGTTATTTCTCTAACTGCTTTGACCTTTTGGATTATTCTTTAAATTATTCTTTAGTGTGTTTTTATTTTATCCTTAACAGTTTTAACTGAACTGAAGTAGTTGTACATGTTTGATGGAGGTGAAGCAGCTGTGGGAATAAAAGACTTGATTGTTCCTACTGTATTGGCTCTATGTTATTCTGATAGCTTGTTTAAGGACGTACTCACTCTTGACAATCACTGCAGCCTGAGATGAGGCCTGGCCGTGAGTGTTAACGGCGACGGCCGTGTACTGAGCAGTGTCGTCAATCGAACACCTGCACAAATAACACACACACACACACACGCATTCACTGCTGAATACTGTCCATCTTCCTGAAGGAATCACCCCAAACTCAGATCAATATACAGAATCAATACTATCTTCAATCTCATTCGACTTGTTAATCAAACAATAAAAGCTGCCAGTGCTGCACAATGTCTGCTTTCATCAGATTTCCACCATGGTAATTTCCTAATTGACAATTGGACAAAGTGGAAAATTCTCTCTAGTCTATAATAAACACAGTATGCTTCCTCTGATCTAGAAGGAAATCAGCACGTTAAGCTTCATGCTATGAAGTGCTGCTTACGAGCAAGATTAAGAACAGATAACATTTTTACATGCTGCTTAAGTATTTAATATAGATCTATAGATACAATCAGCCAGGACAAAAGAGAAAATAACAGAAACAGAATGATCTGAATGGCAGGGACCTGGTCAGCAGTGTGGCATAAATGGTACTAAGGAACGATTCACGGTAATGTGACCTTCACCTCAATGCTGCTATTTTAATGTCCTCTCATCTTCCTTGCAGCAGCAATACGAATGCTTCTCTTAATGGAACATGAAAAGGTTTTTGGAAAAATGTGGACTGCTGATGTCGTTAATAAGGAATGTTACTCCTTATATATAGTACCTGTGTAAGAACAGGGCTTTGAGATAGCAGTAACCTTGTCCTCATTTTTGATTGGCCGATATTTTGGGGAAAATAAACAAATAAATAAATAAATAAATAGATAGATAAAATAAAATAAAATCTAAGCAAAAAGTGATTTTGAAGTAAGGACCTGTGTAGACGTTATAGTGATACTGATTAGGGACAGAGAACGTGATCCTGAACACTTTAAGGTGCTGGAAGGTCGCATGACGCTGAGCTCAGCACTTGGGTATGAACAGCTGAGGGGAGCTCAAGACATGTTAGGGCTAAATTGGGATAAACGTTCTCTCTCTCACACACACACACACACACACACACACACACCACCACCACCACCAGCACCACCATCTTCCTTTTGTGGAGCAGGGGGGAGCAGTGTGCAATCAAAATGGCTCATATTCGCTATAATATGATGAAAAACTGATCAACTGGTCCTACTACTTTAACCTGATAAAGAATTCTCTGAGGATCTGATCCTTAAAAAAAATCTTAATCTGAGGCATCTGAGACTTTTGAGAAATGTAATTCCTGGATAATGTTAAACTATAGAATGTAATGTGATGTAATGTGAGTCAAAGAGACTGATTAAGGAGTAAATCTCTTACTAGAGATATCAGAAACACTGCTCATTATTCAAGGAATATCTATAACACCGCTTCTTTACGATTTAACATTGAATCTGTGACAAAATCAACACTAATGCCTTAATTACTTGATGATGTTCAGGCAGTGAATTCCAGCGCTGGTTTCCACAAAGTATTTTCCGGAAGAAATGTCGATCAGGGCATCATCCTTGAACCTGATAAAACCAGAACAAAGATTAAAAAAACAAGATGATTGATGACTTTAATGGAGTCGTTCTAGATGCTTTCATGCTAATTTCAGCCTAATTGTGCTAATTGTGACTGCTTTTCACTTGAAGTTGGTCATTCTGAGGTCGCTATAAAACACCATGTCAGGTGCACCATTGATTTCTGGTATCTTGCTGAAAATTCAATCCAGGTTAAAAGATTATTATTATTTTTCAATTTTAGTAAATGATTACAAAGAATAAAATGTGTTTGAATCTTTAAAAGGGACTAACCATTTAACCTGTGGGCTGGGGTAGCCTTCCACGGTGCAGAACAGCTTCACGGGAGTGTTTTCAAACACGGTGTGTGATCTGAGCCTCACCAGGAACTTTGGGCCCCTGATCATGGATGATTCACGGATGTACTTTTCTGGAATCTTCCTCTGCACCTGTCAGAAAGACAAAAGACTGTTTCATGAGCTTGTTGCACACACACCTCATTTCAAGCCTAAGATTATGGTTTCATTACACATTCCACAAGATCTTGGGAAATAAATACTTCCAAGCCAACGTTAACCTGTTAAACTCAGATTAATTTTTTGCTGTTTAATGATAAATGGACCTCACCACATTTTGGATATTCTTCCCCGTTTTGTATTCATATCTCACTTCTTCGACTTCAGAGCTGAAACATACAGACGTTCATATCCTTTACAAATGACACACACTCGTACACACTTACATCCATCTGCTAATGAATATACAAAGAGAAATATATTCTATTGTGAACTGTAAGATTGAAATACACTTGTTTTCTATTGATTCAAAGCCTTCACTGTCTGATGCTGTCTGATGTCTATGCTAACGCTTCAGTTAATGACTAAGCCATGCCTTTCAGCCCAGAAGTGAACTTAATTCTAATTTTCTGCCCATAACTTTCTGCCACTCACTTGAGAAAATCAGCTGAAAATGAAAACCAGAATGATAAATATAACTCCTAGATGGTAAAACTGTATTACGTGCATGTGAGTGTGTTTCCAATAACTTATTAGATCCGTCTGAAGTTTTGGCGGCTGACAGGTACGATGAGGGTGGAGACCTGTTGTTGTGAAGTTTATACAAAGTCCACGATGCACAGAATCTTACCTGGAGTATTCCTTGACCACATATCTGGACTGCTTACTGTGATAGTCATGAGTGAAGTGCTTGTGTCTGGCGATGGCTGTAGCCATGTTCAACTATACCGGAAAAGGGACCTATGTAGTAATGAAGAAATACAAAAACACAAACACAGTAGATTGAGTAATTTAGTCGTCCACTAGATGTGAACAAAACTAACTGAAAATCAATGTGGGATATTACAGAGAGTGAGAAAAGGACTCCCATGTTCATTAAAGCCTTTTTAAAGGTTGCTGTGTGTTGAAAACACATGAAGTTATTTTTATGGCTTATGATATTACTGATGCTAATTGTGTGTTTAACTTATACACATATTTGGTAAACAGCTTCAGGGAACCATTCAGAGACAGTAGACACCGTTTCATATGTATGATATTAGAATAATCAGAATCAGAGCCTGTCAAATGTGTAATATAATTCCAAGCCTCAAAAATGATAAAATTATTGCCATTCCTCTTGAGCCTGAAATATTAAGCATGCCGTTTTCATTTGTAGAATATTTTATATATGCAGCAGGAAAGCACTCGTCAAAGTGACACACCCAATGTGAATGTCAAATCCTTCACACTTGACCTGCTTACATGCTTGAGGAACCGAATCTCGAACAGAGACTTTAAAACTGCACGAAACACAGGATAGGTTTATACACAGAAAGATTATACAATTCTGCAAATTCCTTGTACTTCTTGCACTTCCTAAGCTGCCAGCTCATGCACCGCTTCCCTTTTTTACATGACACGTATGAATAATAATTGTATCGTGATCCATCAGCTGCAAAGCTAAAAATATAAAACCAGCTTAATAGGTCCAATCAGGCTATCCTATTCCATCACCATCATCATCATTATTATAATGATCAACATCATTATAATAATGATCATCAGTGTCATTAACGTTCATTTAGGCACCCAAGCACAGAAAGCATTTCCAAGATGCAGTTTCAGAACACAGCCTCGTGCATTAATCAAGTGTTTTCTAGTGTAAATAAAATGTAGAAACGTTCAGTGAAGGGCACACTTTACACACTTACCCAGGCAGAGTGCAGAGCAGCGCTTAACACACACACACACATCAGACTCAACTCGCCTGGGAGTCAGTGGCTGATGAAAACAAAACTCATCATGCCCCCACATGGAGCTCGCAACCTTCCTGTACACCATTTATGGACACGCAACAAGATTATATATAGCATTTAAACTCACATCCCACCATCATTTCTGAAAGAGAGAGGCTTATGTCTTAAAGGACAGTGTATTGTAATGTTAAGTGTTTCCCAGTGTGTAAGGATGGATGTGGATTAGTAATGTGTTGTTCGATGGAGTTTAGGCCTGGACTGAGCATTCAGGAATCTGACTAGATATAGAACAATTCAATAATAATTAAAGGATCTAATATTTGTTGTTTAATATTTATTATAGCTTATTTTACCTCCAGTTTTTTTTGTTTTTTTTTTAAATAGTTCCTTTAACATTGCAGTCTTACACTGGTTTCTGAGACGTCTGAGACGGCCATGTAAAGACCGTGATACAGCCGAGCTCTATTTTTAACAGCAGATTAAGTTTACAGTCAGGACAACACAGTTTACAGTGAGGATGATGGATCTGGAGGGAAACACTGTACTACAGAAACACTGTACTACACAGTTTAGCTGGAAGATCAGGAGCTTAAGGCTTAAGGCCATACAGTCAGTTCCAGGTTCATGGGCATCCATGGTAAATATGATAGTAAATGATTCTGTGGTTGTGGAACCACTTTGGGTGGATTTGGATGTGTTTTGGATGCGTTTCATTCTCATACTGGAAGAAACCCTACATGCCAGATTTCTTTTATTATTTTAAATCTCCTGGTACTACATGGAGTACCAGTATCCTAATGGCTCCACATCATAGATCATATTCATACTGTACAAGAGGGATTAGATTCTCTCTGTGTGTGTGTGTGTGTGTGTGTGAGAGAGAGAGAGAGAGTGTGTGAGTGAGAGAGAGAGAGAGAGAGTGTGTGTGTGTGTGTGTGTGAGAGAGAGAGAGAGAGAGTGAGTGAGTGAGTGAGAGTGAGAGAGAGAGAGAGAGAGAGAGAGAGAGAGAGAGAGAGAGAGGGAGAGTGTGTGTGAGTGTGAGAGAGAGAGAGAGAGAGAGTTCTTCTTCTTATTACTTTTTATGGCGGATGGCAAACCAACTTTAGGTGCATTTACCGCCACCAACTGGACTGGAGTGTGAAGCACTAGTAGGCATATGACACGCAGCAAAAAAAAAAATAAATTTAAGGGAAATTAAATTCTATCAAATATTCCGATTTCTTTAATGGATTCTATTATAGAACCATAGATGATACTTTGCTTTTCTTGTTCTTTCAACCAATTTCAATTGTTTCACTTTCAATCATATCACACTGAATGATTCAACACCTAAATTTTTAACTTCATCAATTAGTTTTAACCTTTCTCTTTCATATTTTTTACATTTTATTAAAACATGTTCTATGGTTTCTGGCTGATTACAATAAACACATTATCCCGATTCATGTTTTCCTATTTTAAACAGAGAATGATTTAATCCAGTATGTCCTATTCGTATACGTGAAATAATACGTGAAATCTTCTTTTCTGTCCCTGACAACATATCTTCCATTTCCTACTTGCTGTTGAATATTATACATAAACCTGCCCTTGCTATCACCATTCCATGCCTCTTGCCATTTGTTATTTATGAATTCTTTAATTTTCCCTTTAACTTCATTTTTGCTTAGAGACACTTGAATATCTGAGTGTTTAAGAGCTTCCTTAGCTAGTTTATCTACCACTTCGTTTGCCTCCACTCCCACATGAGCAGGAACCCACAAAAAAGTTACCAAGCTTACTTTGCTGACTCTTAATAAACTTGCAAGTATCTCATATATAATGTCTTGTCTTGATGATTTTAGTCCACTTGCAAGACTCGATAATGCTGCGTAAGAATCAGAACAGATTACAACTAAGCTTGGTTTTACTTCCTCTATCCCAGGGGTCGGCAAACTTAAACACTCAAAGAGCCATTTGGCCCCGTTTCCCACAGAAAAACAAACACAGGGAGCCACAAAACCCTTTTGACATCTAAAATGAAGAGAACACTGCATATATCGTTTTTTATCTTTATGGAAAGTATAGAAAAAACTGTAGTGTGTTGCATTTATGAAATCAATGACCTGCTACCGAGTAAACGAAATTTTATTTCTGCAAGCAAACAAAAATATTTTGAACAGTTTGAACTAATCTTAACAAAAAGACGCTGGGTTGAAGGTTACTTTTAAATACACTGTTCAATGTCTAATTGAGTCCTCTTCGTATTCATGACATCAAAATTTTAACACTTAAGTAAAGTTGGCCACATATTCACAGATTGGAGTTTCCCGAGTCAATAACTCCTGAGCTAAACGCTGTTATTACACAAATAACACCTCTTTTCTATCGTAGTAATGTAGAGACGCAGCTACAACCGTGTTTTCCTCAAAATCATCTTTCCTCCTTGGTGGACAAAATACACAAGTCTCTATGTGCAAACGTCTGAGAGACAGATTCAGTACAGTGTATTACAGTGAAGCTATTGATTTTTTAATATTATAAAAAATAAACAAAAACACTTTTCTCCCAAATAAATGTTGTAGTACATCTATCAGGACATCAGTAATGTGTGTTATGAGTTTGGTGACAGTACAGTGTATTACAGTGAAGCTATTGACTGTTTTTTGTTTTCGCTTTTCGGGTTTTGCACTTTGCAGACGGTCCCTTGGAATCTGTCTCTTAGGTGTTCGCACATAGAGAATTATGTATTTTGTCCAACGCGGAGGAAAGCTGATATTGAGGAAACTTGGGTTGAAGCTGTGTTGTAGCTGCCTCTCTACATTACTACGATAAAAAAGAGGTGTTATTTGTGTAATAAGAGTGTTTAGGTCAGGAGCTATTGGCTCGGGAAATTCGAATCTGTGAATATGGAGCCAACTTTACTTAAGTTTCCAAGGGACCATCTGCAAAGTGCAAAAACTAAAAAAACAGTCAATAACTTCACTGTAATACACTGTACTGTGAAGTTATTATTTTTTTATTATGAAAAATCATAAAAATTAAACAAAAAGACATTTCCCCCAAATAACTGTTGTAGTATAACTATCAGGACATTAGTGATGTGTGAGCTGGTGACAGTACAGTGTATTACAGCTGTCTCTCTACATCTCTATAAAAAAAAAAAAAAAAGATGTGTTATTTGTGTAGTAACAGCGTTTAGCTCAGGAGATACTGACTCGGGAAACTCCAATCTGTGAATATGAGGCCAACTTTACTTAAATAATTTTAACTTGCCCGCTGCAGCAAACCAAAAATGCGTCTGCTTCAGTGTGTCGGATTTCACAAGTCGGCAGTTATGACGCATATTTTGAGCGACAAAAAAAAAAATAAACATGGTTTATTTTAATGTTACAAGAGCATCATAATCTTAGAATTTTTTTTTTTAAACTAACTAACTAAAATAAGATCAATTTAAATTAAATATTTATTTTCCAAATCTACAGGGAGCCGCAGCAGAGGGATGAAAGAGCCACTTGCGGCTCCGGAGCCGCGGGTTGCCGACCCCTACTCTATCCACTGGAGAGCTACCACCATAGCAATTAATTCTGTTGCGTAGACAGATACATGATCAGTTATTCTTTTTTTAATACTAGTTTGAAATTGTGGAATATATACTGCAGCAGCAGTCCTACCAGAGATGTGTATATATGCAACCATGATGAATAACTCTGGTCTACATACTGTTGCGCAATGGGGGGTATCTTAGGGGTATCTTCCTCATTCTTCATTTTAACTAGTATTTGAAAATCTGCATTAGGCATTGGAAAAAAAACATGGTGGGATTTTGGATACTATCACAGTTGGACTTACATCGCAGTCAGCAATACCTACTACTTCTGCTTCTCTTTTTGCAATCCATCCAAAGCTTTTCATATTTTTATTTCCATGCTCCCAGCATTCTTCAGTCACCCCCTTTACTGGATGAGACTCTTTATGTCCTTTCAAATTCACCCAATAGTTCATTCTCATTTTATACCTACGAAGATGTAAAGGAGCTTCCCCTACCTCTACCTGCATAGCTGCAATGGGAGATGTTTTAAAAGCCCCACAACATATCAGGGTTCTCGCTCTTTTTCAGAGATCATTTTCCAGGACTTTTCCAGGACATTTCAAATTTAGCAAAAAAAGACAAGGCTCACAGATTTACGGCCTAAAGTAATATGTTCTTCTCTCCAGAAGTCTTAAAAACAACGTACACTTTATGGCTATTACTTAACTATACTTTTAAAGACAATTTGTCATTTGAAATTTCAACCTTTATAAAATAAAAAGACCGCACATATTAATACCCTTTCCTTTCTCAGGCCAATGTCGTCATGCATGCTTTAGTTTGCTGTGCATTCCCCTTGCACATGATATTCAAGATTAACAAGGTTAATATAACCTGCTTACCCGTCACCATTTGCTGAAAACATTCGAGCACTTAAACCATTCCTAGCACCTGAAACCGCCGACACAAGACAGCGTCATCCGTCACAGCGAGATTAAACAGCATAACAAAAAACCCGTCAAAACTCGGCGTCCCTGAACAGAGCGCTTTCTGTTACTAACGTTAATTGTTTCGACCAGTTTTAAACTGTTCTTTAAATGATCAAGAACATTTAAAAATAATAATTTTCCAGGACAACAAGATTTTTTCCAGGACAATTTATGTTTTCTCTCATTTTCCATGTGTTTTCCAGGACTGGAACATTGGTCATTAATTTTTCAGGATTTCCAGGTTTTCCAGGACGCGTGGGAACCCTGAATATTCTTAAAGCTTGATTCTGCATTGTTTCAATCTTTTTCAGAATAGATTCAGATGCGAATCCAAAAATAATACTTCCATAATCTAAATTTGGTCTGATTAATGAACAGTAAATTCTTTTCAAGGATAAGAGAGAGAGAGAGAGAGAGAGAGAGTGTGTGTGTGTGTCCTTAAATTTGTACCCTAGTGAATCATGACGTCAACAGTGACTGTTTAATGGTTCCTGAACCCTCAGGGGAACTTAGATACAAAAGTTACACTATAAACAGAAACACGCACAAGATCACAAAACAAATGTAAAAAACCGTAAAACTGCAGTTGCACTTGCTTGTGAGTCATTCTTACCCCCGCTAATAGCGACTAACACGGTGGTTATAAATGTGACGATTCAGCATATCACGTGGTCGGCGGTACACTACAATGTTGCCAGATTGGGGTATAACCTGTCATTTAAATTAAAATAATTCAGCTAATTTGTTACTGTTTTATAGACATCCTTACATACACACACACATATATATATATATATATATATATATATATATATATATATATATATATATATATATATATATATATATATATATATATATATATTACCATCTTAGCATATTACTCTAATATATTGTTTAAAAAAGGAATAAAAGACACATTTTTAAGAAATCTTTAATAACCGTATTTCATAATACCTTTTAAATCTCATAGCCTAAATGTATAAAAATTGTATTAATAAAGTTCTGGTATATATAGTAAGAAAATATAAAGTAACCCGGTTTTTAGTCGACCTGGCAGTATGTCTTGATTACATAGTTTATTTCCATCTGGCAACCCAAACGCTGTACACCACTCGACGTAAACATGTTTCGAATCGAAGCTTATCTACAAACATGACCCATTATTGCGTTTGGAGAGGTTAAGTAGTGTTTACTCGCTATTTTTTGGTTGTTTGTTTGTTTGTTTTATGTTTATTGCTCGCTTATTAAAAGCTGTCGAGGAAGCACTTTTACAAACGCGACATTTACCTCAGAACAAAGTCACACCGGTTATCTCGTTATTACACGGAGAAACGGGTAAGTTTGTCTTTGTTCTCACTTCCTTTAGGCGTTTATTTCTATTAATCGTTATTATTTTCACTATTTTTCATTTCGTTTAGTTTTATATGATCACTTGTGTCGTATTGACAGCTAGGCTCCAACAAGAAGCGATTGGTAAAAGAATCGGTTCTTTTTTAACTATCCGTTTTATGGGATTTAAGAGATTCGATCCTTAATCAATAACAGCTAGGTGTTCAGGTTACTACCCCAAAGTTTACTTTCCTGTACTAGCACATTTAAGCCACAATTAACCACTAATTATTTTTTTTTTGTTGCTTCTTGTCATTATGGACCATGTCATGTTTTTTATCTGTTTATAATTACATTTAATGTTGTATCCCAACAATTATTCCTTTTGTTTCTTTATCTCTTCCTTTGGGTTTTAAGAAAAAATATATGATGTTATCGTCTTTGGATTTAAGTCTAACTACAAGTCAAAAAAGCAGGTTTTATTCTTATTGTGTTTACACACATGCACTGTTTTATCACTTGACATGAAGCCATTTGTCATTTCAGTCATGTAACATTTGTTCTTGGACCAAGATCAACTGTAAAAGTCTTCTGTGCCGAATAATGATGGATAAATGAACACACATAGCACGATAAATCATCCTCGGTACAAACCCCAGCTATAAAATGCAGTCAGATATACTGAAGTATACTTAAAACGTACAATTTGGTCAATACAGATGACAAAACTTTAGGTTCTGGTTGACAGTGCAGCTTGCTTGATGTCAAGAACCAACCAGAAAGTTAACAAAGGAATCAAATGAATCATGTGATTCATAATGACTCGTCTATGTTGTCACTATTTGGTTTAAGTCTCTGGGGAAATATTAATATTTGTAAGGCATTATTACATCCACAGCCTGTTTGCTTGTTCGAGAAGCATTTGAAAAGAAAGAAAGAAAAAACACTTCAGAGAGGGGTGATAACTTATTGTTTATTACTTTGTGTGTATTTTCCTACTTTTATCAAAAGAAAAAGAAAAAAAGGAGGAAAAAACGTTCAGTTTGAGGAACCTCAGCAACAAGAGCCTCGTTCTTTTAACTGTAGCTCCTTGTGGAAGCTCCGCAATCATCACTTTAACTCGTTAAAGACTGCGTCCTTGTCTTTGTCTTTGTCTTTCAGACCAGCCTGGGCTAATCGCTGAAGAAGGATGAAGTCACATGTCATCATCCTGTGTCTTGGATTTGTCTTCATGACATCAGTCCATAGCACTCCTAGGTAAGCTTATACCTCATAATCAAGCTTAAAAAGTAGTTTTTTTTTTTTTTTTTTTAAAGACTTCATCAAGTGAATCAATGTTTAGTAAAGTTTTTAATTGGTTTGTGCTTATTTTAGGAAAGAATGGACCAAACTCATCCTGACTCAACACTGGCCAAAAACATTTTGCATCGTAAGAAACTGAATCAGTTCTACATCTGTATGTTTACTCATTCTGTTCTACTGTTTATGATGAAGATGATCATCATTAATATTAGACTCTCACTTCATCTAACTCTCTTATAAATGCCACATACTCTCTCCATCCATATCTCTCTCTCACTCTCACTATTTCTTCCTATCAATCTTCCTCTCACTCATTCTGACTTTCTACTTGTGTTGCTCTATTTCTCATCCATCTATCTCCCATCTGTTTGTCCATCCTACATCAGTTTGTCACGCTCTGTCCGGTATATGTGCCGAGATCCTCTCTTATAACACTGCTCATAATCATTTAATATCACAGCTAGTCTTCTGAGCTTCTGTGTCATTTAATTCAGACCTGTCCTGAGATGCACAGCCTTGTGTATTTCATCCATTATGTGGAAGCTCGTACAAGACAAGTTAGTGTTCCTGCTGTTGTTGGCATTGTAGCTGCTGTAAACAGTCATTCTCGTTAGTTTAGTTTCTTTTCATATATCATGCTGTAATAGAATGCGTCTGTGTTTATAGATGGAAAAATGCACTGCCAATTTTAGTTACTGGACCCTGCATGGATTATGGTACGTTCAGCATCCTGCCATTAAAATGCCCAGATTTTATTTTATTTTTTTAAGATATCCGAACTGTTCAGATGAATAAAATGTCTTGTGCACAGGCCTAACACCGGCGCTGAATGTAACGCATCCTGGCATTTTAATGCAAGCTTGATTGAGGTAAGGATGTGGAAAAGTGTGTGTCAGGGTGAATGTATATATAAATATATTTGTGTGTGTGTATGTGAGGTGAATCACAGAATTTAATTGCATAGTGCATACTTATAGCTTTGGGTGGAAATGTGATATTGGAAATAGAAAATTGATGTATATGATTTGGTGCATAACTAGAGTTATGTAATCTGGGCCGTTGCTGACGGGATCTGTATATCATTATAAATCTGGCACAGAAATTATATTTACAGCACCTGTTCACTGTGGAGGCTTTTCAACTTAGTTGTAGGCCATTTTTGCCGTTTATATACTTGTTCACCTTCATACAGCCCAGCACTGCTTACCTACATTTGCTTTTCAGGACCTGCTACCAGAAATGAAGACATATTGGCCAGATCTTCTTAAACCTCAATCTACAACATTCTGGTACAATCTGTGCCCTTTTATATATATATAAATGAAATTATTTGACTGTTCTGCCTTTACTTTAATGGACTTTCTGTCTGGTCTTTTAGGAAGCATGAATGGACAAAGCATGGGACGTGTGCTGCACAAGAGGAAGCCATGGACTCTCAGCACAAATACTTCAACAAAGCCCTGGAACTTTACCACAAGCTGGACCTTGATGGGTGAGAGAAAGTTTGTAGACTTCAAATACATGGATTTATTAATTAGTTTAAGTGATTGTGTGCATACATGCATATATTGCTTAATTCATCATTTCCTTTTCTTTTTTGCTTTAGTGTTTTAAAGAAGAGCAATATTGTTCCCTCTGAAAACTACTACAAGGTAAATTGCCATGACTTGTGTTAATAAAGTGAATGTTGAAGTGTTATTTATTTTATGATATAGCTGCTTTGACTGTAGAAATTGACTAAGTTTATTAAATTCATTAATGTTTTGTCAGATGAGCTGAAGACTCCATTCATAGCTCAGTGATCTGCTTAGATAAATGACTTGGGTGCATTTTAATTATACAACAGCAGCCTATAATTCAGTTCCTAGAATTCAACGAGTAAGTGCCGTGACCGCAGTACATTTCCCTTCCAGTGTTTTGTTCTTTGTATGAATTTTAATGTGCATACTGCGTAAAAAAAGTCTCGCACATGAGGAACTGCTGACTCGTTGGTCTCGGTAGTCAGATGACCATGTCATGCCATTGTAATGATCAGCTGTGGTTTTTAATCACGCGTGACACCGTATAACACTTACTTTTCTGACCTTTTAATTAGTTCACAGATGTGGAAGGAAGCATCAACAGTGCATTTGGAGTACACACAAAAATTCAGTGCGTTTCCCACGAAAAGGTAGGAATCAGAATGGATTTAATCTGGGATTACTCTGTATTCTTTACTGATCCGTACAGTACTGTATAAATTATTTATTTATTTAAGGAAAGCGAGTTCCAGATCCTGGGCCAGATAGAGATCTGTTTTGACAAGCAGTTTCAGCTTGTCGACTGTGAAAAGAGCACGGAGGAGCTTCAGAGCAGAGACGAAGGCGAGATCATCTTTAACAACAACAACAACACAGGATACATTGTGTGCGACGCCTCCTTGCCGGTCTACTATCCTCCTCTCGGAAGCACGCTGCAGACGCCACGCTTTCTTTAAGTTGTTGAGGTTTGCAGAAGTCGATGTGGTGCAATCAGATATGCTGTAATCTTTATTCACGCTTGTACTGTTTGTGCCTGTTGAATTTGATCCTTTTGAAAGAACAGGTTGTACTTGACATCCTTTTTAAATGTTTTCATATAAGACCGACCTCACAATATACTTGTGACCACTTGTGTCCTCGAGACACAGCCTATTGAGGTAATTCCTGTGCATTCACCTTTAGGCCACTGGAGGGCACCACCTGCACTGTCCATAACTCAAACTAGCAGAAACGTGATTATGATTCTATGTAATCATTATGTAAAAAATTTGATATGTACTCATTTCACTGAGGTACTATGAAGGTGTGGGGCTTTGAATGAGTGGGTCATACTGATTATTTTTCTTTCCAGATTAAGGACTGTATACATGAATGATTTATAGCTGCATCGTTATATCCAATGTTAACAACGACAAACACTTTAAAAACCAGTCCATTGAACGCATATGAAGTGGTTCATTTTATACAAGAACACAATCTTTAAGGGAACATTAACATATCAGCTACAGTGATTTCCTTTATCTGGTAAAGCTGTTGAGCCTTACAGGCAATCATTAAGCTCAGAACGTAAAACCCTTAACCCACTGAAGTTTAATATGATCCGCCTTATTGTGGATAATTGATTGGAATATTATGTTTGTTTGTTTTTTGGATGTTTATGCGCTCAATTTTATCCAGGGTAGTGGACTTTACTTCAAATAAATAAAAAAAGATGAACATGTCGAGTGAGTCATTATTTCTGTTTATCAGGTCGTGTTATTACATTATTTTTGTGTGAAGAGGGTTGTTTAACAGCCGTGCTGAGCAGAGAAACATAATATCAGGGCAGCAGGGGAACAAAAACAGGACTTGTAAGTGGGGAGAGAAAAAAGATTCCTTTCTTTGAAATAAGTAATAAATCATCCTGCTCAAAGTGTCCGATAGATCACTGTTCACATGGCAGCACTCTAATCTTAAGGGGAAAAAAATGGGTTCTGGCTTTTCTTTCTCTCTGTCTGTCTTTCTTTCCCTCCGGCTCTTCTCTCTGCTCTCTCCCTCCCCCCTTTCCTTCCTTGGCTTTACACACAGGTTTAAGTTTTAGTAACATGTAACATGCTTTGAGGGAACTGATCAGCCATGTTGTGTTTTTAGAGAATATATTTCTAAGATCTTTGAAAGATTTAGATGTTTCATGACTAACTGTTTTACTTTGAAAACCATAAAACCTGCAATATACTGCAAATCCTGGTAACTTTGACTAAATCCCCTGCCATTAACCCAGTAACAATAAGACAATCCTTTGCGGATTTTCTGACTAATCTTTTAGTGAACTAGAAAATAGTATAAAAGCATCCAAACATCCCTGCATGTAAGGAAACGGACTATCAGTCCATCCTGGATGCCCCCTGCTTTCTTTACTGAATAGCAATTATCAGGAAATTGCTAGCCTAAAAAATATGAACGTCTTTTACTTGAAGATGAGCAATTTGAATCTGACCATGTCATTAGACATAATTTGTCCTTGATTATACCTGCATGCAGTCAGAGCTGCTTTTGAGTGTCTGTTGTCCAAGTGTCTCTGTGTGACAGAAAGTGCTAGTGACAGAGAGAAGGGAGTAAAAGGAGAGAAAAAAAAGATCCATAGTCTGCGGCAGACAGATTGAATTAAGCAGCAGGATTCCTGACACTTCCTGAAATGTCTGATGGATTACTGTCAATATGGCCAGAAGCAGAGCTGCGACTATGTAGAGGAACAGTTCATATAGTCTACGGAGTGACGGAGAACCCTGTGTCGTCCATATCACCTCTGCCACGCACTTAGAATTTACTCAACTTACATAAAAGCTAATATTAGTAAATATACTAACATTATAAGAAAGGAATCAGGCAAGACTCTTCTCTGTTCTGTCACTGAAGTGGTGGAATGAACTTCCCCCAAATGTCCAAAAGCTACGTCACTAGCTGTCTTCAAACTGCTACCATTTTCCCTGTTTGTAACAGAGATTTTAGGTTGATGGTATCTTAAGTCTGTAACCTGGTGGACTCAGTGTTAATGTATTAATATTACATGATCTGATATTGCACCATTTTATCAAGGTTTCATAGCATGACCAGGCCAGTCCGAATATCTGGATAGCATGGGGCTGTTTCTTTGTGTTCTTTATCAAAGAAAATGGCACCGTGTTCCTATTGTTTCTGTAAAAAACTAAAATTTTATACAGTCTCAAAACGGTGGGTTATTTTTACAACTCAGTTGTTGGGTTTAGCTGTTGTTGGGTCAGGTATGAGGGTTAATGTGACCTAAATTGGGTTGATAATAGGCAACTCGACATGCTGGAAACAGGCACGTATTGTCAAGATTAATTTTCTGGAATATTCCACTGTTGAGTGGGAAGCAGAAAAAGTCTGAGCTAAAAGAAATCAACTTCAGCTGCAAGTATCAAAGGTTTATGTAGACATTTGACATTTTATTCTTTTAAAAATAGATTCTGTAGACGTTATGAAGGCTGTAACATGTAGTTTGGCTTGATCTTGATATCCAGGGTTGGTCTGTTGACAAAAAAGTATGCTAACTAGCATCATTTGAAAGAAAATGTTAGCTTCCTGAAATCAATACAAACAACAGTTAATAGACTGGATTCAATCGGTACATAATTATTTCGCACTATCTATTAACATCACTTCTAGTCTGTTGCTAAACTGTATTTCTTTGGAGATATGTTTCTGTACCTGATTCTTTTCTACAACTAAAATCCACGTGTTCATCCATGTTAAGATGATGTGTTAAGTGTATTTCGTAGCTCACACTGACATATCAGGACTCAGAGTCTGACATGACACTTCCTCATCAGTTTTCTTGTACTTACTGCCATTAAACCCAAAAAGTGTGTGAAATGAAGTTGCAGCCTAGCACTTGCTGCTAACGCTTTGTCATCAGTCTCGGCAGTAGCATTTCCTTAACACGCTACTTTTAATTCACACTTTGTATGGTGTTAGATGGCTGAGTGGTGCATCCTGCAAAAAAAGTCTCTCTTCATGTATATCATGTTCTTTGAAACGGTTACATTTAAAACTAAGATAATGTTTTGGGACACAATTCCTTAATAATAGGTTTCTTCTTAAGCAGTAGCACATTAACGCTAACATGTTAGAAGGCCCCGGATACTTATTCAGTGTCAAGTGTTAAGTTCAATTTGATTCGATTCAAATTTATTTTTGTAGCTCTTTTAACAAAGGACATTGTGTCATCTTTACAGAACATAAGAAACATAATACAAAAGGTTATTATTAATATTAAAAATCATCTTCTTTGTTTTTGAATGAAGTTAGTTTTTTTTATGTTTGTGAAAAACACACCCCAGTTCTGAGCCGGTGTTTCTGTTCCTGTAGGTAGTCTCTGGTTCCGATGAAACAGATGCCTGTCACCTCTAACATCACCCCCACAATATTTCAGTACATTAAATATTGTCACTTTTATCCAAAAATGTAATCTCTACATATGTGTTTTTTCTCATACAATTGAAGATTTTTTTTTTAGCTTTTTGCAACATTTTAAAAGTATTTTATTTCACAACAGCATTCTTGATTAAAGTGACTTCACTAACATCGCTCTGCACTGACCTACTTAAAACCCTAAACCAGTTTGATAGAAGAAGCAGGTTCCCAGTGCCGGTACTGGAGAATCTGTCTTGGACATGTTGCTGTTTACCTGACTCATGCTAAATTGTCTACACCACCTGGACTTTTGTTTGGAATCCACCCAGGTGGAAGGGGCTGGAATAACTCTGACCCCTGGAATTATGAATCAAGTCTGCACAGGCAGATGAGCTAGATCAGGTCCTGCATTTAGTCTGACTCCAACCCCTGGATTTTTAGTTTGATTAAACGTTGATGTAGGTCAAAGGAGCTAAATCAGGTACCTGCTCTATTTTTGATCTTCGGTCATTAGTTCACCTGGTGATTTGATTAGACTCTGTCCAGAAAGAGCAGCTGGATCAGGTCCAATTCCATGCCTTGGGTTTTTATTATTTTTTTATTTGAGTCTACTCATTTAGATTTGGCTGGATCAGGTATGATGCCGGGGGCACAGTGGCTTACTGGTTAGCACGTTTGCCTCACACCTCCAGGGTTGGGGGTTCGATTCCTGCCTCCGCCTTGTGTGTGTGGCGTTTGCATGTTCTCCCCGTGCCTTGGGAGTTTCCTCCGGGTACTCCGGTTTCCTCCTCCGGTCCAAAGACATGCATGGTAGGTTGATTGGCATCTCTGGAAAATTGTCCCTAGTGTGTGATTGCGTGAGTGAATGAGTGTGTGTGCCCTGCGATGGGTTGGCACTCCGTCCAGGGTGTATCCTGCCTTGATGCCCGATGACGCCTGAGATAGGCACAGGCTCCCCGTGACCAGAGGTAGTTTGGATAAGCGGTAGAAAATGAATGAATGAATGAAAAGTATGATGCCACCTTCTGACCTTTAGCTTCAAGTCCCAGATACGAGGAGTTGACATAGACCAGACACCACCCTCTTGACTTCTGGTTCTTGTTTGTCCAGTTAAGACCAGATCAGATCTGACTTCTCTGAACTTTTGGTCCTGCAGTTAGAGCTACATTTTTGATGAGCAAGACTAATGCATACATTTTTAATGTTTTCATAATACAGATATTACAAAACCATTCCTGTCCTGAGTGCCATAAGTCCTAAATGAATTCAATTCCTTCTATCACAGTTTATTTTTGTTGTTTATTTATTTATTTATTGTTCTCCCAGTGCACTACCCGAGGTATCACTGCTGTCCCCATTCCCGAGGAGCTCTGTTCCTACCGCAAGGTGAGCAGCTGTTTGGACGCACAGCACAGATTTCCCACGCGTTTTCCGACCAACTTGGCGTCCTGCGCTATGATTGGTTAGTTGTTAATCAATCAGAAACAGTCCTCCAATTAGACACTGGCTGATGCGTGTAAATCTGATGCACGGAGGCGGGTCTCATCAGAAAACGGGTAGGACCCAGTGCAGCTTTGCTCAGTACTGAAGCGCCCCGGGACTTGGAGGAGGAAGAGCTCTGGCATTGGCTGCATAAAGGGAGTGAGCCGAAGGTAGAGAGCTGCACAGGTCACACTGACGCCACACAGGAGAAAAGAAGAAGAAGAAGAAGAAGAAGAAGGATGCTGCTATAAGACACAGAGCTGTGTCACATCCCCATGCAGTAAACCGGGGCGTTGCGCCGTCTCTCGTCCAGTTTAAAGCAATCTCCACGTTATGGATTAGAGAGAAAGGTCGAGAAGAGAAGTCAGAGTAAATCCCCACTGTGTGTTATCCGGATTTACAGCGCAGGATAAGGTGAAATTGGCGAACATGGAAGCGAACATGCGGAAATTCACAGTACGGAGATGGTTCTCGATTTACCTGCGCAAAAAGTCGCGGTCCAAAAGCGCCAGCTTGTGCAAACTCGAGGTGAGTCTCTCTCTCTCTCTCTCTCTCTCTCTCTCTCTCTCTCTCTCGTCTAAAGTTGTGAGGTTTGCTGCTGTAATCACTGCTCTGTTGCTATGTGAAAGTTATCCTGCTGCAGATTCCGGCATGGACGCGTCCTCCCCAAAGCGCATTGCGTGTGTTGAACTGAAACATCACCTCCACACTGACACAGCGGCGTCCTGAGCCATGATTTCACCATGACAACATAGGAAGTGACCAATAATAAATGGCATAATAGGCTGCAAAAATAAAACCACAACTGGCATTTAGCATGACGTCGTTCTCCAGAAATGTCTTATAGTGTCTTCCTTAAAAAAAAACACCCTAAGGTTAGATCAGGGTGCAAAGGAAGGACACTATCATGAGTAATGAGTATTTCGGAGATGTTACTGAGCACACAGGGTGAGACAGAAGTCCAGTAATGTCCAAGTTTATATTATTTACAGGATTGCTTGAGATGTGATGTAAAACTCATTCAGAACATGTGACCATTAAAAACTTCAGTCTATACAGTAGATATAAAACTTTTAATCAATATTACTTTTAAGAACATCTGGTCTACACAGCTGTTTTCTTATTACGGCACCAAAACACACAGTATTTACTTTCCTTTTCATAGGCTATATCAAAATAAATTCTGGAGTTAAATTCTAGAAACAATTAAGAAAAATGAATGTTGTAATTATCATATTTATTTGTTGTTTATGCTGTTTGTTTGTTTGTTTAGTCCCACTGAATTTTATACAAATGTTTTTGTGTATGAAATTCCATTGAGCTGCTTTCCAGTGCTCCAACAAAAATGTTGAACTGCCTGGACAACACTGTCTCACACTATTATAAGTTAAGCTGTCAAAGTGTCTGTGTACCTGTGATTAATATAGTTAGCTGATGACACATTAAATGTGGCATTTATGTTACGCAGCAAAAATGGTGTTGAGCAAAGAATAGCCAGAGTAGGATGAGCCTTTGTTCATTTGTGTATAGATGGATTTAAATAAAACCAGCAGATGTCAATTAACTTCACTTTTAAACTTAATTAAAGGCTTAACTTTCTTTTTTACTTGGATTTTTTTTTTTTATGTAGAACCTTCTGAGCCCTGTTGTTTCCTGGCACGCATATATTTAGGCGCTTTTTTACATTTACTCATTTGCATGGTGCATTTATCTAAAACAACAGGATACAACTGGGCAGTTGAAGGTTAAGGGCCGTGCTCCATGACTCACAATTGTGTATTTTATTAGTTGTGCTCAAACCAGAGTGGATTCACGATGTATATATAAAAAAAAGCCTGTTTTTAATATGACGCTTATTGTCTGATTGAACAAATAGTTTCCCTGAAAATGAAATGCAAAGGCCTGAATAATGCGTTTTGCTCCGAGGGAAATTGCATTTAGTCCATCTTTCAATTACTACATTGTCCCTCATCTGTATTCCTTTGCTCCGTACGAATGGAGAACGGATATAATGTAATCAGGTTACTATGTGAATAGCTAATATTACTCAGGAGTAAAGAACACTAATGTAAGATTGTGATGGCTTTTGAAATTATGCTTCTTATTAATCCCAATATTAAGAGCATTAGAAGTATGTTATTAACCACACTTTTGTTTGCATGTATTTCAACGTTTTCTAAAAATCCTCAAGTTTTCAATTTGTAATGATCATCACTACCTTAATGTACATTTCATACAGATTGCTGATGAAATGCATGAAGATTCATTCCTAGTATGAGCATTCATGGTGGTTGTTAGTTCAGAGCAAGCCTTTAGGCCCAAAGACGTGAATCTCATTCACTCTTTGTTACACTACCAACGATAGAACGTCTTGCATGGGCGCTTTTCTCAATTTGCCTGCTGCCTCCTGGTTATTTCTGCACGTACACATAGTACACATAAAGATTCTGAAGCTAGCTGAAGAAGAGAAGCACATGAAAAACAAGTCTATACATTTTAATAATAAGAGATTGTAATTGGTTTACAGCTGTCGGCAGTTCTAAATTGAATTATTTTTAATTTTGCGGATCTAGCTCATGTTAAGATGAAAATTTTATAATTAACTTAAAGTGAAGGCTTACATACGCAGCTGTTTATTTATTTATCAATTTATAGATTTATCCAGGAAGTTGAGTATACAACCAATTAAACAATATAAACAATTTGAATCATCAGGTTATGATTCCGAAACGATTCAGTTTAATTGATATATAAATGAAAATCAGATAGAAAAAAGGGCTAATTAGTTAATTGTGTTTATTTATTATGCGGGACACAATGTAGTATATCCAGTGTGGACAGCACGCTACAGCATTAGAGCCTTGTGTCCTTATTATGTTGTAAGGACACCATGGATTTAATACGCCATATTATATTGGCACCGGGTAGCAGGTCCTGGAGCAGAAACAGTGTCTAGCAGTGCAGGTCTGTGCCAGTTAAAGAAAAATGCCTGAAACGTATTTAAGAGGTTGGTGTATTTTATGTCATATGCGTAAAAACAAAAATACAAAGGAGAACGGAAAGAGGAGAGGAGGTGGACGTGTGCTTTTTGAGAACAACAGATGGTGCAACCCGGGACACATAACTGTTAAAGCTGAAGTTTTTGGCTGTCAGACCGTGTCCATATTACATGCTGCAGGAATTTTACGTCTAATTGTTTAGTGCAAACATGACAATCTGGCCAAACCTCGGGGTAGAGTCGCAGCACCCTATAAAAAGATCACTTATTTTTGGACGCACCTAGAGCTTCTTTTTAGAGCTGTATCAAAAACACGGCCTGCCGGATGGAGACCACACCGGTCATTGTCACCTTGCAGTTTTTCCTAAAAGTTTGATGATGTGTGAAAGCTGTTTTTCAAGCCCAGGAGAACTCCTAAGTACTGGAACCAATCAATTTTATATTTATGGTATTAAAATTAAGAATATCTTTATTTTTCATCAATAAAATGATGAATTAGGAGCCACTCACATAAATTTGCTGTTTAGTTATTCAATCCAAGTTTGAAAATGCTCGTTATCTCACTTTTGGCTTGGGAACATCTGGAGAGCCTCCAGGAACAGCTGGAATCTGTGGCTGGGAGAATAGAGAGCCTGGTACCATCATGAATCAATGAATCAATGATGGATGAATGAATGAACATTTTTCACCATTAGATATGTTAAATTGACATGGGATTATATAATGATGTGGCATAAATAAAAGTACAGAAGTTATTTTTCAGGAATTAGGAAAAATCAGGCCGCCCAATCACTTCTCTTTATTCATCACAAAGCCTGGATATAGATTAGAGTGTAGGGTGACAAATGATGGTTCATAATTTAGACTACTATTTCTATTTTATGTAGAGAAAAATCTGTCCATCATCACAAACACTGCACTGCTACTTCACACAGCTAATATTTATCACATCTCTATCAGGTGTATTTTTAAATATGATTCAGCTGTGATTCACACGGAGCACGGAGTCTGTTTACGACAGCTCCACTAGTCGCAATGAAAGCTGGCGAAACCTCTCGCTCGTACACATGCAGGTTAATGGCGAGAGTGTTTGTTTGTCTCTGACAAGCTCTCACAGGCTCTCTCTCTCTCTCTCTCTCTCTCTCTCTCTTCCGTTGCAGGATGACGGCATCCTGAAAGAGATCGATATAAGCAGCCATGTGAAGGAAGGCTTCGAGAAAGCTGACCCATCACAGTTTGAGCTTCTTAAAGTGTTGGGACAGGGATCATACGGCAAGGTGAGCTCAGAAACACATCCTATACGTTAGTCGATAGCATGCAAATTCACCTTACCTTGAAGAAACATCTGGTGCTGTAATGCTTTAGGGTTCGATTCCTGCCTCCACCCTGTGTTTGTAGAGCTTGCATGTTCTCATGTTGTAGGGGTTTTCTCTGGGTACTTCGGTTTCCTCTATGACTGTCTAAATTGTACCCCACTTCATCCCCTTGGAAAAGACCCCTGGTTTCCAGCAACCCTGTGCAGGATAAACAGTACAGGAAATGGATGAATAGCACATTTTGTGTATTTATACTTTTTTGCAGGTATTTCTTGTGAGAAAAATTAAAGGCTCAGACACTGGGCAGCTCTACGCCATGAAGGTGTTAAAAAAGGCCACACTGAAAGGTAAAGTCTTTACTTCACTTCTAACATTTAGAAATATTACTAATGAAACTAATATTATCCTTCTAGACCATGTTTACGTAGTATTTGTCGATCTTCACTGTAATAAATCAGTCCTCTGCAATTTTAGCGAAGCCTGCAGTTCGCGCTTAATTATATGAAAAGATAAAGGCGCTGAAACGCTCTGGGGCAACAGTTTAAAGAGCTTTTTATTTAGCAGCAGAGAGTCAGTGTTCGAGGACCTACACAGTGCTGCAGGGTTGACAGTGTTCAACAAATCTGCAATGTCTCTCAATAAAGCCAGTAAGAAGGGAAAGAGTGCCTTAAAGGTGCAATCTGAGTGTCACTTGTACACTCACCATCCACTTTATTAGGAATCCCTGTACATCTGTGTTCGTTATCAGTAAATATCCGTTCGGTCATGCGGCGACGCAATGCATTTGACCTAAAATCATGTTACTGGTAAAGAGATTTAGGTGAGTTTCATTGTGGAAAAGTCTCTCCAGTTAGTGTGTAGATGAGAAGAGAACTGTCCCTACAATGGGGGACATCATCTTCTACAATGGGGGTCATCTTTTTCCAGTACATGATTATTTCTATTATCCTAATAAAAAAAAAGTAATGATTTATCTTTACGTCATCCAGTTTTCACCATTAAGAAAACAAAATCCAATATCATTTCTCCCCCTGTTTCATATTCATTTTATTTGAGTCACACCATAATTACAATAATCAGTTTGTCATCATGGTAGTTTATGATGGCTGTTTCTGAGGCATCCTTTTCTACAACCTGCGCACAACCCACGTAAGTCTTTGCATGTAACTATGGTTACTTACAAGACTCTTTTTAACAGTGGAGTTCAGCATTTACTAAATCATCTTTGTGCCCCTGTGAGTGAAAAATAACACCTCCAGCAAGAGAGACACCTTAGCAACAACCAGCTCTTCTTCACTCACATAAACCAAAAATACTCAGCTGGGCAGCATGCGCTTCTCTTCTCTTCTCTTCTCTTCTCTTCTCTTCTCTTCTCTTCTCTTCTCTTCTCTTCTCTTCTCTTCTCTTCGCTTCTCTTCTCTTCTCTTCTCTTCTCTTCTCTTCTCTTCTCTTCTCTTCTTCTCTTTTCCTCTTCTCTTCTCTTCTCTTCTCTTCTCTTCTCTTCTCTTCTCTTCTCTTCTCTTCTCTTCTTCTCTTTTCCTCTTCTCTTCTCTTCTCTTCTCTTCTCTTCTCTTCTCTTCTCTTCTTCTCTTTTCTTCTTCTCTTCTCTTCTCTTCTCTTCTCTTCTCTTCTCTTTTCCTCTTCTCTTCTCTTCTCTTCTCTTCTCTTCTCTTCTCTTCTCTTCTCTTCTCTTCTCTTCTCTTCTCTTCTCTTCTCTTCTCTTCTCTTCTCTTCTTCTCTTTTCTTCTTCTCTTCTCTTCTCTTCTCTTCTCTTCTCTTCTCTTCTTCTCTTTTCCTCTTCTCTTCTCTTCTCTTCTCTTCTCTTCTCTTCTCTTCTCTTCTCTTCTCCTCTCCTCTCCTCTCTTCTCTTCTCTTCTCTTCTCTTCTCTTCTCTTCTCCTCTCTTCTCTTCTCTTCTCTTCTCTTTTCTTTTCTAATCTTCTCTTTTCTTTTCTTCTCTTCTCTCTCCTCTTCTGTTCTTTTCTAATCTTCTCTTCTCTTTTCTTTTCTTCTCTTCTCTCTCCTCTTCTGTTCTTTTCTAATCTTCTCTTCTCTTCTTTTCTTCTCCTCTTCTATTTTCTTCTCCTCTTCTATTTTCTTCTCCTCTTCTCTTCTCTTCTCCTCTCCTCTGTTCTGTATTCTCCTCTGTTCTCCTCTTTCTCTCCTCTCTTTTCCTCTCATCTGTTCTCCTCTCTTCTCTTCTCTTCTCTTCTCTTCTCCTCTCTTCTCCTCTCTTCTTTTCTCCTCTCCTCTGTTCTGTATTCTCCTCTGTTCTCTTCTCTTCTCTTTCTCTCCTCTCTTTTCCTCTCCTCTGTTCTCCTCTCTTCTCTTCTCTTCTCCTCTATTCTCCTCTCCTCTGTTCTCTTCTCCTCTGTTCTCCTCTGTTCTCCTCTCCGCTCCTCTCCTCTGTTCTCTTCTCCTCTGTTCTCCTCTCCTCTTGCCTATTCTCTTCTCTTCTCTTATCCTCTTTTCTGTCTTCTCCTCTCTTCTCTTCTCTTTCTCTCATCTGTTGTCTTCTCTTCTCCTCTCTTCTCTTCTCTTCTTCTCAGTAGTCTTGGAGATGTTAGAAGGGTTAAAATGGGGGATAAACCCTATCATTTGGTTTGCATATATGCTACCAGGACTGTGTTTAAACCAGTGATATCATGCAAAATAGAAGCAGCTTTCACAGAATACATTAGAAGTGTGTTTGTAATGATGATCCACTGAGCAAGAGGGATGTAAATGCTACTCAGACAGGAAGACGATCTGATTGACACTTCTATGCAATTATGAGCCATTACACTTCCATAACTGCATATATGATCATGTTAAACAGTGATAAAGTGCTGAAAGAATGTTCAGGATGTTCAGCCTTAGAGGTTTACAGCAGCAGTTCTTATTCTTAGTGCAATTATCCGCTGAAGAAAGGGTGAGACTTGGTGATAATGTTGTTTTTTGGGGGGGAATTCCTGTCAATGAATTTGCATTTGTCCTTTTGTTCTTCTTGTCTGTTGTCCATCAAGTGCGTGACAGGGTGCGATCCAAAATGGAGAGAGACATTCTTGCTGAAGTGAATCATCCCTTCATAGTGAAACTTCACTATGGTGAGCAGCCAATGCTTCACTCCCTGATTACTAAAATAATTATTACCCACTGATTTGACATCAGTTCTCGCTCAGTATCGCTTACGTTATAGCAGCTGTATCGACACTACAGTGCACATATGATCCATTTCTCCTATGAGACTTTTTCAGTGCTGCTTAAAATATATAGAACGTTCCAGCAAACTGAGATGCCGTGTTATTTAATGCAGCTTTTCAGACTGAAGGAAAACTGTACCTCATCCTGGACTTTCTACGAGGAGGAGATCTCTTCACACGGCTCTCCAAAGAGGTTAGTTGCTGCTCGTCAAAGGTGACTCAGGTTTTTATCTACACTCACAAAAGGTGCAGTTTTATATAGAGCCTAAATTAGCTTTATTGCTTGCTTCATATATGGAACCCCACGTTACCTGTCACACTTTTTAAACATTTGTAGTTACATACTGTACATATTAGGGATGCAACAATACAGTTAGCCCACGGTTCAATACATACCTCGGTTTTTTACCACGGTTTTCGGTTCGGTTCGGTTCTGATGGCTTAACAAATTAAAAGTGTTTTTTGTTATTCTATGCTTAGGCAATAGGAACAGTAAGAGGTTAAGAAGAAACAAATAAAAACGATTTATTGCAATACTCCTTTATTTTACTTAAAAGCAAAGAAAAGTCCACTGGTTCCTAGTGTTTTGTATAATATAAACATTTTTTATTTTAAAATTAACACTGACATCTCACAGCTGCTGGTAGCCCATGTACAAACTGGGGAACACATAAATTACTAAATTTTGAAAATAAACATTTTTAAGCGTTATCTGTGGTGACTGGGAGTAACATATTTGGCCTCCTCAACTTCCATGTATTCACTGCGTTTGTCAACTCTTCTGCCAAATGAGCGCTTGTGATGACTTTCATACAGGGGACGGGTTTGGAGTACAGCGCTTTTCATTTCCCGATCTGACATGTAGTGAACAGTTACAGTGAGGTAACTCACGGTTGTCCGCAAGGTCCAACCATCTGTGGTCAGAGCAAGGCTCTGTGCTTGAGCCAATTCGTACACAATACTGTTGCATGTCTTTTCATAGAGGTTGGGAATTATCTCGGTGCTGAAAAAAGTGCGAGACGGTAGTCTGTAACGCGGATCGAGTGTTTTTATAAGATGACAAAAGCCCGCATCTCCAATCACCGAAAACGGCTGCAAATCTTTGGCAATGAACACCCCCACTGCCTTTGTTATTTTCATGTGTCTCTCGGAACCAGTTGGGTATGTATGTTGGAAGGATTCAGAGAGGGACTGTTGTTTTTTGGAGCACTTTATTACCTGCTCTGCTATCCTGCCTTCAGACATTGATAGTGCTGTGTGATGGCACCGCAGATGTGCAATCATATTGGAAGTGTTTCCGTTTGAGTAGGCTACACGTGTAAAACAATGCTTGCAGACAGTCATTTTTTTGTTTACCGTTTTTTCTTCCTCAGCATTATACTCAACAGCAAAACCGAAATGTCTCCACACCACAGATTTAAAAGACGCCAGCGCCTCCACGTACTGTAGCCTATAGTGATTGAACATTTACTCGCGGGGAGGAGTTTCCTCATCTCAGCTCGTAGACTTACAGGCACACACAAACAGTCAATTTGGAGAGAAATAAAAAGCACATAAATTATTTAAACGTAAAACCGAAAAAAACGCAATTCACAAGTGCGTATTGAACCGTGGATGTCGTACCGAACGGTTCAATATTATATTGAGAATTGTGGCATCCCTAGTACATATGACTCTGACGGCATGTTAGTTCCTGTTGTCAGTTACGCCATAGCATTATATAAACACGTGGAGTTTATGAAAGTCCTAAAGTCATTCCTGTTGCGGAAACGTCCGGCCTCTATTATGACGTTAGATCTTTTAGTAGCCTTATAAGCATCATAGCTGTGTGAAGGCTCCTTAATGGAGATTTATTCCGACAATGCTGGGTAATTAAAGGCATGTCTGCCAGCTATTCGCCGACGAATCGTCCCCCCATAGTGCAATTAGCATTGCCAGTGCTTTGCTATAACACTCCCTAATGGACTCTTTCATTCTCCTGATTGCACAACAAATCTTTTCTATCTGCAGATAAAAAAACACACCGTTCTGAGAATGTTTTCACTTCTGTTTTTAGAAATCAAGCAGAAATAGATTATTGATCACTACATCCTCACAGGATGAGGACGACATTGGTTTGGTCACCACTGGTGACTTTTTTTTTTTATGTGAAATCCCAAGAGGTATCATTTCTGATATTTATAAATGGGCCATGTTGATGGCATCGATACTTTAAGATCACTTAATCTAGAACATAGATCGAGATGGCGAAGAATCATTTGTTGCCGTGGTGACAGGACAGGAGGTGTTATAAGTTATTTTTGAATCTCATCACACTAAGAGCTTCAAGGTTGCTCATCTTAGACAGCACATTTCTATTCTTGTCTGCAGGCTTGTTTTTTGTTGGGTTTTTTCCCTAAAGAGGTCCAAGTCCAAAAATTATATAAAGCAACCGATAATAAACTACATTTCTTAATAGTAGGCGATCATCAAATAGGTACATGGTTATCAAGATTTAATATAAAATAGTAATTAGAGTTCTCAAATTAATACTTGCTTTATCTTGATTGTCAGACTGGAATGATGGGAAATGGAAAAGTTATAGCTTAATTACTGATACTACTAAATACATAAGTATTACACATATTTCATTTTAATACATTCCATTTATTATTATTATTATTTTTAATAGTGCTCTGAGACCAGACCGATCTTGTTGTTTAGATTCTCAGTGCCTTTTTTCTGACGGTGATTAATGAGAGTCCCTTCCTATGCTAAGCATCCAGTCCCACCTAGTGTGAGCATCATCACCTTCAGACAGGACAATCGCCGGTCAGATTAATAACACTTGAACATATGGTCTCTGATGGTGCGTAAACACGGCTCTTTATTAGGTCAATAAACCGTATGTGACTACGCATGAATCATTTTTGCCCTTTACCCTGTAGTGAGCTAAAACACTGTAATCCATTATACACTCCAGAGTCTCAGTGAGTAAGAAACCCAACACGCCTCAGACGTGCAGGTCTTACCTTCTTTAGCTTCACTTCTGTTTTTTTTTTTAAAAGAGCACCAGGCGATTGGAGAGACTCTTTACGCTCTCATTGATGCCATGCGTGAGACTTGATTTAATCGTGATCCTGAGCGCAGGGGCTGGTGAAACGGGAGATGTGAATTAATTAACGCCGGTGCTAGAATCAGTCATCTGCCAGCAGCAGCTGCTGCACTCCTACCTGGAACTTGTTACAGCTTATGTGTGCTAATTTACTTCCATCAGAATGCCGGTGTCAGTCTCCCAGCGCCATCCTGTGCAGAACCGAAATGAATTCCTAAGCAATTATAACATAACCGCAGCAAAGTGAACATAGAGCGTAGGTGGTTACTTGGTTAGATTTAGTCTCCTATTTTAAATACTCCTTGAAGCATTTTAAAGATTGATCATTATTTTCTTGCTGTGCAGGTCATGTTCACTGAGGAGGATGTGAAGTTCTATCTGGCTGAGCTGGCGTTAGCTCTGGACCATCTTCACAGCCTGGGAATTATCTACCGTGACCTCAAGCCAGAAAAGTAAGTCTATGTACCCTTCTAAATATATAGACTTAGTCCAAACTTTATACTGCATGTCGTAGAGTGAATGTGATCCATCTTCTACAACCATTTAATGCAGTCAGCTTCAGACTTATTTTTGTCCTTGGTAAAGAAGAAAAAAAAAACGATCCGAAAAAATCTTCGTGGTTAATTAAAATCGAACCTTTAATTTAAGCGAATTTATTCAAAGAAAATGTCCATGTCCACTGTTTGGGTAATCATTAAGAAGTTTAAAAGAACCAGAGCTTTAATGAACCTGTCAAGAATCAGAGGCGAATGTAGCTTTAAAATTTCTCCAATCATCTCAGTTGGAGATTTGTAAAAGATGGCAGCTTTCACATTTCTCCAATCATCTCAGTTGGAGATTTGTAAAAGGGATGGCTAAGTTTCCAAATGTACAATTAGATGGCAAGCTTATGCCAACAAACTACTTGGAAAGACACGAGAAAGCATTTTCTTTCATTTAACCACAAACACAACAGCCTGGAGTTCAGCGAACGCTACTGGATCTTTGCCTAGAGCCGTGTTCCGTGTTCAGATGAGACACAAATAAACCCTCAGGTGGGTTTGGTGTAAAAAGAAGGATTGTTATACAGAACAGAACCTAATCCACATTGTTATGTAGGCTGGTGGATCTGAGATGTGATGCTGTGGGAACCTTGTTAGGCTATGACAGATCATGGACTCATTGAAGTACAAGGATATTTTAAATGAAAATCTGGCAGCATCTGCCAAGAGGTTACAACTACATCATGGCTGGATAATGATACAAAACATTACATTTATAGAAAAATGGTTATAATGTCCAGAGAATCAAGCTCGATGACGTCACAACCCCCTGACTTAAACACCATCCACAGGAAAGGATCTAGGACCGAGGAGGATCTGGATTGGTCTCAGATTAATGCCGTATGATCCATTGACGTTTTTTTTACACCTGCCTTTATGGAAGCACCGCTCAGCTTAAATTACATCGAATAAAAACCTCAGCATCATTTCTCTGGCAAGAAATGCACTTCGGTTGAGGTGATATAACCACTCGCTTTGATCCAAAAAAATCCATCCAGGTGCTCAGGTGTGATTAACACAGCAGCTGTGCTCGGGCCAGATTTAGAGACACAGTCGACGCTTTTTCCCCTGTTAGACAGCTGAAATCTACACCAGTGTTCTGCTTGTGCAAACAACAACACGTTTTTTTTGAGGGCGGTTAACGTTTGCTGAGTGTTGAACATCACACTGACTTGTAATCTAAACTGACTCTTGAGAGACAGATAAGCAGAAAGCTTCTCCTATTCATGTTCACTTTTATTTAGGGGAATGAAGATTGTAGAAATAAAAGCAAACTCAAACAAACTCTATTATATTCTGAGGAGCTTGCAGTTTTTCACAATGAAAGCAGATTTTCCACCGATTTGATTCACACTTATAGGAAGTCATTACATATGTTTTCACTGGCAGGAGTTTAAAAGAAATATTTTGACAAAAGCCACAAAATCGATCAAATCTGACCGCAATAATTACAAAAGAACGGACAGGCTGATTAGACACATTAGTATTTTAATTGAACGTGTTTAAAAGCATTCAGTTAATGTTTACTTAATGTTGTCTTTTTACAGTATTCTTCTTGATGAAGAGGGGCACATAAAGATCACTGGTAAGATATATTCTGTCCTTTTCACCACTTTAATTAGCTGAGCAAAGAGCTTTATGTTGAAAAAATCTCTCACTCTCTCTCTCATACACACACTCTTTCTCTCTCTCAATGTCTCTCTCATACTCTATCACTCTCACTATCTCCCTCTCTCTTTCTCTGTCTGTCTCTCTCTCTCTCTCTCTCTCTCTCTCTCTCTCACACACACACACACACACACACACACACTCTTTCACTATCTCTCTCATACTTTCACTCTCACAATCTCTCTCTCTCTCTCTCTCTCTCTCTCTCTCTCTCACACACACACACACACACACACACACACTCTTTCACTATCTCTCTCATACTTTCACTCTCACAATCTCTCTCTCTCTCTCTCTCTCTCTCTCTCTCTCTCTCTCCCTCTCTCTCTCACACACACACACCCACACTCTTTCTCTCATTATCTTTCTCATACTCTCTCTCTCTCTCTCTCTCCCCCTCTCTCTCTCTCACACACACACACACTCCCACACTCTTTCTCTCATTATCTTTCTCATACTCTCTCTCTCTCTCTCTCTCTCTCTCTCTCTCTCTCTCACACACACACACTCCCACACTCTTTCTCTCATTATCTTTCTCATACTCTCTCTCTCTCTCTCTCTCTCTCTCTCTCTCTCTCTCTCTCTCTCTCACACTGTTTCAGATTTCGGTCTGAGTAAAGAAGCGATAGATAATGACAAGAGAGCATACTCGTTCTGTGGGACCATCGAGTACATGGCCCCAGAGGTAGTCAACAGGAGAGGACACACACAAAGCGCAGACTGGTGGTCATTTGGCGTGTTGATGGTGAGTGTGTTTAAGGCCGAAGGCGAGCAGGTTGGATACAAGACTATCTAATTCTAGAAGCTTTTATCTTCAGCAAACAGAAGAAGAGCTGTAGGCATATCAGGTGTGTGTGTGTGTGTGTGTGTGTGTGCTCATTGTAATGCAGTAAGTGAAACTCTAACCTGAGACATGCATTTGAAATTTAACCACAGGCGCATTAAATGTAGCACAGAGAAAGACACGTCTCTTTATATGGAAGACACAGCTATAAAGGAGAGTAAAGAAAGGGAAGAGACAGACTTCCCGAGACACACTGTTTATAACAGGAAAGGATTGTGCACACTACAGGGCTTTAATTACTTGTTGTTTTGAGGACGTATCTGAGAATATTGTGAGCTGTTTTCTTGATCTTTCACCCAGACAGATCCCCGAACAAAGCATGCCTGATTCCTGTATTCCGCTTTCTCACGACAATACAGCGCTGTCTATGGTGTCTGTCTGTGTTATTTATTACAGAAGAGATATAAAAGGAAAAATAAAGAAGTAGAGGAATGATAGGTCAGGGGAGATGCAGTGAGCAAGGACTGTCTGTTCTGCAAAGAGAACTGGAGGGTTAGTGAAAAAATCCTGTCATGTTAGTTTGTATTTGTGTTGTTCCTATTGTAACCCTGATAGTGGATTCAAGGATCTGCTGCACATGACAGACCACAGAACTGAGATAATAATTATTCATACATATTAATAACATGTTTAATAATAATTATTCCTTCTTTTTTATTTTAACATTAATGATCAATATGGTGAAAGGATTCGAATCATCTTTATAAGTCTAAATGCTCGCTTCTGTTTAACCGGATCACACTTACAGGCAGGATCAGACATTGACAAGTCATATTGACAGCATATTCATTTTTAAAAAGCATGCACATCACTATTATAATTATTTTTATTTGCTAGTAAAAACAAAAGGATTTGCAGGCAGTATGGCTCGAGTTGATACGTCCTTTATGTATTCTGTTTCTGTTTAAGGTTAATTGACTTGATGACTCATTGTTGAGTTAAACGGCACTTTGTGCAGTGCTCAGCCCAGCCATAAATAAATAAATAAATAAATAAGATCTCAAATTTATGGACAGCCATTTTTAAAGAATTAAAGTAAATATTAGGAAGTTAATAGATTGTATTTGATGCTCAAACAAAACACGAATACACTTTTAGGCTTTTCATGCTTCTCTAAAAATAAATCCAGTGATAATAATAATATTAATAGACCTTATTTGTATTAGATAAGACATTAGACAGTATTTCTTTAGTAAATATTTTGCACATACAGAGTTTATGTATCGACATCTAAAATGCCTTGTGTTATTCTCTGGCCTGCTTTTTGAAGATGGCATCAGCAAGCAAATGTATAAATTTAGAAATAGCTCCAGCAGACTGGGCGCTGGCTCGTGTCCTAATATCTCAGGGATGATTCGGTTACACACCTCCCAAACACATGTAGAAGGCACCACTTGTAAGAGCTGATGCTCTGATGTATCTGTTGTTGTCAGAACGTCTAGCTGACGCCCAAGCCTGACATTTATATTTTATTGTCTCCCAGTTTGAAATGCTGACCGGATCTCTGCCGTTTCAAGGCAAAGACCGCAAGGAGACCATGGCACTTATTCTCAAGTAAGATTTGACCCTTCTGTTTAATAATGTATAACATGAACATTCAGTAACATAATATAACATTCAGTTGAGGAATTACTAGCATGTATGCATGAGCAATATCTCATCCAGAATTGATAAATGGGAGGAACCGTCCCTTGTGTGCATTTGCTCTATTTGACTGCAATGATCTTTGCAGTGTTCATCACCTGTGTTTGATAAATCGGTTTAAATCTGGGGAAAATTAGCTGATCTGCTAACATATCATCACTGAACATCGTAAAGAAAGATTCCATGTTTATATCACTCAAGCCTTGATTTAGTTTTATTTTAACCAAGATTATATGAAGTCTAACTTTTTTTCCTCTTGGGTTTATGTTTGTTTTTTTTTTTTTAGGGCAAAGCTTGGCATGCCACAATTCCTAAGCCCAGAGGTTCAGAGCTTACTGCGGTCACTTTTTAAAAGGAATCCGACCAACAGATTAGGTAATATATCTGAACAACTCTGAACCACATTCACACCTTCAATCACATGGATGTACAGCATGATGAAACTTGAGATATAAAGGATTTCTAAGTCTTTCTTTAAGGTATCCATAAGTCTGGGTGAATTAAAGTTTTGAAAATGCTACATCCGTTAACTTAACTAGTTATGTTAAACTGGCTAACTGAAACAATTAGCAAAGAATAAAACTCACATCTGGTCAGTGAGTGTTTATATCACCTGAAGTGTATTTTATGGACTATTTGGTATTTTGTTCTTGACACGAACATGAGGCACAAACCAGCTAGTGTTAGCATGCTAGTTAAAACATAGCAAGATATATTTGTGGCATTTGTCTAAAGAGACTCGGTTAGATCAATCACTCACTCACCCAATATAACCAAAAGGATCATATCTTTCACTAGAAACTTAACTATACTTAGGGTTCACTGGGATCTTGAGCTCTCTAGCTATCATTTTAACAAAATACCAGAAGGTATAGAGTTTGACTAGCATTCACAAGCTTGACACCACTACAGAGAACAAATTCGTTCCTGTTGAGCAAAAAATTCAGACTCATTCACTTTGTGTCTCCTTTTCAGCCCTGATTATATGTCCGCTCTTGCCTGTCCTAATGTAGTTGGACCTACTTCGTGCCTAAAGTTTGGACATGATGATGTTTTTTAACAACTGAATTAAAATCCCCTGACTATCTGGGTGATTCACTGCAGCTAAGAATAATTTTGGCTGCTTGATTCTGTAAAGGGGGCACGGTGGCTTAGTGGTTAGCACGTTCGCCTCACACCTCCAGGGTTGGGGGTTCGATTCCCGCCTCCGCTTTGTGTGTGTGGAGTTTGCATGTTCTCCCCGTGCCTCGGGGGTTTCCTCCGGGTACTCCGGTTTCCTCCCCTGGTCCAAAGACATGCATGGTAGGTTGATTGGCATCTCTGGAAAATTGTCCGTAGTGTGTGATTGCGTGAGTGATTGAGAGTGTCTGTGTGCCCTGTGATGGGTTGGCACTCCGTCCAGGGTGTATCCTGCCTCGTTGCCCGATGACGCCTGAGATAGGCACAGGCTCCCCGTGACCCGAGGTAGTTCGGGTAAGTGGTAGAAAACGAGTGAGTGAGTGAGTGATTCTGTAAAAAGAAAAAACAAAACAATCCTTCAGCCTGTAGCTTTAAAATAATTTACATGGTGTTAGATTATTATACGCATTTAGGGTATTCTTAAAGGTCTCAGCATTCCCATCTGTGCGGCAATCACACATCGCTTGGAGCGTCCATGTGCAGAGAATGCCATATGTATTGCACAGCAAGCAAATCTCCACACGGCGTCCGTTTGCTCCGCAATTACATCATATTGTTTGTGCAGCCGAACCTCGCCTCTGCACTGAGCATGCCGAGACCATAAGCTCGTGCTGATTTTCTTCTCCTATCATTGAGCCAGTTTTCAAAATATTTGCCCTGGAATTCTTTACGCTATATAATAATGGATAAAGATCGAGATGAGTAAACGATGCTGACGGACTGAACCTGAGCTCACGCGTCTGCTCCGTAATTAACAACGAGCTTCGGCTGAGATTTTTCATGACAGATGTTGTCTGAATCCTCCAGAGCTTGGCACACATTGTATCAGATTTGCATAAAGCATAAAGAAAACAATTGTTTTTATAGACAACATGGCCTGAGCTGATCCTGCTTAAGAGATAAACACTGCAACTGTTCTGAAAGAAATTATCGTATTACAGATTTTGCAGAGGTGGTAAGAGTGTGTGTTCATGTTACTATGATCTGAATGTTTTTTACATATAGTTTTATTAATGAGGACGTGACAAGAAAACCAAAAAGATTGATACTATGTGAAGTTTCGGACAATTTCAGTGCTCATACTTCAATGCTATGAGGCTTTAGACAAATGTTCCTTATTTGCTAAGTCAATTTTTTATACGTCATCGCTGCCAATTGTGCCCTTGAATTAGGTTAAATTTAGCTTTTGTAGTTAGAAGTCAATCCGGTAGGACGCCCTGTTTCTTGTGTCAAGGACGTCCACTACAGATGTGGTAGAAGTGGATCTTATTTAAGCCTGAGTAGAGCCACGTCAATGCTCAGATGCAGGCCGTTTTTTTTTTTTGCGGGTCGTGATTGAATGCGACTGTAAGAATCACACTCTCCATTATTCATGGAAAACGCAGTCGAGGTATCGTGCTGAGCACAGCGAGACAGGGCTAAGCCTTGCATTAGCTATTTACACAGGCAACTTCTCAACTCCTCCATGTAATAGATGGCCTACCGGGAGGCAACCGATGCATCATTCAGAACGTTCTTGTAGGAGGGAACAGAGAAGAGTCAACAGGACAGGGATGAAATAATAATTGAATGTTTCCCGTTAATGACTTAATGTGATGAGTTAGATCATGAAGTCTTTGAGCCAGAGTTTTGAAATGGATTATCAATAGATCTGCTTTTCATATGAATTTAGATTCAGATACAAATGAAAAGGTCTGCTGTTTGTTTCATAGGCATTATAGGAAATTATTATATTTTAATAATGTTATATATTTATACTTTGATCTTTGATTCTCTGGTGACTCCATAGGAGCTGGACCTGATGGAGTGGAAGAAATCAAAAGGCACCATTTCTTCGCAAACATAGACTGGAATGTAAGTGGACTCTCTTGACAACCTGCTGGTCAACCTCATGAATAAAACAGGGATACAATGGCTCCTGACTGGATAGCAGAAAAGCATCACCAGGATTGGAACTCTTGATCTCCATGTCTTGAAGCCAGGCTAGCAAAGTAATCCGTGCTGACGTTATACTGCCTGTCAATCACAGTGTTACTAGCTAATTGTGGGCATCCGTGAGGTCATGTATGAGAAAGAGGGTTGTGAATGTGAGCAGCAGCTCAAAAGGATGCGGTTGGCTGCAGCTTCACGTGCCTCGTTGGAAGCACATGTTAGCTTTCACCCTTCCCTGTTGGTAGCTGTTGTATGACCTGATGGATGGAACCCTCATTGAGGATTAAAAAAACAGGATGCAGAGCAAAACAATATATATCAGATATTCTTATCATTGTGGCAAAACTTGCACTCTCTCACATCTCTTACACAGGTAAGTCACAGGTCTTACATAAGGCTCTTAGATGTTCCACTTTGAAAGAACGTGAAGCTGAATTGTGGAATTGAACTGAGGATTGTTAGCTAGGTGTTTTGTCTTTGCAGGTTGTTAGTGTGTAAGCAATGCAACCGTACAGTCCTCCCTAGATATACAGTAAGAGACGTCTTTGTGATACATAACTGATTTTTATAATACTGATCAGAATTTGTTTACTGATTGTGTCTCAACAGAAATTATACAGGAAGGAGATTAAACCTCCGTTCAAACCAGCAGTTGGTAGACCAGAAGACACTTTCCATTTCGACCCTGAATTCACTTCCCGCACGCCAACAGGTACAAATCGATGCAAATCCTTCCTCAATTTTCATAAACAGAAGCTTTAAACAAACAGCTCAAACGGTTAAGCAGCAGTGAGGAAGTAGTAGAACCTTTTTTTTTTTAAGGCAAAATGACAATATAAATGGATATTGTATACATAGAGAAGGTGAGAAATGCACACAATGCAGTGATCACTGGGCTCAGCTTTCTGTAACACAGCTTTCAGCCAGACATTTGTTCTCATGTTGGGATTTAGTGTGATGAAACCATCTGCACCCTATCAACGTGACCCTGATAGCATGAACTGTAGATCTGTGCCGATTGTGACCACCTTGTGAAATGTCACTTCATACCACATACATCAGATCAATTATGACTTTCCCTCTGGGTTTGTGTGTGTGTGTGTGTGTGTGTGTGTGTGTGTGTGTACTCAGACTCGCCCGGTGTTCCTCCCAGTGCTAATGCCCATCAGCTTTTCCGCGGTTTCAGCTTTGTGGCCTCCAATCTAGGACAGGAGCAGTGTATAGCAGAGACCAGGCCAAACTCCATTAACCCTATAGTGCAGGTAAGCAAAAGTGCATCAGTCTGCATCATTGCTCCTTTATCCATTGCAGAAGGATTACAGGATAAAGAACATTTATTTTTGCAGTTGATGGCCCATAAAATGCTGGTGTTTTTGCCATTTATGCACTTATTGGCAACACAGAAGAATTTATGTCCTGTAGGTGATAAGATCAATGGTGAGATCGGTGGTGCACTTTACAGTGTAATAAAAAAAAATACAGGCTCAACTACATCAACTGGCAGAGTGCATTTCAAAACTATTGGCACCCCTCATGAGAACACTTCTGAAAAATATAGCACAGTGTATGATATTTACTCGATGTTTATATTATCTAGAAGGTTATTGCCAAACCTGAAACACAGAGAATCTGAAATCCTTGTTATTACTCATGTGAAAACACAACCACACAAAGTGTTTTTAAAACAAAAGAAACAGATGGATGATGAATCATTGTGGTTAAAAATGCCACAATACACAATAAAATCTACAGCAAGGTTGATAGTGACGAAGGCAAAGATTAGGTCATAGATGTCAGAAATGTACAGTTTAATTGACTTTTCAGGTTGCCAAATCTCAGGAAATAGACTCCCCTTAATAAAACATTGTGATAATATTTTACCCCCAAGCTATCACAAATTCGTCACATTTACGATGGGTGCCACTAGTTTTGCTTATGTAGGTCTCAGAAAGCAAAGAGGGCCATGATCCCACATGTGTAAGCTGATTTGTTTGAGTCACATGGAGCCTGACTGACTGAGTGTATCTCACTGATGAGTCAAGGTGGAGTGAACTATTGACTTTAGAGAACACACAGATGTCAGGATGAGTGACAAGGCCAGTTGTTGGCACTGACATATTGTTCCCTGTGCTTCGATCTGACGTCACGCACTAAAAACATCTCTCACTTAGATTAAACCTACACAGCATGAGCTTTCTTGTGACCACTGTCAGGTAAACCTAATCCATGAACAGAGATTGATTCTGTAGACTTCTGTAGGATTAAAAAAATATCTGAAGCATTTTGATTTTCCACAGCATTGGGGGTGTAAAGTACAAAAAATTAAAGTGTGTCAAATTTTTATTTCATAAACGTCCTGCTGAGGAATTGGAAGAAAATTTGTTTAACGTCTATAATGTTCCATGTTTTGTTCTGCATTTCAGCAACTTCATAGCAACAACATCCATTTCGTTGACAGCTACGAAATTAAAGAGGACGTCGGCGTAGGCTCGTATTCGGTATGCAAGCGCTGCATACACAGAATCACCAGTGTGGAATACGCTGTTAAAGTAAGTTGAGCTGGTTAATAATAATAATAATAATGATGACAATCATAATCATAATGCGCGTTTGCGTAGCACGAGTATTGAGGATTTTCACAAGCAGGAGGTTCTGTATAAAAAATGGGTAGCATGTCTTTAGTGTTTTTATTTCCTACTTCACAAGTTCCTCTTTCCTGGAAAAGCCATGTCCTCAGGCTGTACAGTCACTAGACGCCTTCGTTTCAGATCATAGACAGAGCTAAGAAGGACCCATCTGAGGAGATTGAGATCCTGTTGCGTTATGGACAGCACCCAAACATCATCACTCTGAAAGACGTGAGTCAGTTTTCTACATTTAAATTCATGTAACATACCTGAATGTGTGCCCACCTTCTGTTATAAAGACAGCTGTGTCTCAGGTAAAAATGAGCCGAAGACAAAACGATGTATTTGAAAAACACACGGCTCTTGTGTGAATTAGGCAAAAAGGTTTCCGTTGGAAAAAATCATTCAGTATAATAAAAAAAAAGCAGAGAATGAAATAGCTAAGTATTAATTTAAAATATCAGCTGTGTGTTTCTGCTTGCAGGTTTACGATGATGGGAAGTTTGTGTATCTGGTGATGGAGCTCATGCGTGGAGGAGAGCTGCTCGACCGTATCCTGCACCACAACGGCTTCTCAGAGAGAGAGGCTTCTGCTGTGCTCTGCACCCTAACCAAGACTGTAGAGTATCTGCACTCGCAAGGGGTATGTTCTTGGTTTCTCACACACGCTCGCCATACATATGCATGCATGCACTCTACCCGAATGCCCTGGATTCGTTTGTAATGAGTTTGTTTTTGCGTATCATCCACTGCTTAGAGGTTGTTTCATAATCGTCCATTCCCAGGTTGTACATCGAGACCTGAAGCCTAGCAATATCCTGTACGTGGATGAGACGGGTGACCCAGAATCGATAAGGATCTGTGATTTCGGCTTTGCAAAACAACTCCGGGCTGAAAACGGCCTCCTTATGACCCCTTGCTATACTGCCAACTTTGTGGCTCCAGAGGTAATGAATCATCTTCTCTCCTTATTCCTGCTCCTATAAATTCAACGATGTATTGGGCTGGAACCAGTGACTGTATATATGAGCAGACAATGTGACACTGTTCACTCCTATTATGTGGATTTAAAGCCTTTTTTCCGAGTCTCCATCTTGCAAAAAAACGCAGATCTTAGACCCAGAGCACACACAGGTTGCTTATATGTCTGGATGGATACTGGTTCCACCTCTTGTTTGCCCAAATTAATGATGGACACGTACGTGCGCATGCATGCTGATAGAACTTAAAATGGCACATCATTTAACTGGCAAGTACAATATGATTTTTACAGATATATTTATTTTCTGTTTATTTTACTGAAAACATTTTAGAGCACTGAGTCACGAGTATTGATTGAACGAGCATTTGCTAGCTAGCTAACATTCTCCCAACATTGATTCGCTATCCTTACCAAACTACTACAAGTGTTCACCAAGGACATCCAGTCAATAGTAAATTATTATGAAATGTAACTAGTGAGGTGGGCACAGTGGCTTAGTGGTTAGCACGTTCGCCTCACACCTCCAGGGTTGGGGTTCGATTCCCGCCTCCACCTTGTGTGTGTGGAGTTTGCATGTTCTCCCCGTGCCTCGGGGGTTTCCTCCGGGTACTCCGGTTTCCTCCCCGGTCCAAAGACATGCATGGTAGGTTGATTGGCATCTCTGGAAAATTGTCCGTAGTGTGTGAGTGCGTGAGTGAATGAGAGTGTGTGTGCCCTGCGATGGGTTGGCACTCCGTCCAGGGTGTATCCTGCCTTGATGCCTGAGATAGGCACAGGCTCCCCGTGACCCGAGGTAGTTTGGATAAGTGGTAGAAAATGAATGAATGAATGTAACTAGTGTTAACCACTTTGGGTTATGTCATTATTTCACGTTTACATAAATTGGGTTGCCAGATATAATATCAATACAACAAACTAGCTTACAGCTCCAGAACTAGGTTAGAAGGATAAAACCTTCAGGTCTGTGTGACAAATTGAGAGTATATATATTCAAGAGACTTGACATGTCATGTCCAAAACTGTCAATCACACTATCAATCACGCCCTTTTATTTATTAGATTAGATTCAATTCAACTTTGTCATTGCACATGGATACAAGGCAACCATGTGCATAAAGTGTACAGATATATATAATAAATATATATAAGTGTTGTAGAGTTCAGTAAGTAGAAAAAGCTGTGGGGTAAAAGCTGTTCCTTAGTCTGCTGGTCTTGGACTGCAGGCATCTAAACCTCTTCCCAGAGGGTATGAGGGTAAACAGATTACAGGCTGGGGGAGAGATGATGCCTTGATGATGCTGCAAGCTTTACGAAGACACCGCTGCTTCTGAACGTCCCCGATAGAAGGAAGTAGGGTCCCACAATTTATCACCAGATAACTTTAAGGAAAACATTTTGGGAGAGATATCATGGATCTAACACGATGATATGAATCTGCCTCCCTCCCTTCTTTTTGAGTCTGATGCACACCTCTAGTCTCAACCTGTGAAGCTTTCTGGCAAGCTTTCTTAAACAAACAGTCTGCCTCCTACTTGGGTCTGTGGTTGTATCTGCTTAGAACACATATTCTGTTAGTTCTGAATAATATAATACAAAATAAATATTAAAATTCAGTCAGTCTGAATGTCACTGTGAAATGTTTAACGACGTCAGTAGTGAAGATCAGCGTCCTGTTGCTTGGTTCAGATAAAAACAAACTGATGGCTCACTGAAACATTATGGTAATGAATGTAGTAACTGTTATAGTTATGCCAACATCATGCTGTGAGATGACAGAGAAAGTCGGTCTGTGTGGCAGGTTCTGAAGAAGCAAGGATACGACGCAGCTTGCGACATCTGGAGTCTAGGAATCTTACTGTACACCATGCTCGCAGGGTGGGTAACTGACACACACACACACACTCACACACCCATTCTCTCTCTCCACACAACGATGTGCTCTTATAGAAAAATACAGAGGTATATTTATTTACACCCTGAAGGTTTAGACTCCATCCAGCAAAAGATCATGGCACATAGATAACCTTTATTTCCCATGTCGTTTATTTTATTTACTCATTGATGCCACAGTTAACTGTATAAACACATAGAAACAAGTTTAATTCCCAAAGCAGGTCAAGTCCGATTCATTTAGTCTCTGCGTTGAACCTTAAAAGTGTTCAAGAGATCAGATTTGTTACTTCAGCTTGTAGTTGCATGTGCTTGCATAGCCACTCTTGTTGCTATAGTAACAACAGCAACAGACATGGATTTTTCAGTGCGGATTATGTTTTACATAAGGACGATGTCAGGTCACGGTTTTGGAATGACTTCCAACACAATGAATTCCTTTTTTCTGTTCACATAACACATCTGATTTGGGCAAAATGTTTATTTCTAATATAGTTCCAGATCTTAAAGGAATACTTTTGAATGTAGATATTTTTGCATTTGATTGTAGGTTTTATTGTAATGAAAACGATCACTCCGTAGGCCTTCCGCAAGCAAACCACGGCTAGTTTTAAATCTGTTCAGCGAGCTTGACAGCTTGTCTTTGTGGGCGTGATTCGGTGCCGTCTGCCTGACACCTGTCGACAAATTTATCTGAAGTCTTCCTGCAATACAAGCAAACAGAAATCACTGTTCCGATCACGAATAAGAACACTGCTCACAAAAGCACTCATTTCTGGAGCAGCGTTGAAAGGATTACCGCATAAGCCCAGGTCAGTTCTGCAACTGCTGTAGAGAATCAAGCCGTGCTCGAACAATTTAATGTCCCTGTCTGTTTGTTGAGCTTTAAAGCTCCGTGTAATCAGGGCATCTGAAAAGGCGCACTTCAAGCACGTCTAACCTGGGAGCTAAAAATAGTGCTTAGAAATTGGGCTTCAACAAAAAAAAAAAAGAAAAAAAAAAAAAGCACATTCGTCATCTATTTTTCAGCCCAAAAATCTCTCGGTTCTAACAGGTTCACGCCCTTCGCCAGTGGACCTGACGATACCCCTGAGGAAATCTTGGCTCGAATCGGCAGTGGCAAATACACCCTCTCTGGGGGCAACTGGGACACTGTGTCTGATGCTGCTAAGGTTAGAACAGCTTTGCTCTTTGGTAATTACCTTCTGTTTACCTAGCACTGGATGATCTGTGTCTTTTAATTATATATTGTACATATGAATTTTTTAAAGAAGAATTAGAATAATTCATGAATTAGTTTAGAATACAAATATGGAGGAGACCCATTAAAGCTTTGGAATTCTCTTAGTTCTCAACATGTTCCTATTGTTTCTTTTAACACCTTTATTTAATCTTGTTGAAATCAAGATCAATCCTCTTAATATAAATCCAGTGGTAAAAAATAATGAAAGATGTTCATGCTTAGATGAACTTGTGTTACTGTAGTTACCTTGTCAGCATTATAGAGGTGTGTATTTGTTCCTCGGTTGTAAACGCTCTTGTGTTTGTAGGACATCGTGACTAAAATGCTGCATGTGGACCCTCACCAGCGGCTCACCGCCCCTCTGGTCCTCCGTCACCCCTGGATCGTAAACCAAGAGCAGTTATCTCTGAGTCAGCTCACGCGACAAGACGTGCAAATGGTCAAGGTAGAAAAAATCCTGTTTAACGTGTTCACATGGATTTACTGTATTTACCTAGATGTATTTCAATCTGTGTGCTATTGGTAGTGTGGATCTACCATATGCTAGAAGGAGCAACATTGCCACCACCTGGTTCTCTGACACACTGCGGAATATAGGACTGAGGTTTTCATTTCATCCATTTGAAATGTTACAACAGATAAGACCAACAAAATAACTTCTGCTCTATTTTTGTTGTTTATTAAAGGGAGCAATGGCCGCTACATACTCAGCCCTGAACCGAACGCCGCAGGCTCCAAAGCTTGAGCCTGTCCTTGCTTCTTGTCTGGCTCAGAGAAGAGGAATGAAGAGAGTGACGTCCACTTGCTTGTAGCACAGAATCAAATAGCACCACCTAGAGGACCTGAAAATATTCAAGCGTCAAGCCTGAGAAAAGGAACCTGGCAGTCCTCAATGCACACGGTAGGGCTAACTTCGAAGATGTGCAACATTTTAGCCAATCGGGAAAGCGTTAACTTAACTCCGCAGGCGCTGAGATTCGATCCAGAGCTTCTCTGCTCTAATCCTCAAATGAGGCACGGCAAAGGAATCGGAGTGATGTTAGTGAGTTAGATAATATCGCCAACCAAGAGCACAAATAACATAACCCACCAGCTCATGCCGTGAAGACTGTCATGTGCTGCGAGCCATGTCAAAATGTTTGGACCTGACTGCTGTCATATTGCTCCAGCTTGCTGTCATTCTCCGTATGGCTCTGGCTGGAATAAATGCACACTAAACGTGTCCACAACATTGACCTATTTAGTGGACAGCAAGATTGTAGCTCATGTTGAAACACTAACACTGAAGCTCTTAAAGGAATAGTTCAGCAGAGAACAAATGTAAAAACACAGAGTTCTCCCTTTGCTCACATGTGATAAGTCCTTTTAATGTTTACTTCTGGAGATATGCAGTGGACGTCTACCACTAATGCTACTAACAATGAAAGTGCAAAGCCACCGGTCTGGCATCACTACAAATTTGTCCTCTAGCTCCCTCAAATAGAAAAATAATCCTTCTGGGTTTGTTTTTTGTTGTTGTTTTTTTCATACCAGAACTCTTCCTTTAAACCTATTTAATGAATCGCTTGACATACACACAGGTGATCCCTATAAAATAAATGCTTCTTTGGCTAGCTCAGGTGTAACCACAGCAGAACAAGCAATATTATGTTCCGAACAACTTAAGGACAGGATTATAAAAGATGCCAGCATTATTGACATACATTTCTTTATCTGATTCCAACATGCATGCTAGTCTAAGTGGTTTTATGAATAAAAAAAAGGACATTAAAAACATGATTGCTGGTTTATAAATGAATTAAAATATTTTTGCTGGGTGAAAAAAATATGTATTTATTTTTTAGTCGTTTCATTTATTTCAAATTCTTTCATCCTTTGTATTTAATCATCTTATCATAATTTTTTTAACTATTTATTTATTTATTTATTTATTTCTCCTGCTTGTTTGGTTGGTTTATTTTTTATTTTTAGAATGCATTTGATAGGGTTTGGTTTGACGAGTGAAAATTGTAAATAAGTGCCCGAGTTTTGCACTAACCTTTGTTTGGAATTTGTATTAAAATATGAGATTAAATATATGCAGACGATTCTTTTTTTTTCTCTAATCATAGCCATGATAAAGCTTGTTTGTTTATTCATATTTGCTTCAGATTTTAGATTCATTATAACTTCGTTGTACAGAATATCTTTGTTCATTTAATATACTACGTAGCCTACGCCGTACCCATTGACCTCAAAAACTAGCCTTATGCTTGAAGTCAAAACAGAGACACAATTACACAATGACTTTTATATATCCTTAACATAGGAAACGGTTATCTTTTTTCTTTTTCTTTCTTTCTTTCTTTCTTTTTACACCACCGTAAATTTCCTTTCTTTTTTAACGAAGTTTGACGAAAGAGCGCTGACTGTGTGTTTGCTATCTCGCCATATCTTAGAGCCTGATTTATTTATATTTTTTTGGCAATATTTGTTTCCTTTGAATGTGTAATGGTGTTAAATCTAAGAAATTCATCTCACAGTGCAAATGATGACAATGATGGAAAACTATGCACTGTCAGAAAGAAAGGTACCACACAGAACTTTTCCTTGTTGCTGGAGTCATCGTCATCAAGACTGCATCGTTTGTACCCGTAATGAATGATCTTTTATAGCAAAGCTTTAAATCAGTGGTGCTTTATATCCAGTTATGTATAAAGATATATATGGTATAAATGTACATAGTAATGGTGCCACAGCAGGCACAAGGGAAAGTGCAGTTAGGTGCCTTTATTTCTGAGAGTGTGGATCAGGTGAAGAGTAAAATCATATTGGCTTGCATGCCAGCGATTTCTAAATAAATTGTATTGAAAATGTGCTGTCTCATTTTCTTATAAAGTGATTCCCGTCCTCAGGAAATGCTGATTTCCATTGAAACTGATCTGTTTCTCAAAGTACAACTTGTCAGTAAAACAGCCAGCATCTGTATGCTTTGAATAAGGATTTTTTTTTTTTTTTTTACCATATCATGAATTTTCATAACATTTGAATCATTTTTCAGGCTGAAAACATTTTTAAAGCGGTTAGGACATGCTGCCTGGCTACGATTTGTCTACAAATTCTCCACGTGCTATATGGAAGGCTTCTATAGAGGATTTATATCACATTTTTACATATACAGCCAGAGAAAAAAGCATAATGTTTTTTCCCTCAAAAAGTAACCCGGCATTTAGAGAAAAGGTGGGAGCAATTAAATCATAAAATTCTCTTGAATTATATAAAACGAAAAAAAATTTGCAATAAAAAGTTATTGTTGTTAATGGCAGTGCGCCATGTTACTGAATTATATGGTGTATGTATGTTTCTCCCACCTGGTTTCCGAATGAAAAAAGACTATGTATTTAAATCTGTGGGGTTTTTTTTTGCCTCCTTTTCCCCACTAAATTGTACATGTTTTAAAGATCATAAACATACATTCATCTGTACATTTGTTATAATGCTGACTAACAGACTACTCTGTGTTAAGAAAGCTTTCATTTTGCAAAGCTTATTTAACAAGGATGTTAATGCCATTTTGTAGTCAGAAGGAGATTTTATCTAGAAAACAAAGTGTGTGTGTGTGTGTGTGTGTGTTTAAAGATCATAAACAAACATTCATCTGTACATTTGTTATAATGCTGACTAACAGTCTACTCTGTGTTAAGAAAGCTTTCACTTTGCAAAGCTTATTTAACAAGGATGTTAATGCCATTTTGTAGTCAGAAGGAGATTTTATCTAGAAAACAGTGTGTGTGTGTGTGTGTGTGTGTGTGTGTGTGTGAGAGAGAGAGAGAGAGAGAGAGAGAGAGAATCCCAGGTCCACCAGGCTACCACTGCTGGGCCCCTGAGCAAGGCCCTTAACCCTGAATCGCTCAGATGTATATAATAAGTTCTTCTGGATAAAGGCGCATGCTGTAAAAGTTTACTCACACACTTCTTTGTTCATTTTAAATTCTCTTCTTGGGTATATTTAGTCATAAAGTCATAAAAATTAAATGATTCCAATCTTCTTGTCTGCATATGACTTTAAGGCCAAATGTATTTGGACACAATTGAACGGTCCAAAAGCACGTATAAGGTGTCTTTAAACTAACTTCTGAACACTGGCATTATTGGTGATGATGAATGGGGAACTGAGATGTTTGTGGTATTGAGGAGTCACACTCTTGGTTTCACTAACAGGATGTCTCTGAGTATAAACGCACTTTGCATGACCGCAACTTCTTTCCTAAATACCGTACACCTAAAACCACATCAATAGAAGCCACTTTACTATGCATAACTACTGTATCTGAGAAACACGTAACCAGACGTGAATTACAGCGCTCGTGCAAACACGTGAACAGAATAACACGCTGCTCACGCGCACAGAATGCAACGTCATTGGTCACGAGTTTATGACCGAATAAAATATAATTCTTTGAAAATATCTTTTTTTGTCACTTCTTAAACAGTATTTACTGATTTCTTTTACCTATATGTCGAATCTGCGGGACACATTTAGAAGTCAGAAGGGTCTTTATTGCCAAGTATGTTTTCACATACGAGGAGTCAGAATTGAGGCTGAATTTATAACGACTCCGTGCCCTATACGTACAGTGCACTAGATAGGGTGCAGGCGCTTCTGTTTACACCTAGATGTCGCCTTGGCTACGGGAGTTCATTGGAATGAATGCGTCAATAGAGCCGCCATCTTGGAACAGGGGACCCCCTACTCTTTAATGCATTAGCGTCAATGTAGGTAAAGGTCTAACGGAAATAAAATCACCATAAATCGTCATGAATACGATTTTCTAGGTTTTTTTGGTTCGTTCCAAAGGTCAGACATGTATTTATCATTGAGTCCAGAGAAAATGTAAGGTTTTCATATTAAGATAATCTACTTTTTCAAAATATAATGCATAGTGCTAGTAGGTCTAAGTTTATTAGTTACATTCTTCCACTTGAGTAAACTTCAAATGAACACAAATATCATATAAATACAATAAAATCAAAACAATTATAAACAGTAAGTCATATTATAAAAACCTTTTCATGCATAATCTGATTAAATATGTCCTTAAGTGAAGTAACTTGATAAAAGAGCATTCTGCTTGTGTTAAGTCCAGGACAATCTAATAAAATATGTTTGACACATAAAGTTGGGTCTTCACCTTTAAGCAAAAAAGCATGGGTCAATTTTTAATGTCCTTATTAAGAGCTGCAGAATCTACAAACATTGTCACAACTGTCACAAACTAATGGGTAACTAGCATGGATTAGCTGCGGTCGTTAACCAAGGACTAAAACAAACCAAACGTAACCAGAAATATAATTCCGTAACATTCAATATCATAAAACACATTCTCACTTGTGAAATGTAATCCCTTGCTGTCTGGTTTTTAGATTTCGTTCATTTGTACATCTAAACGCAGCACAGAAGTCCGGCATCGTCCATGAATTCGAAGTACAACACCCCTGTTCCAAGATGGCGGCGGTCAGAAGGCGAAGGCGAAAGAAGGCGAAATCTAGGCGTAGATATCTATGGTGTTTCCATAACAACGTAGAGGGCCTACGTAGGGCTCGATGTGGCATTTGAGACGCGGCCTTTGACACGCCTCGGTGTCATTATCTCAACGTCTGAGGTTTGAGGAAGTGTCAAATAATATTTCGAACGTGAAAAGCGTCAATCATGGACAAGCTTCGACGGGTTTTAAATGGCCGAGACGATAATGAGGAACTTGGGCTGACGGCGCAGGTAAACCGTCTGTTTATTTACAGCAGATTCGTCCCTCAGAGGACGTTTTGTTTGTTGCGTCTCCTTTAAAAGAACCAGTTAGTGGTGGTTAAACCAGTTAGTATGCACCCTGCAGACGACTTTTATCTAGCTGTTAAGATATTTATTGAGTTATTTTGTAGCATGTCTTCGTACGAAGGACTGTTTTTATCCAAACGAAAAATGTATATGTTGGTAATTCCGCTAGTTAATTCGTGGCCGTGTCTCAAATGACTATCTCTTGAAAATATTGTACACTGCGTAATGTGCACATGTCTGTCCTTTATACACTGTGAAGTGTGCTTATGTAGGAAGTAGGGAGTTGTTTGGGATACAGCTGTGAGCTTTACAGTCTAGCTATAATATTGCGTACAAAAAGTTTGTGTGTGTGTGTGTGTGTGTGTGTGTGTGTGTGTGTGTGTGTGTGTGTGTGTGTGTTTGTTTTTCTGTGTTTGTTTGTTTGTGTGTGTGTGTGTGTGTGTGTGTTTGTTTTTCTGTGTTTGTGTGTGTGTGTGTTTGTTTGTGTTTGTGTGTGTGTGTGTGTGTGTGTGTGTGTGTGTGTGTTGTTTATAGTATATGTTCTGTGTTCTGCAAGTTTTACTATGAACTTTCTAGCTTATTTTATATTAACTCCGTATTTGTTCCACCAAATGCTGCATGCTCTCAGAGGATGGATGTTGTAAGGTAAGGTCATGGTCTTTGGATTAAATGGGTTTAAAAATGCATGAATACATAAACACACGAGCTTTCCAGTGAAATCTTAAAATCAGCAAAGGAACATGATGTAATGTATTGACTAACACATTTGTATAAACACTGGAGATGTTATAAAAGCACTGCTTTATAAAAAGATTCCTTCAATATAATTAGAAAGCCCTTTAGGATATTAACACGCATCCATGATGGGTGCAGAGATCTTTTTTTTAACTTAAACCCTGTAACAAAATTCCCCCAGAACAACACAACAGCTCCACCGTCTTCCTGTAAAATTGTCACCCATGTCTATGTGATGCATTTACAGTAAATTATCAGAATCCAGTGTCTGATAATAGACCCACACAAACCTGCTACTCCTGCTCTGCATGTGCCTTTATTTATTATGGTGTTTATAGGGTTGGCTTTGAATGGTGTGTTTGTTCCTGTTGTTTTCATTTGTTTGTGTTAATGCTATATAATATAACTTTATTAGCCCTGTATTTTCGCAGTTATGCTCATAATGTGTTCTCTCACTGACATCCTCTCACTTTTTTTTTCAGAGACTGATATTTTATTAGAAATGATAGGATTAGTGTAGTTGTATCCCTTCAGTAGTCATATGACCTAATGCTTAAACCACAGAAATAAAGCTTATGTTAATATAGTTTAATGTAAAGACACACTAGGCATTTTCAGTCTGTTTTTGAATATTAAGTAGGTTTAAAATTAAAAAAAGTGAAGCATAAATATTGTGTTGTGTTTATGGTGTCAGAGGAAATGGCTGGTAATACAGCTTTACTGCTGGTGTGATGAAATACTTGGCTGTTTGGGTAAAGTTGTTGGTTTCTTGTGTTATACTGTGCCTGTTACATGCCTGGTCAGCTATACAGCTGCCTGTGAACCTCTGGGCTTTCAGTTTCAGAGTACATACTAAAATCGAAAGAGCATTGTACTGACTCATTTGTTTGTAATAATGTTCTAGAAAGTACAAGAAGTACATGCGCTAGTCTTGATTTAGCCGTATTCAGCATGTTTTCTAATGAAAGGAACCATGTGATATCCTTCCATTCTTTCCCCTCAGGTCCTGGATGCCTCCACACTCAGTTACAGCACGAGGATCAAATGGTTCATCATATGCTTCGCCGCTGGGATCCTGTGCTCTATACTGGTGAGGAGTTTCCTAGTTTCTAGAAAAAATCTGGATTCAGATGTAACCTGCAGTTTAACCAAGCCAAATGTGACACAGTGCAAACAGAATGTTTTCTCTCAAGGCTGTGAACAGAAACACAACCAGTTTAGTGATCTTTCATTCAGGAAGTAACTTGGTAATGCTGGTAATTTACCAACCTCATGTCTCGGCTCAGTGTTCGCATTCTTCCGTGCAAATTCAGACCTGATAGCCTTTACACTGTCTGCATAGGAGCTCTGCGTGTTAACCTCGTCATACACGATTGTGGCTTATCATTCACAAATACATCAAATGAGACTCTTTTTTTTTTTTTTTCTGAGTCGGTTGAAATAAATCTGAAATAAGTGTCAGTTGAGTAGTTGCTTTGAATGACGCCCCTCTCGTTTCACTGACACTCTGGAAGCCCCACCACATCTGCCTTATTTCCACCTTCCCGCATTAGTAACATGAGAATGTTGTGTTTTTTGATGTATGTACTAACATTAGACAAGTATATAATCAGCATCATAACTATACAGTTAACTGTATTCATTAGGGATGAGAACAACATTTTTGGACCTGAAGACCTTTGACAAATCATTTTATCACGTCCAAGTTTTGTCACTGTTATGTTCGTACCTACTGGGTTTTAATGTAAAAACACGGTGCTTGGGCGAAGAATCTATAGTTAAACTTACTTTCTTCCTATTCTAGCAACAACAACAAAAAAGACCTTATGTACATTGATTCAGGGACAGCCCCATACATGTAATAATGTACACTCCAGTTAAAACTAAGAATGATTTTTGACATTTTAATATTTGACACCACAACCCAGCCCCCACCCGACCCACACTTGGTAACTGGTAACTGATAACTGATAACGGCTAGCTGATAGTTCACACAATGATAACCACCCTGCTGTGTGTGCTCTCACAAGAACACACTAGACTGTTCACATTATTCAGGATTTTTTAATTACAGTGACGCTGTTGTAGAATGATCAAATCTTACTGGTCGGAAGATGTTGACAAATTTTCTAAAAGCGCTTAACACTGACATAATTGAATCGATAGATTCGTAATGATGAAACACTCATTTTATTCTAAGAGTTTCTATAATAACTGTTTGATCGGATTTCTGATTAAAGAAAACATTATTGAACAAAGAAACGTGTATAAAGATTGATATGGTTTATAGAAGGAGCCTAAAGTAAGGAGTTAAAATAAAGCTAAAAATCCACTAGGTGGCAGGACGTAACCAATATCAGTGTCAAACCATCAGTTCTGGAATTACTAACAGTTAAAGTAAATAATGAGTTTGAATTGAAGTTTTTATACTTGGATAGTTATACATTGATGTGTATTTGTTTTCAGTGTTTAATGGATAACACCATTTTGTTTTTCTGGACTAAACAGGGCACTGCGCTACTTTTCCTACCTAAAGGAATGCAGTTGTTTGCGGTATTTTACACCATAGGAAACCTTGCAGCTCTAGCTAGGTAAGATACCTTACAAGCATTGTATTCAGTCTTTCTGACCTTGGCCTTCTTTCCCAAGTTGAGCTCATGCATAACTTCTCACTTCTAACCAACCCATTAATGTTTCAACAGAGACTTTTGAATATCAACACCACCACCATCACAAAACAGTGCTTTATAGCACCGGCAGATTTCACCACATTCTTTGTTTGAAGACGTAAAACTTTCCCAATAGTGACTTAGAGGCTCTAATCATTAATGCACAGCCTTCACATGGCTTCTGTAAAGTAAGCCAAGCTCCTCTCCATGGAAACACTGTCATTTAATGCAGGACATCTCTGTAGTATATGATTTCTGCCCTTAAACACGTGCGTTTCTTTACAGGGCCCGCAGTAGCCTCTATTCAAATTCTTTCCCATGTGTTTCTGAGATTTAGGCCGGCTAAATAAATGGGCCAGCACTGTTTACACAAGTCTACTGTTTGGTCGCTTCGTCTTTAGTAATTCTATGTGGACAGACCATACTACTTCCTCTGTATCCTTATACCGCAGAGTTACGCAATATATTAAATTCATGCGGTGTTAAAATGTCCTTTCACAAGAAACCAGGCAAGAAGAAACACACACCCACACGTATGCAGACCGAGACACTGTCCCCTTGGTTGTGTGAAAATTAAGACACAGGCTTTCAGTTGAGAGCTTGCACTTTTTTCGGGAGTTGCTATGAGATCTGGGAGTTTAGTTCTTTTCAGCATCGCACAATCATTTCTGTCTGTTTTATTCATGTCACCACAGGATCATAGCTCTAGCACTGATCATCCTACTATTGCAGCTAGATTCTCCTCTGTAAGGGAGCCTGTTTGAATCCAGTGTCTTGTGTCGCCTTGCTCTTTAACAGCAGTCATAAAAAGAGACCTTAAACAAAGCCTGACCACCCACTCGTTAGCATTTGAAACGGATACGATCCCAATCGACTTTGTTAGTCCCTCGACTCATCTGAATTCTTTTTAAGGCATGAGCGCTAACAGCCGAGAGTTCAAACAGCCGGCCTCATCTGTCATATTCCCATGAGCACTGTGTATGTGACCCAGGCTGGAAAGCAGCACCAGCCTGTTGTGACAGCACTTTGAATCAGTTATGTAGGAACCAGGAAGAGGCCTAATTATTAACTGCAGTCAGAATGCATGAAAATGCCCCAGAATTCCCCTTCCATCTATGCTTGCTGCACCTTGGTTATTGTCAGCACTTTCTAGACATTTCTTCTTAACTATATTTATCCACAGTGCTTAGATGCACTATTCGTATCTACAATATTTTTCTTCCAGGTGATTAGTGTAGGTTGGAAATTTTTAAGCTACATAATTAGACCTTAATTTTCACATTTATACTTTTTTCAATTTATAGAGCAAAGAAATAAAGGTAGGTTGTATGAAGCCTTTATCCAAAGTGACTAATAATCAAGGCAGTATATAATCTGTGTATTCAACCAACCTCCAACCCACCCAGTGGATGTTTTCACTGAACAGAAATTAAAATATTTTTCTCCGTTCATCAGCATAATGGCACAGAATTATATTCTGTGCTGTCCTGCCATTTATATTTCTGCCTTTCCATTTCACGTGAGCAGATTTTTCTTAATCTTGTCTTCTCAGAGGTCAAAGACATCTCGGGTCTGGTGGTTGTAGACGTTTGCTCCTTCAGTGCTATGCATGGGACATGCCTGCTGCTCATGCATTAGACCTTTACTAATCTAATATATGCCTCAGTTAGCCTGCTTGAGTAACACACTTTGGAGATCCTCAGCCCTCAGGGGACCATAGTCATTCTGGTTCTGGTCACATCAGGAGAGCGAAGAGGAGAAGACGAAATCTCCGTGATGCTATTTAATCTGATTTTTTTTTTTTGTCTAATATTGAATTACAAATCTCAGCGTATTTTACCTCCATCACCCATAAAGCCCAAATGGATTGTGAGCTAGGAGGTTAGAAACCCCTGTTTGAAACATTTCTATCCTGAATGGATTTGTCTCTTCCTGGATGACTCTGCCCCAGTAACACAGCACAAAGTCACAGGGTGAAAAAACCACATGTAAATAATATGCTATGACCTTGCCATTGAGCAGATTTTAACCCAGTTGAACACCTGTGGGAGTTTTTGGACTGACGACTGACGACTAATGCTATCATCAAACCAGTTAGATGAACATGAATCAGTAGCCTAGTGGTTAAGTTGTTGGACTACTCATCAGAAGGTTCTGAGTTTAAATCCCAGAACCATCAAGCTGCCACACTGAGCAAGGCTCTTAACCCTTAATTTGCTAAGTTGTATACATGAGACAAATGGTAGTCGCTCTAGATACGGGTGTCTGCCAAATGCTAGAAATGTTAATATCTTTTGGTAGAATAGACTTAGACTTCTCATCCCTCCAGTACAGAGACTTTCCAGGATGCAACGATGCTGTTGTGGTGGTCATATGTCTGTCTGTAATATATATATATATATAAAGCATCTGCTCTTTTTTCTGCATTTAATATAAGGATATTTACCATTTATCTGCTCCATCCAGTACCTGTTTCCTCATGGGCCCACTGAAACAGCTGAAGCGCATGTTTGAGCCGACCAGACTCATAGCCACCTGCGTCATGCTGGTAAGGCTGAAGCTATTGTCTGCCTCGGGTTTGTGTCTAACTGCACTGCTGAAGTGTTTCTCTAGCTCACACTTCTTGATTGTGTTTGGAAAGATGCATTACATCTGTAACGCTTTAACCCAGACTACAGTTTCACACCACTGTTAACCTGGGAGAGTTGAGAAGGCCTGAAGTCATTACAGGAGCTTGAACCAAACTGACACCAAAGATCTAGTCATTTAATCCTTATTAAAGCCTAGAATTCAGTATAATTAGCTTGAGCTTAGACAGATCTTCTATATCTTCGCTTTACACACAATCATACATTTCAGGAGCTGACAAAAACTAATGAAGGAAGAAAAATATTAACTGTAATGCTCACCCTTTTGTGGTTTTAATACACCACATAAAAACAAAGCCGTCTTGTTTATTAATAACGTTAGCCAAGTTAACTAGTTGGCTTATGAGTAAAAAAAATTTCCTTGTACTGGTGCATAGTATATTCTGGGACATGTCTGAGCCATGGCCATGGAGCTTATTCAGTAACAAAATAAAGTGAGGGCACACACAACAGTCTCAAGGGTTGTTTTTTTTTTTTGGGTAAACACCATTTATACAATCAGAATCTGTCAATCGAAAAGTATGAAGCTTTTACATTATTGAGTTGGATGAAGAGATGTTGGCTGTTTTGTTCTCTTCCATAAAGCATTACATGATTTATCTTTTTCTCTGCAGTTGTGCCTTGTCCTGACCTTATGTGCAGTCTTTTGGGTAAGCAGCTTTATATAATATATTAGTCTAACATCCGTGTTGACTCAATAAGGCTATATTAGAACCCACAATTTTGTAATTAACACTGTGCAACTGTTAAGTGTTTTTTTTTTTTTTTGTTTTTTTTTTAATAGTGGCATAAAAAGGGGCTGGCTATCATCTTCTGCATCTTACAGTTCTTAGCTATGACATGGTAAGTATCCAGGCATCCAGTTATTGTTGGTTATCTAGATCTCTGACTTGTATATATTTTATCTAATAACTAATGAAAGGTTTTTACAGAAATTAGCAGAAATTGCATCCTGAAAACTATTCAACACTGCAGAGCTATGGACTATCCAGTTAGGGAGTAAAGTCACATTCAGCCACAGCGTGCCCTAAAGCTCGAAATCAACCTGGCACTGACTTCCTTTTCTGTCTGGACCACTGCCATCTGGAAGCTCCTGTGGCTAACTGTGCCTGATTCAGCTTTAATTAAGCCAGGCAGGTTGCTATTAACTGCATGCTGCTCATATAGGCAGCAGGAAATCAACTAAATGGAACTAAAAATATCCAAGGTGAGGGATAGTCTAGGCCAAAACAGCATAAAAATATGTAAAAAAAACAAAAAACAAAAAACAGAACGGATTAGAAAGCCATCATATATAGCAAAAAAGCACTTCATTTTGCGTCAGCAGTGGTGGAATTCTGCAGTCATCCCCAGAATTATTGGTACCCTGGGTAAAGATGGGATTTAGGGGAAAAAAAAGAAAGGTTATGAAAAATGCTGTTGTGTTTTAATTTGCTTAGTCCTATGCTTAAAATGAAAACAGTTAGATAAATCCAAGCTTTTACTCTAAATTGATTCTAAAAAAAATAGAACATTTGACTCCCTGTCCACTGTTTAGGATATAATTAAAAAGTTTAAAAGAACCGAGGCTGTGATGAACCTGCAGTGAAGAGTGTGGTTAATGAGGCTGGCAATTTTGTGGTCACCAAATGTATAGTTAGACAGGTTACCCATGGGTGCCAATAATTTAATAAAACAAAGCAGAAATAAATGTCTGAATGTGTGTGTACATTGGCTAGCTGCGCTGATTCACTGTAGGTGTGAGGGTTTTTGCCCAGTAAACATGACTAAGGATTGTCCTCAATGTCCTCTAACCTTTGGCCATTAATTATTTGGGAGTTAAAAAAAAGAGACAGAAAGGACAAATAGTGTCTCTAGCTAAGCTCGGCTTCTGTTAGGCAGGGAAATTTAGCTAATCTCTCTTGGCATTTCCTGATCCTTTCTGCTGGCTCCAGTCACACCACAGACTGCTGGAGCATGAGAGACAAATGACTAACTTTATTTGCATTCCTCACCCTCAGCATGCATGTGTGTGGGATTTTACACACGTCACTGGTCCAGACTTTATTGCCAGTGTTATTGTCATCATCACTGAAGATACGTTCTCTTCTTCCACATCCTTAGTCATATCAGGATAACAGACAAGTGCCGTCACCCTGGCAACTGCTTGCTCTGCACTCACACTCACACACACACACACGTTTGCCAACATGAGCCTCACACTGGCACAGTGATGTGCCATTTCTTATACGGAGTATTCCTTAGCAGAGAGAGAAGGGCACAAGCCCTGAGCCAGCTTGTGTGTGGCAGTGAAATTCCATACATGCCTGGACAGCACAATCTGTTAATATACTATCTAACATGCACTGCGTTCGATGTCACTTGAACAATTCTTTGTGAATATTTAACCAGTTCATAATGTCTCTTTCTTAAGTGCCTCTATGTTGAAAGACCGTATGCTTTTTTTTTTTTTAAAGAAATTTTATTTTGTGTTATAAATTAAGTAATCACAGTTGTAACATTTCAAAGAATAATATATGAAACTTTAAAAAAGAACACCAGTATGAATAATGTTAAATTTATTATGACTGGTTTTAGGAATGTACTGGTTTGAATAAATGAATTTTTTTTGTTCATTATAGTTCAATTGTTTGTTTAATTTTTGTGTTATTGTCCTTGCTGTGACCATAAATGGCTTGTATGAGAAGCCCTCATTAGGCTTATTGTGTTTGGCTTTTATACTGTTATTTTCGGGTAGATTTGATTTAATTCCTGTTACCTTCAGAAGTCTCATTCGTGTGAAAGCCTTCGATAGGTTATGAAACATTTAACACCGTGTTATCTTATTATGATATTAATGTTAATGGAATGTTAATGTCTTATTAATGATAATGGAAGTGATTGTTTATCTTATCAGTTATCTCCATCTCAATTTATGGAGATTTATAGTGATATAAAATAGAAACTTACATCTCTTCTTCTTTTCTTCTTTTTTTTTTTTCTTTTTAGGTACAGCATCTCATACATTCCATTTGCTCGGTAAGCAGAATTTCATTTATATGTATATGCGTTTCTGTCTAGGTATATTTTGACTTAAAACAAAATGAATTAATTATACAAACACTTGGCTTCTGTTGTCAGTCAATCATTTTCAAAAATTCGGGTAAGTAGCAGCTCAGGCTTAAAGTTACCTTTACAGTGTTTATATTTTAATTCTACACACGTTAGCTTTTGTTCAGCATTTGCCAGGTAGGTCTGTAATATGTAACACTTGGAAGGTGAGATTAGATATCGGTACTTAACTCCAACCAAGACTAAAGGATTCCTCCAAATGCCAGTGTGTTACTCTCCTAGTCAAGCTGGGTGGTTTGTTTTGCCTGGGTATCTGAATGAAAACATGTTATTTACCCACGGATGTGCTGCTGTCCCTGACCATATGGCACTAATCCTCTCCTGGAGCATGATTGGGTGTCTGCACCATACAAATGGCTCTGGGTTTATTTTTGTTGTAGTTGTTTTGGTTTGGGTTTTCCTTCCTTTCTCTTGACCCCCATAATGCTATGTGTTTAGTTCCTTAATACAGAAGTCAAAAAGCCATCTTTGGCCATTCTGTGAGCTTGTCCAGCTGAGGACATTCCCTACATGTCCGGTTTAAACTCTTCCTATGACTGTAAAGTTGCATTAGATTACAAAATATTCCTTTAGGATTAGCCTTTATTTCAGAATAATGAAGCTTGTTGTAAGCTCTAATGTAAAGTGCCCTGAATTTCTTCGTATGTGTGTTCAGATTTAACCCCAAATTGGGTGTGGCTTAAACCAGAAGGGGTTTGTTTATGATTTGCTTTTTGAAATCGAGACAGATTTAGTTTAGTACCGCTGGTATCTTTTCTAAGAAATCGAAAAGCTAATTGATGCATTTCTCTAGGCTTAAGATGCTATCAGAACCTTTCTGCCAAGCTACTTAAAACATACTGTGTATATATATATTATTCTGTGTGCCCTATGTATGTGTTAACTGTGAGCTAAAACATAGGTCAGGAAACACATCTAGCCATTACGCAAACAGATTGAAAAAAATATTAAAAGCAAATCAAAGTGCAGAGACAAGGCAGTAAATGTGCTGTTTAATGTGTTAGCGGACGGCTCCTTGTGACAGGGTTTATCTAACCTGATTCTACTGTGTGAAGTTTCTAAAGTTTTCTAAGGTGTGTGGTTGTTGAGAGTCTGCGTCCTCTTTATTTTTCAAGCGCTTGCACTGGAAGTGTGATGGCCATGCTATGATATATTCTTAGCAGCATAGGCCTAGATCTAAAATGCACTCCTTCTATTAGTAGCTCAGTATGTGTGAGCCAGACATCTATGAAACCAAGTGGCAGAATATGAAGCAGAATATGAATGAGTGTCTGGAAAATACAGCGGTTGGATTGTGGTGGTGGTGGTGTTGATGATTGTTTAGTTTTCTTGTGCTGCTGTATTGGTTAGAAATAAAACCTAAACCGTGCGCAGCTGATCGCCAAAGCCTTCCAGTTAAGACCTTTATCATTGGCTTGTTATTGGATTAACAGACAATGGAGCTGCATCATGGCTTAGTGAGCTGATGCTGTGATTGGAGCTGGTTTCTTAATGAGTATGGTGTTTCTGTCATCCCCATCCTCTTGTGAATGCAGCAGTAGCATCAGTGCTTGCTCCATGGCATGCCATTTTTTGAATCCTTATATTACATATGACTGGAATGAAATTTTTACATCCTCATCACTCTGTTCAAGAATGAAACTAGTTCCTAACCAGACGGTTGACTGCAGAGTAGTGAGGTGTAGGTTTTGATGTGTTGGGGGTGCAGGATGAGTCTTTGAACATGCCTTTCAAAGGTATGAGGGGACGGCGTTACCCAGAGCCCTTCCTCCTTCCTCCTCCCCTTTTTCCTTTTAACCTTGACAGCTCTTCACACCTCCTACTGGATGTAGAACTGTGATATAGTCTGCATAGCAACACGTTAATAACGAGAGAGAGAAAGAGAGAGAGAGAGACTGGAAGAGGGGGTGGGGGAAGATGAGGATAAGGAGGCGCCATGACCTCGTTCTGCAGTTGCCATAGTGACCGTGTGGGTTACATCATACCGCAGCCATGTACCTGATGTCAGGGGAGGTGCGTTGGTCCTTTCTCACCAAAACAGGATAAAACGAGCAACAGATCCACCCATCCAAAGCCCAAGAATAAAGCTAGTTTAGCACAACAGCTGTGTGATTCAAGTGAATAAGCAACACAAACAGCATTTTTTTCCTCCGGTTCCTACATTTTTCACTGATAAATTTGTCATATTGTGATAATCTGTCTCTGTTTAACCTTCTTGAATTGTTTCTTAAATATTACACCATACTGAAATTGAAATTTTACAATAACGCTAATTTTTTTTACTGTGTTTTCTTCCTACAGGGACGCAGTCCTAAAGTGCTTCACTTCCTGTTTGAGCTAAAGCTGCTTTTCTCAGCAACATTATATTGTCCAAGCCAAAATATTCAAAATATACATAGTAGATATGTAAAATATTATATTGCAAAGATTTTCATTTAATTTTTTCTAATATAAGCCAGCATATTGTTATACTTTCAAATATTTCTGTCATCCTGCGGATTACATATTTAGCATTAAAATAAACATTCACCAGAAGTTGCTTTTTTTTTTTTTTATGTTTACAGCATTATAATGTGTCTGTTCTGAACATTAAACATTATGTCCCCAAAATGAACAAATATTTAAGTATTTTTGGTGTCAGGCTGCTGTTGAAAGTGCCAAAACTGTGCCTTATTACTTATGTCTTAATTTGTACATTAAATATCATTTGTGTACTTTACACAAAATATTTTGTAAGCACAGTAAATTGTCTGATAACACTGCTCTTCTTGTAATAAACACAATTATTCTGTCTTTTTAATGTCAGTCAATTGTTTTCCTCTTGTGTGTGCATGCGTGTGTGTGTGACTCAAGCCAGGATACATTAGTCACTGGAGATGATTAATAAATGTTTCCTAATGTGTTAACTTGTTAACAAATTTTCTATGTCTTTGTTCAGATTATAGAATGTATGTGAATGAGGCAGACTACTCCATGTCATGTATGGCAAGATTCACACTACGTCAGCTGCCACTCACACGTCACCATTCCAAACACAAAGGAGTTTAGCTAATATACTTTCATGCAGTATTTGCTTCCTTATACTCTGTTACAGCATTGACCTTCACTATACTGTCAGAATACTGACCTAATGGTTTTTGTTTTTGACTTAGGCTGATGTGCTAAGACTGCACAGCTGTGGTTGCTATAGTGACTATGTGTAGCGCGCTCCATATCGAGCAACCCTCCTCCACCAGCACATCCTCTACAACACCGTATATGAACATGGGATGCAGCATTCAACTGTTGGGTGGGATGTCTTTTTTCTTCTTGTGCTGGTCTGCACATGTATGCAGTCTAATACCGGCTTTTGGCTTTCATTGCATCAATATTTCTTAGGACATATTTTATTGAAAATGACATACTAACAAACAAACAATAGATTATTTACATCACAGTTCAGATATGTAATATTCATGAATAACACAAAAGAGACCGTGCTTTTTAACCCTATCCATATCTGCATGACTCTTATTTTGTCAGTTTATGTCTATGGTGTGTATGCTGTCTATATTAATATCTGATTAACAAATAGTAGGTGTATTTTTACCCTATGTTTGTGGTAAAACAACACCCTGCATGTCTAATGCTTCACAGTTTAACAATTCTCAGTTGCTTACTAATAGGGTAAAGTCTTTTACAACTAGAGAAAATGATTATGGAGTACAAACAGTGCTTTGTTATGGGGAAAATAACGGATGATATGAATTCCTTGTGGATATGCAGTAAGTGCTACTTCTAAAGGTATAAAAACTTATTGATTTTTACTTAGTTCTTCGTGGCGTTGGGGACTGGAAGATGTTCCTTTGGAGGAGAATCAGTGAAAGATAAGAACATCACATCAGTAGGTCTGCTTTAGTTAAGCGCATGTCACTGATGGACAAAATGCTTAATGGACAAATTCTGAAGCCTGAAGTTTAAATGTACTTATTCATTAGCATATTATGATGTAATATCAATGTTGAACTACTAAAGTAGGAAAATAAATTAGGCCATGTTCTACTTTAAAATAAGGTGTATAACGTTTGGTGGGATAAATAATGTAGCTTATAAAGCATGATGATGGAATCTAAGACACGTGCCTTGTCTTTGCGCTGTGGCCACGCCCCCTGTCCCTGGATCTATAAAAGCCAAATGACACCTTCTTGTGCCGGCAGTGAAGCTTAAAGCTGCTGAGGAGCTGCGTGTCACTGCAAGCGAATGGCTCGGTCCAGTTCTCTGGCTAACTGAACGCTGCGCTTTTATTTCTCCACAAATACCGTAACGCAGCCGATAAGATGCCTTTTCCACCTATAAACCTCCATTCGCGGATATCGTCGCCAGGGAAAGATCTGTTCAGGAAGAAGAAACCCGGCACGACTGTTGTTCTTCCTCAGTCTTTGCTCAGTCCGAAGCCGCGCGAGGAGAAGGAAACGGAGAAGGACAAACTGTCCACGTCTTGGCCTAGTGCCAATCTGAGACAACTGGGACGTAAACCACCACAGCAGCAGCAACAACAATATTCTACCAAATTTCCCACAGACTGTTCAGTACCAAATCTTGACGTCGTGGACGTGAAAAGCGCGTGGCTAAACGCGTGCAAACCGCTGGGTGGCTCGTGTGAAAGCGTGCCGCGCTCCAGCTCCGGGGAATCCGGGGCTCGGCGCGCAGTCGCCTATGGCAAAGAAGAGCTGGAGCAGGAGGTACAGTTCTCCCTCAGCCTCACCCCAGAAGCCATCCTCGTCATTCAGAAACGCAACCTCGAAAAACAGATGCTGGCCAAGCAGCAGAAGTGCTGCGGGTCGACGGACGCCAGACACCGCCGGGCTGCACCGTCCAAAAGGGCGCAGGGCGCGTCGAAGAGCACGGGCCCCGCCGTCAAACTGGATAGCTCGAATGACATCAGCGCGATCGTGAAGATTTCACTGCTCAACGACCAGCACAAGTACGACGACGTTGAGTACGAAGAGGAGGACGGAGACGTGGACGAGACGGTGATGCGGAAATGTAAAGAGTGGCTGAAAGGTGTCGAGAGCGCAGCCGCCTTCAGCAAAGTGGACAAACTCTCTGCTCTGCCGCATCTCAAGAGCTGCTGATGGAAGCCACTGTGAAAACCACATCGGAATGGTTCCTCCAAAAAATATCAATTCAATGCACTGAAATCTAATTTCCTCTTGCTGTAGCCTGTTGATATGGATGGCACTGTGCGTCTGTGTCTGTCATGCGGCCCTTTGGTCCTTTATTTCCACTCAGGTTGCGTTCTAAATGTAGCGCCATTCAATCACACTCGGATAAACCAATGTCCATGTTCTGAAGCTTCGGTACCTGTGCTCATCATGCACAGTCAAAGCCACAGGTGTCGTGCTGGGGTTTTTTTTTGGCATGGATAGGCTTTGTAGTGCGGATGTGATGCTACCGTTTGGGACACAGCTTCCCACTAGCGCGACGCTTTCCTTTGTGCCAGAAATCAAAGACAGTGGGACAAACTTTACAATGCAGAATTCACAAATGTGTGTGTGTGTGTAAAAAGCCTATACACGGAGAAAATGGGTTTGATAAAACCAGCTTTGTACAGTATTTATTTAATAACGTTATGTTGTGTTTGTGTTTTAGCTCAGATATTGTCATTTTTATGATTTTTTTTTATTAAATAAAGTGTATTACATCCAGTTCTGCATCTACAGTGACTTTTTAATTTTATTAATAAGGACATTCTGACTTTGATTTTAGGTATCAAATCAAAGATAGTGCTATTTAAGATCTGAATAATGACATCCATAAGCATGGCGTTTTCTATACATTCTGAATACTTCTATTGTAAAGGTTTGAAACCTGCAAACATCATGCATACATTCTTACAGTCCATAGTCAGAAGTATGTCATTTTATTTTAATAAGTATATGTAATATCTCACGGCAGTATTTGTTGTAGTACTTTTTGTCTCTTTGATTTTTTTCCTTTATTATTATTATTATTATTATTATTGTTAAAATTTACTAGCAGACTTGTTTTCTGGAGAAATTCTCCATCTGCACTACCAGAAACAAGTAAAACAATAGCGTGTAATCATCTCAGTAATTGAGCAAGACAGAACATTTCTTTTGTGTTTGTTCCCTTGGACGACATCCAATCACTAAGCCTGTTATTATCACGTTTCTGGATCTCATGTTTCTGGTTGTTCGTCCCGAACAGAGGCTGCAATGTAATATTTTTGTTAATCTGAACGATTTCACACATAGTTTAGTTACAAATAGGCTACAAATGCTGTTAATAGTGAGAGTTTAATAGTAAGTGTGTGAGTATGAATTCTTAAATACCAAGCAGTGCTTCACCTAAAACTAATATTTTAGTACAATACTCATTATGAATTCTTAATATTTATTTAAAAACAATCCAACAATATTTAAATGCACCCAATATTATATTGTCTTTTGATTGGAGTCCTAAAACATTTTATTCCTGAACTTTCCACCAACAATACATAAAGCCCAAGTTGGCATTATGTACTTATTTGTTGTTGTTTTTTTTTTTCCAGAGAAATGAACTTAAACTGTAAAGCACGTGCTAGTACAATCACCTTAATTCATTAATAATATATTATTAACAGGGAAAATTCAATAGAAGCTTTAAGTTTTGTGGGTTTGACTTAGAAAACCCTTCATTTGTAATCTGGTCTCTCTATAGCAACACATTCTCAAACAAACACACACACACACACACACACACACACAGAAAGTGAGTAACTCTGAGCAGAAAATTCAGGCTTCTAATTCACTGAGTTAAACAGGTACAATTATATATATATATATATCAGTTCATGCTGTATGTTGTTATCGTTCTAATAAGCTGTGTATAATATATTGTTTATTCATTTTATGTAATATCACAATGTAATATTGCTGTACAATGTATTGTTTGGGAATCCTTGCATTCGGCATACTGTTATATTGAAGTATTATAAAGCTAGTAATAATTGATTTACTTTTATTTTTTTTTTTTCCTGAAAATGATTTTTGAATGATAATTCTGTGATTCTGAGATAACAGCTAGTAATTTATCGTCACGGTACAACACAGACAAACACACGATGACACTGAAGACCCAAGATATTCATCACACTAGCTCTTTTCCATCCATTCTGGATTCCTACCTGTTTTCTGAAGACTTGGGAAAGGTATGTAGAGTTCTGTTAATAAAAAAACAAAACACAACTACTTTAGGAGTACATTGTTATAGTATAGTGTACTGGAGTCCAATCAATTTACCGTGATTTCATAACTGTTATGTTTTGTGAGTTCTGAAATGTATAATTTGTTTATAGTGTGTATCAATGAAATTTCCAGCTTTCTGTGTAGTAAGATGAGAATGTGGACAGAAAAAAACGGCAGTGATTAATTTCAGTCTGTGTTTAGCATCAAGTTGTTTTTTCTAATCACAATCATTAAGCATGTCAGATCTGGTGTAAATCTTCAGTCCTCCCACCATCACTTTGATTCTAATAACTTCTTATTGGTTCGATAGGGCGAACATTTTCTTTCATTTTAGAAAATTTGTTGACAATATGCTAGAGAAACTCAGACTAAAAAACACTGATGAATGTTTATATCTCTCATTGTGTGTGTGTGTGTGTGAGAGAGAGAGAGAGAGAGAGAGAGAGAGAGAGAGATCCTCTGGTACAGACTGACTTCCTGTCTTGGTTGTATTCCTGCCTTATGTTCAGTGTTTCCACCATGGCTACAGATCCACCATGACCCTAATCAGGATAATCACTGAAGATAAATGAATTATCTGTAAACATGTACTGTGTAGTCGCACAACCAGATCAGAAGAATAACATTAACACATAAGTAGAATAATGTGCATATTCTATTCAAGTTTCACATCTGTGAGATCCACAAACAGAAGAACAGGGGTAAGAACACAGGTTTGTAATGGAATTGGGGATTAAGGAAACTTTCAGTCATTCAACGTGGAAAAGAAGGGGAAGGAGAGTTGATGCATAAATAGATGATGACATCACTCAATAATAGTAAATGCCTATATTCTAAAAAACCTTCATTTAAGAATCTAAGATCGTCATCTACCATCTACTTTATTAGGCACACCTGTACGCCTGCACCTTCATGCAGTTACCCAGTCATGTGGCATCGACACAGTGTATAAGCTCTTGACTCGCATGTGAATGCTTTTGTGCATTGTATTAATGCCAATTGACAAAAATAAAATGACCATTCTTGACTCTGATCATTTTTATAAATCATCTTGAAATATTCTAGAATAAAGACAATGGATACAGTTCAAATCAATGAGTTAATTTTGCTTTGTTTTGAGTACAGTCTAGTTGCTGATTAGCCATATTAAAGTCAGTGATCCCACAGAAATGTGAACAGTCTGATGGTATGACATAAGAGATGCACCGGTGCTTAACTCCTCCCAATGTTTGGGACACCGTGTACACTTGAGGAATTGTTGTATAACGGTTCCTGTGTCTGCCTTCACAATTGATGTATTGTTCCTGACTGTGTCTGCACTATCGGTCCGCACATTCAGCAATTCATTGTACGCTCGAGCCTTTCACAGGGCTTCTGTGTGTGTCGGTGGCTGCAGAATGCAAAGGGGCTGTTCATTCAGCTTTCTGTTCATCATCACTGAGCTTTCCAAACTCTGATCCTTTTGTTGCCAGAACTAGAAGGAAGAAAGTACAAAAACTGCTATGATGGTCGCCCAGGTTACAGCTGTCAACACTGCCTTCTTTTCTGCCCTTCGAACTCCCTGACCTTTATCTTTTCACACTTCCCACAGCTCCATTCTGTGCTATTATTGTGCTAATCCTCCAAAGTATTCTTCTGTCTCGTGTACCTTTTTTATTGCTCCTGTTTCATGTTCTGTTTCTGCATAATATGCTGGGTTTGTTTAGGATGCGTATAGGATCAATGGGTTTGGAAAGCTTCCATTCCTAGTAGGAGTAGATTCATGTTAGACATGGCCAGGCAGATAGACGGTACCACCACATTTCTCTCCTTTATCTTGTCTGATATCTGCAAGCTCCCTTAAGCCCTTTTTTCTTCTGTACATTGCTGTGGCAACTGAACTGATAAATTTCTCTTCCCAGTAACGGCATTTGTAAAGACTAGACTTCCGAAACAGTCAGATCCTGTAAAATGTGGGGACAGGGGTATTACCAGGCTGCCAGACAGTTTTCTGGCCTTTTCCAGAAAGGATCTGAGAAGGGTCTGATGACGTCTTTGTGTAAAGACGTACTGCTTCTCTTTAGCGTTATACCCAGAACACTTATTAAACACATAACCTCTGACCACTGGCTCCATACCTACTGAGTTTTATGGTTAGCTCAAGAAAAAGCCACTCCAATTGTTTTGTATTTCTCATAAAATGTAGTTTAATTTTAAATCCACCAAGAGGCTATAGCAGAAGCAGTCACTAACATGGGTCATGGGATCATTACAATACAAATACAAAGTCTCTCTATGTGCAAAATAACACTGAAAACCTTGGAAACCTTAGACGGGAAATCAGGATGCACTTGAATAGCATTAAAAGTGCTTTCTGTTGTGCCCCAGCAGTCGGTACAAACATGTAACCTACTTACTTCGGCAAATGTGATGAACTATTCAGAAACGTGTAAAGAGTGAATCTGAAAATGGCCTCAACTAAATAAGAGTTGCTGTGAGAACCACTAAATCCCCCACACTAAATAAACAATTAGTAACATAGTCCTCTGTGTTTGCTCTTGGCAAATAGAATGAACTGGGAGTTAAATGAAATATTTTCCTTGGGAAGCTGGAGAGGAATAGTCGAGAAGAGAATGACATGAAGCAGATCAAAGTCTGTCTCAAGCTTGTCTAATGTATAATGGTAGAATGAGGGAAAGTCAGATGGTCTTTAACAAGCTTGTGTGTTTCCCTCACCAAAAAGGCAGTCTCTGTGGCCAAAGTTGTGACACAGGTGAAGAAGCTGAAGGAGAGACGAGTTCAGCGTCCTGTATCTGCTGCTGAGCTCCAAAAAAGGAAAGTCCTCCTTGAGCAGGTATCTTTCAAGTCACTTCTCTTTTCTCCTGGACTTCTAAAAGTTAGTATTGTTTCACTGAGATCACATTGAAACATAATTATACATCTGTTAACTACAAAGTGATCCTCTGATGGATAGCAAAATCATTCTCAGCAACTATGTAGACCTTACAATGCTTTAGAAATGTGTTTAATTTTTTAGGTAGCATAGTAGAATTTTGTACAATAAAGATTTATCAGAAGTAGGATGGTTATGAAGGAAACCATGTCATGTGGAAGTGTACCTTTCCTCATATCTGGAACAAGAACACAATGTCCAGGCTATTTAAGTGCGATTACATTACACACAGGTGTTATTTGGAGATTACTGAAATAGCCACAAAATGAATGCACACATTCTTGTGACTGTGACTCATTAATGTGACACAATAATGTTAGAGAGTTAAAGAAGCAAATGAATCGATTCTCCTAGAGAAAGTAAATATATCTGCATATATATGAAGCATATAAAACATATAGTAACTGTCCTTATACATTATATACACATATTGAGGCTAAATAACACATAAAAAGGATTATGATTCGGTGTTAGAACTGGCGTTGATAATTATGCAGTTTGATGGACAAATCATAAAGAAAAACGCTACAAGAAGAAATTTCATTTACAGCATTTAGCAGACTCCCTTTTCCAGAGAGACTTACATATCATTCTATACAACTGAGCAGTTGAGGGTTAAGGGCCTTGCTCAGGGGCCCAACAGTGGCAGCTTGGTGGACCTGGGATTCAAACTCACAACCATTCGATTGGCAGCCCAATACCTTAACCACAGAGCTACCACATCCCCACAATAATAAATGACCATTTTGTCGACATCAAATTTTACACTTTTAGAACCTCTCTTTAGACTTTAAAACTGTAGTAATAAAAAAATGTGTTTAAAAATCAGCAGTAAAAAATTGCACTGATTTTATTTAGTTATTTTGCAGTTGTATTTTAACTGATAAAGAATAGAAATCAAGCAGTTTTACTTTTATTGTTGCATCTCTATTATTTACAGCGATGTATAGAGCGGATCAAGAGCGCCATCTACTGACGCCTGGTTGTAACTGCTGTCTAAAATGAATGGATTTATTCTAACAAAGAAACGAATTCCTTAAAGCCTTATAATTTGAACCATTTCGAGATAAATCTCTAAAATATATGTCGAGATAGATGAAACTAGATTTAATTACACCTACAGTCTGATTTACTGCAGCCTGAAATTCATTCTCTGGACTGAGTTTGTGTTTAATTGTCCTCCAGCGCCATCTAGAGGCGTACCGTCGGCTTCACAGCCTGAAGGACAGATTGTCCCAAAAATACGCCAAGTTGCTCTCGGAAAAAGTCCAAAGACAGCGACAGGAGATGAAACAGCACACCTCTGTTCATTTAAACACCACAGAAAAACACAATGGACAGGTAACTATTTTCACACACTGCATTATAACTTTATTATTTCCACAGGGAGCGTTCCAGAATCACCACTAGGGGGTAGCAAATGCTATTCAAGATTCAAGCCTCAAGATTCTTTTATTGTAACTATACAGAGGACAATGAAATTAAAACAGTCCTTACATTGCAATTTGGTGCAAGCTACAATTTTAAGAATTTAAAAGGAAAAAAAAAAAAACAATTGCAGTCAAGGCGATAGTAATAAATAAGTCAGTTATTGTAAACAATGTATCGGTATAAATAAGTACGTAAATATTTATATAGATAGAAATATATAGATAGAATTAAGTTATTGTAAAATAGTCAAGCATAGGGATTGTATATAATAAAAGGGTATTAAAGTGTATGTAAACATGACAATAATATATAATATATAGTGCAATAATATAGTACACTTGGGCGAAAGATTCATTTTATGATTGAGTTCTGAGTAGACTAATTTCTATGGTGTAGTTTAGTTTCATCTGAAGTTATTTAGCATAATAAGAGTTGATGTTCACTCTGGAATGGTGAGTCCAATGTTTGCTGTGTCCTTTTCTTTTCCAGTGGATTCTTTATTAATAGAACACTGAACTTCACTGGGTAATTCACTACCAGTTAAATCTGCCGGTCATCCCTTGTATTTGATATAGTGGAAATTGTATCTCCTAAACCCCATTATAATTGTGCTAGTAGTGTCCTTCTGTGACATCAAAGCAGAAAATAACCTGTAATTTCTCGTAGAAATTCTCAGTAATGAAAAAAACACCACCACCCAACACATCAGCACCAGAATCTTTAATCACATCTTCAGACCTCAAGTGCACTGTTGTGTATGGTAATGATATTCTTACATGATTGACCCTTCCTCCTGTGAGTCTGAGCTCTAATACACAACTGTTAGAATCAAAGCCACTCACCCATCTACCCTAACACCCCCACCCCCCCCCACCCCCACCCGCCTCCACCCCACACACACACACACACAGACACACACGCACACAGCACCTACACAACCTAACAATACACAAATACAAACAGCATCTCAAGTATCCATTCAATTTCCATTCAAAGTAAACTCTTTCCACTTAAACCTGGGACATGCTACATTTATTAAGATACACAAATCTGAGGAAGTTTGAGGAAGTTGTTCTTAAATAAATTGAAATTATACAAAAAAAAAATTATGAAATGGATCCATATAGTTCTGATAAGCTACTCGAGGCTGATAATAAATGCACAAAATAGGTGAACTTTATAATCAATTCACACTGAATAAATATCACAAGCTACTTCTATAGTCAATCTGATAGAATCTAGTAGTGTAAATTTAATCCCAGGGTAGATCACAGCCTACAGAAAAAAAAACAATGCAAGCCTGTAGCTACGTTCATCTTTGAAGTGCAGGTATAATGCCATTTAGGCTGAGAGGATTGAGGAAGCTTCTCATTTTAATATGGGAACTGGGGGCTATTGGTGCAGACTTGTGATTGACTTTGATTTTGGCCGTCTGGCCTGAGGACAATGAGGGTGAGAGAGAGAGAGTGGTGGTGGAGGGTGTTTAAGGTAAACTGTCGGGGGTTGGCAGCCTTAGACGGATCCTGTCTTATCAATCTCCTCCTATAAAAGTGGGCCTTCTTCAGTGGGCTGTAATTGTCTCTTCTAATGACCTGCACTGGAGAGGAGGACAAAGGCAGTGCTATAAAGGGCTTTATGAGCCTGCTGGTAGGAAACCTTTGGTGAAAAAAAGTAACTGCTGAGCAAATGAAACTGCCCCGTTGTTTCCTTGGGCCAGGCCGAGAGCCCCCCAGTTGGGACGCCACAACGGGGCAGGACCAAAGCAGGCAGGGTTGAGGCCACCTGCTGGGGCCTAATTGGTCCCTGCTGCAGTTAATGGCTTCCTGTGGCTGTGTGTTTACTTCTCATTTGCTTTGGGTGCTGGGATTCCCAGCCCTGCTGCAAGCCGAGGTTCCTCATCAAGACTTCCCTGTTCTCACCTCGCTATTCTTTTTATTTCTCTTTTGATGCCCTTCTCATTATTATGTCCTTGTGTCTGTCTTTTTTTTCTTATAGAGCTCAAGAGCCTTGTCCTTCCAGGAGCTTGTTGGCTCAAGCCTTAAAGATAATGCTGCATTCCTGAAGTCTTTACCAAAGACACATTATTACCTGGTAAATCTCTAATGGTAGAGATACCACTTCCTCTCAGTAAAGTAATACATTATGTATTAGTCAGTTATAATATGATATAAAGGTTACAATTTCTATGTATCATATGGGGATGGCTCTTCTAAGCTCTGTTTCCTTCATTGTCAATGTCATTGCCATGTCATGTTTCTCCTTTGAGAGATCTTGGAGCTCCAGAGGCAACTGGGTCAGCGTGAGTGTCTGCAGCGTATCAGGGAGCAAGAGGTGTTCAGGTCCTGGATGGACCACAGCAACACCAAACAGCTAGAGAAACAACTACAGCAAATAAGTGAGAAGAGACCGGCATCGTTATCAATCAGAAGTCAATCAGAGTCAAATGTCCTTCAAATGTTGTACATCTCTGTTAGGATCATTATTCATGCAAAAAACAAACAAATAAATGTCATATTTGATCTGATGTAAAGTAGCAACTATGACATTTTTGTGTCATTTGTGAGTAATTTTAGAATCGTAAATCAGTTTGTTTTTCAGGATTTGACTAGTTTAAATGTTGATAACAGTTTATCACTACTGCTTCTACTACTACTACTACTACTACTACTACTACTACTAATAATAATAATAATAATAATAATAATGATGATGATGATGATGATGATGATGATGACTCTCCTATTGGCAGAGTTTTCCAACAAGTCAGATCCAGGGCTGAAGTTAGATGATTTGCTAAAGAAGAAGTTAAATGTTCTACCAAAGATACAGATTTCTCTTGCAGAAAATGCAGATCAACAAAAACACGTAAGTTGAGCTCACTCACTTTCATTTAGAAACCGTAGTCACTTTAACATGTTCGTATGGTGATTGTCGATATGTCACAGAAAAGTGTTTTTCATCGGTCAACTCTGTCAGCTTGGCTCAGTCCTTTTGGACATGCATAAACACCCTCTCTTCTGAAAGCTTGTTTAGCCTGGACTTTATCTGAAGTGCTGGTCAACCAGTCACACAGCAGTGAGACGAACAAACAGAAGCCCTACTTTAGCAGAGAAGATCTCTGTGCTCACCACAGCACAGAAAAAACATCACCCAGGGGTGAATGTCTAATTCATTTCACATACAAAGGAGATGGCCCAATTTGGCCTGAGATGTCACATCATGCCAGAGCGCAGGGCCTTTGTAGGATTTGTTTAGAAAAGTGTTCAACAAAGATGTTAAGCCCTTTTGTTAAAAACTTTCTTTTGGAAGTGTCCAGAATGCAGACTGGCTTAATGTAAACAAAAAAAAGGATCGGATTGTCTCTCGAGAGTAAAGATGAAGTTTTTCCTCTTTCATTAAGCTTCAGAAAGCATATAGTCTGTTCTCTGATCCTCTGATCTGGTGACTTTCATTCACAATACTGAGCCGGTTAGAATTTTTGGAGCGCATAAATGAATCATCAATTAAACCACTGATTTAATGAAACTGATCCACAATTTCTGTTTTATATTACGTTTTTATTTTACGTCTTCTTCACAAAGTGTAAGCATGTCTCTGCTGTGTGCTGACTGGTCTGGATTGTTTTGTGGCATGTCGTCTACACTGGCATAGAGACGCGAAGCGCACATCATCTTGGTGGCCACTAAGCAGTTAAAATGTGTTGCCAAAATGGGGTAGTGATGTTTGTGAGAACACGTTACTCTGCTTTTTGGCGGCTTTGAATGCTTAAAGTCTTCAGCCTCATGAGACAGAGTTGACAAGTTGAATGTCTGTGTGAATTCTCCCCACGACCTGGACAAACACGGCCAAGGCTTGCCCTCCACATCGTCCTCTTCTATATAACATTCCGCATTGCAATGTGAAAAAATAATGCTACTTGTGTCATTAAACCTGAACACCGACAAGGCTAAACAAGGATCCATAAGTTATATCTATGAACGAATGTCCCGAATTTGTCTCTGTTTATTTCTATTTATTTATGCTGTGCTTAGTTTCCATGAAAGGCACTGAGTCATAAGGTCTCCTCAGCATGTTGAATTTCACACATATTTATTTTCAGGATCGTTGGGCAAATATGGCGGCTCATAGCATTGCTCAGTCTGTTGCTGGGTTGACTGGAAAAATAATAAGACGCAGGTCAAATCGTCCTGATCGGCTTCCAGTAAAAAAAAAAAAACAGACTGAAAATGCTCAGGTGTAACCCTGGTCAATTCAATACTTTCAGTTTAAGACATTATTGGTGTTTTACATCCCAGGTATCCGTATCTCTGCTCTTTCTCTCACTGTCTGTGAATGGGCTTGATACAGGGCCGCTAGTCGCTACATGTTGATGTGAGTAAACTGCGCCCTGCTCCAGTGTGCTTCAGAAGGATAGTTTGCACCCAGCAGACAAAGTGTGTCCTCACCCGGGTGCGCAGTGTTATCGGGCGTGAGCCGGGCTGCTCAGAGGCTACACTTGAGAAGTAGCACATCATTAGGAATATATTAGCAACTCCACGCTCCTTCCAGCATCGAGACACTCACACACTGCACCAGCTCGAGAAAGCATTGAGGGGAAACGGATAGGAATCAGACGTTTCCAGTGAGACCTGAAGTGGGAAGACATGTACAAAATCACTGTATAAAAAAACTATTTAAATGTTGACACAATAAAACTCCACAATAACCCACACCATGGAGCTCTATTTTTTTTTATTTCCTAATATTTTTTGTGTCCTCTGTGTCTTTCAGCATGATACATTCTCAGAGAGTGGAGGAGGAGTACAGGTCAGCTCTCCAGTTTTCCATGGCAAACAAATCCAGGAACAGGATGAATCTGAGCTAACGTTTCCCAGTGTATGTGTCAGACCACTGGAGATGTGATCATGCTGAGCGGGCAGACAAACACACCTGCTGTGGTCACGTCCTACTCACTGCTGTCTCCCACATACCCACTCCCACTCATTATTTTACCTACCACACAATCATGTGTGTTAATTAGCATTTCTGGAGTCATACAGAGATTTCAGTGGGTTTTAGTGTCTCCTCATGTCTCTTTTTTTACAGGATGCACTATTCATTGGGTGAAAGCAGTGATTTTGTTTAACATGAAAATGTCTTTGATTTTGATTGATTGATTCGATCTGAAACAACAGGAACAGCTCAGAACTCTAGAACAACTTTATCAGTAATGGACAAACGTATTCCAAATTAACTGTGTGCAGGTGAAATGACTTCAAAATCCATGAAAGTAGACAAGTTTTTTTTTTTCAGATAAAGAAAGAAATATAACATTACACTAAAGTAGACAAACATTTTGTAGCCAGAGAGCACTTACGCCCTCAGCACAGGTTTGTATAGGCTGAGAATACATATAATAAATATGATTATGGTGGGTTGTGACTTCCACCACTGAAGTGAAATGTATAAAACCAAGGACCCCTTGGGGAGCCTTGGATCCCACTGCACTAAAGCAGACTCGCAGGAGTTATATGTACTCATGTTTCCCATTTTTACAGCAAAGCCTAGCGGGCAGATCCAGAACTCTTATTTTCTTGGAGAATATACATGAAACTCTAGTTAAAATACATTCTCTATTAGTATCTAGCAAAACATCTTCAATACACCCATAACAGAGTGAAAGGAAAGGCGAGAGGAGAGGAGTGGAGTAGAAGCGGGCTAAAAAAAATGTTAAAAAAGGAGGGGGGGGGTGCTCAGACAGCCGTGCAGGTTTCATTTTTCTCACACCATTTCGTCGAAGTGGATGTGGGCAAACAGAGCACGGTTTGGCTGAACGATAGAAGAAGGGAAGGCAAACAATGGGGAGACAGAGCTGGGGTAGACAAGGGTAAGGGGGTATTACTCAGCCCTGCTGCCCACTCATGCCATCACAACTCAGGCACAGAGGCTCCCAACCTCATGTCCACCCCAGACATCAGGCTACTGATTTACTGGCTACTGACTGGAAATATCATGATAGAAAAGGCTTCACATTTTATTAGGGCAATTTGAAAAGGACCAGAAATCAATTGCATGAAATTGTTTTAAAAGCCAGTCAAGCCAGATGTTAGTGCAAGGCAATACAGCTGTGGCCCTGAATACAGAATGAGCGTAGTTCTTGTGTGTGTATATGGACTAAGAGGTGTGTGAGTAGTCACTTCTATCAACAGCTCTCTTCCTACGTCCTCAATCCCCCCACACACACCCACCCTACCCCACCCCCGACTTCTCACCCTTTGCTGTATGTATGTGCCCTGTGTGGGGTGAGAAAGTCAGGTGCTGAGGCTGACACCCAAACTGTGAGATATGACATGCTCCTTGTCACCTCCAACCCCTGCGCTAATGTCATCCCCTGCCACCGTGACAGTCTCACTTCACTATGGTGCATTTCCATGCAATGCCGAGGTGTTGAAGTAAAAAAATAGGTATTTACGGCTCATTTTTTGATGATCCATTGTCTCAACAGGTGTTCTTGCAGAAGTTACAGGTACCCAGGTTTTCCACTTTGCAGCCCAGTTTCTTGGAAGCATTCAGGACCAACATTGCTCCTTTGGTAGTTTTCAAGTCTTTTTCCCAAGACCTTTAGTATTTATCTATACGCAAATTGAAATTTACAAGAAAGATCTCAAATTTTTTTAAACACCAAATAGTATAACACATACAATGAATGATGATAGATTTTTTTTTCTGATTTCTTGAATTAAACAGAAAGCTAACGAGCCACTTCACCAATCAAAAACTGCATCTGTAACTCAGCGTAAATTACATCTCATGCACAGCCTGTCTCTTTTCAACATGGCTCAGGCTCAGAGGTCAGTCTTTAGCACAAACACTACAACAACCCACAGCACCAGACAAATAATAAGCACATTTAACAAATTAACAAATACAGTTGTCTCATTCTTTGGTTGCATGAACAGTTTACTAAATAAAAATGGACTGATGATGCAGTACGATAAAGCAAACAGCATCCAAGACATGGTTAGTTCACAGAATACGTAATAATTCACTCTGAGATATTATACAAGAAGCCTTTACAAGTTTATACAAGTTTCTATTGGCCTAACTTCCACTTACATTTATCCCTCCATATTAAACAGATGGAGTACGTATATCCAAACATAGCTAAAGAACTGAGATGTCGCAGTGATCCTCCACTTCCAGACCAGTCCCTGAGAGATCACACAACACCTGAATCCTCTGAATGCATTAAAGAGGAAATTAATACACAAGCCGACCAGATTGCCAGGTTAAAATATATACTTATTGCAAATACACAGAATTATCTTAATGTACATTGTGATTTTAATGTTACTGATTTGTACAGCTCTGAACTATCTGAAGAAGTGCAGGATTCCTGCAACAGCACCCGCACTGACAAGGTTCCCCTGTCCATGGAGGATATTTATTCTCCTTGCATTTTACTGGTAAACAGTTATACCTTTTCTTTGGTTGCCCCATTTTTCTAAGTGTTGTTTATCTAACTGGCACGATATGTGTTTTGTTTCAGGGTAAACCATTTAATAAGAAGATGTGGAGCAATTATGCATAGTGAAATAATTCAATTTTTTCAAAACTGCAGCTTTTAAAGCATACCTATATTTTTTTTCCAGTATAGCAATTCATTGTAGTTATGCATTTCATTTTTTGCACAATAGTTTTGCCATTTTCCGAGAACCTTTGATAATGTTGCACGAATGTTGTTCCATTTCTTTAATAAAGATTTGAAAATTTCATTTATTTGTTATATGTTGAAGGGACCTGGTTCACTGATCACATTTCACCTAGTGTAAAATTAATTAAGTGTAAATAAGTATATGTGCATGTAATCTATTTGATGATCTTAATCATTTGAAACAATTGAGAAATCTGATCTTTATCTCTGTGAGCATAGAATTATTAAAGGAAAACAACTGACCCATCACAACTTAGACTTCAATTTGAGTTAATATTAAAATAATAATAATAATAATAATAATAATAATAATAATAATAATAATAATAATAATGCAACTATTTTCTTTCTTTTTCATAACCAGACTTTAAATAGCTGTGTAGCTGAAATCAATAACTGTAGATACGTCCAAAATTATACAAAAAGACTACAAAATACTTTCGTGTCTAACCAATCAGAGGCTTGTCGGCGCATATCAAAGGATCAGTTTAGCCAATCAGGTTGGTTCACAGCTGCGCGCGGACAGTCGGAACTATTTATGAGGACCCGAAGCCGCTCCAGACGCACAGTAACCTTTAACTCCTTGTGCATGGGGCTGATTATCTGACACACAAACGCGAGCACAGTTTGGACATCATCTAGACCTTCTTGGATAAATAACTATGGCTTCGAGTGGCAGTGAGTGCTCGGGAAAAGCCGCCCAGTACCGGGTGGACCATCTGCTGAGCGCCGTGGAGAACGAGCTGCAGGCTGGGAGCGAGAAAGGAGACCCAACCGAGAGGGAGCTGAAAGTGAACCTGGAGGAGGTCGAGCTGTGGCAGAAGTTTCGAGAGCTCACCAATGAGATGATTGTAACTAAGAACGGCAGGTATGGCGTTCAGTGTGAACTATTTTCATCAGTAGAACTGAAAATGTTATTTCTGACGTCATAATGCAGTATGATGTCATTTATGTCAACAGCAATAATAATAATAATAATAATAATAATAATCGGAAACATATTGTAAGGAAAGTCTTAAGTGTATATAATGAAGTGAAACAATTCTTGAGATCAGACTGAAGTATAATTCTATATCTCTACATTTATATAATATATAATATACTGATATCATTTCATTTCTATCTAATATGTGTGATGATAAAGTTGTCAACATTTCTGCATGCTGCTTTTTTTTTGTATGGGCCGCTTATTTCTTCATATCTATCTTTATTTTATCTTATCTTTTGCTATGGATCTAGATATAACTTCTAAGAGCTGAGATAATTCCTTATATTTACTTCTTAACGTTCTTTATTTTAGACTGAAAACTGTTCATCACAATGGTAATAACCCGACATTGGATGCAACACCAGTTTTTGGGGATTTTGGCACATTGATTCGTTTGTTAATATTTAGTTTGAGATTTATTTGTCATATTTTAATCCATCTATTTGCACCACGTTGTCACTTCTACATAAGAAGTTTGGGAAGTTTGGCTTTAAAGCGCGCGCGCATTTCTTCTATTTGTCGGTGCGTACAGGCGCATGTTCCCCGTGCTGAAAGTGAGTGTGTCTGGTCTGGACCCGAGTGCCATGTACTCGTTCCTGCTGGATTTCTCGGCGGCGGACTCGCACCGATGGAAGTACGTGAACGGGGAGTGGGTGGCGGGTGGCAGGCCCGAGCCTCGCACCTCCAGCTGTGTGTACATGCACCCAGACTCTCCAAACTTCGGAGCGCACTGGATGAAAGCTCCAGTCTCTTTCAGCAGAGTCAAACTCACCAACAAACTCAACGGGGGAGGACAGGTTAGTGCTGCACATTTTCTACACTGAACAACTATGAGAGATACGTAATATCTATCAAATATATCCGATGTAGGAAGTATATCATCATCATTCTCTATTTTTTGGTTGAATTGAAAACCAAATTAAATATAATTACACCAGGTCTATTTACAATGCTTTTCCTATAATCATATGTATCATACATTTTATTATACATTTTCAAAATCTATTAGAATATTTTATGTTCTCATGAAGTTTCCTCATTTGACAATTCCCAATATTGCTCAAAATTTGTAATATTTTTTTTAAAGATGTCAACATTATAGCAATATATATATATTAGTCATAAGGGTTTATCAGAATGACTCATTACCCATTAAACTTAAACCATGATCTTCAGTTACTTACAGTTACTTATTTTTCATGGTTTTTTTCTTTGCTCTTCAGATCATGCTGAACTCTTTACACAAATACGAACCACGCATCCACATAGTGCGGGTCGGAGGGCCACACAGAATGATCACCAGCCACGCATTCCCCGAAACTCAGTTCATAGCCGTTACTGCATACCAGAACGAGGAGGCGAGTTACATCATAACTAGCATTGTACTATCTTGGTTGTGTCTGTAATAGTCAAGTGTCTTTGAGGATTGTGTGTTAATGTAGTTAATGTCTTCCTTCAGATCACTGCACTCAAAATCAAATACAACCCCTTCGCCAAAGCTTTCCTAGATGCCAAAGAAAGGTATATCAATACATCATTAAAAATAAATGTGTTTTATTTACATTGATGATATTAAACAAAATTGAGATGGATGTTGGAAAGGAAAAAGCATGAGCTTTTTGTTTATATTGCATTTGGTTTGTAGAAGTGATCATAAGGAAATAATGGACGAAGTCGGCGAGAACCAACAGTCTGGCTATACACAATGTAAGTCTGAATTTAAATTGTATGTTTTTATGTCTCTGTCTATGTCTTTGCATGTCCTTAAATGTTATTTGCACAAATGGCACTGAACATGTTTTGAACGTGTTAAAATGAAATGTTTGAATTGTCTGATAAGGAATTTGCTACTATGTGTGTATTTGCTGCAAATCTACAAGTTTTAACCCAATGTGTCTTTCCTGTGTGTAGTGAGTGGCTGGTTTCTGCCCGGAAACGGATCCCTCTGTCCTCCTGCAAACTCTCACCCTCAGTTTGGTGGCGCTTTGCCTCTGCCGTCCTCTCACGGTTGTGAACGTTACTCCACATTAAGAAGTCATCGCTCCTCACCTTACCCCAGCCCCTATCCTCACAGAACAACCTCCCCCAGTAAGAACACACACACACACTTTTACTTTCCTCTCACTGGCACACATGACCTATGACTCCATGCCATTAATGAGAAACTCAAACAAATGGCACTAACTGGAGAATGTCTTGCATTCCTGAAGTCTTTGTGCACATCAGAGCTCATGGTCGTAAACATGCATCCCTCAGTCGTGAAATGTTTGGTGTTGTGGCCTCACCCATATAAAAATGCACATATATATGTATATATATGCTCTGCATGTGTCTAAGTTTATACCGGAAGTAAGTTTTTTTTTTTGATTGTTTTGCAGCTGGTTACTCAGAAAACCCTTCAGCTTGTTTGTCCATGTTGCCCACTCATGAGAATTGGTCCAGTCAACAGATGTCTTCTCACTCCAGCATGATCTCAATGGGCCAACACTCTCCCCCTAACTCAAACTCCAGGTCAGCACTTTTCTCATTACAAAAATGTCTCTCCACGATGACGTAGATTATAGCTCATGTTATGGCTTATATATTAATATGTATATTGCCTCTGAATTGTAGCTATTCAAAATGAACAAGGTATCTAAGATATCTTTGATACTATAGTCAACATATATTACTTTTTATGTACATATTATTTATTCCACCCATGCAGTTATTTTTATTTGTATCTGTCTGTGATATTCTTTAACCTATTTTTGTGGTTCAATTTCCTAAAATGTTAACAAACAACTAGCATAATTTAAAGCACTGTAACCCTGATCAGGCAGTCACTAAGGAACAGTAACTCAATTGTGAAAGCAGAAACCTGATAGATATATAAACATTGCATGGCTATATATTAAAATCTTATATATTGACTATTTTTTAAATTTTAAATACTTGTCTTAAGTCTGTAGTATGTGACAGTAGAATCTATTTAATCACTCTGTATTTTTATATCCCACACTGTTATAGCTAATATCTCTCTCACACCCTGCTTTCTTGCAGTCAGTACACCAGTTTGTGGAGTGTGGGAAACACTCCGCTGACTCCGGTGTCTCAGACAGGTGGAATGGCGAGCAGCTTAGGCACCCAGTACCTCCGTGGTTCTGCCCCTCATTATGCCAGCATGCCACACTCGGCTTCAGTACCCAATCCTGGATCTCCACTATATGATGGCACACCTTCCACAGAGGTACACCAAGCATCTCCATACGACAGCACCACCCACATGCGACTGGCTACAGCCTGGACACCCATCACACCTCCTTCCTTATAGAGCACTGTGCACCCGCTTCCCAATGATCACAGGTTTCTGAACTAGCACTCAGTCTATGCAACAGCACAAAGATTTGAAGCCTGGATCCTTATGTTCCAATGCATTGAACTGAGCAAGTTTATTATGCAGCAGAATGTTGGAGTGATTATAGGCCTTGTCTGGAGTGTATATATTACTGCTGCTTCCATCAGTGCCTTGAGAATTGTTTAATATGAGCAACAGTTTATAATATTCCATTTGGGATTATTTATAGTTTTCTAATAACATGGTGAATGTGTTCTGTACAGACAATCATTTGTACAAAGTGTAAATGGATTTATTATCACCTCAGGATTTTGTTTTCAGCATAAATCTTTCTTATAATTTTTATTTGTGAAATCCATTCATCTGGAGCTGCACAATTGCATCGGCGGTACTGAATCTTAATTAAGAAATAAAAAATTATTAACTGATTAAAACTGGTTACAAAAGACTTGGGAAAATATGTAGTCAAATGGACTTTGCATTTTATTTATTTTATGCAAGATAACCATTTTGCACACAATCAAAAAAACCTAAAATAAAAATGAGAAAATTAATTTTCAACCACTGAACCTGACACAAAAAGGTCCTACAAGGATGAGAGAATACAAAAAAAAATGGATTCTTTGGAATTTGTTAGCAAATAAGTAAAACCTACCTCAACATATTTTTGTTAAGAGACGTTCAGCCTTGAGAAGCAATGGGGAAACATGAAATACTGAATACTGAAAATGGAGTCAAATCCCACACTGCAGTTCAGTAGCTTGTCCATCTTCAAATGCAGATATTTCTAATGCTGACTTAAACTGTGTAGCAAGATCACTGTAATTGGGAATAAGGCACATATTTCAGGTGTCTAATACAGTCAAGGACTGTGTTTGGGCTTTAAATAGAAATTTAAGAAGTAAAAATGATGTTTTTCCTCGAAACAGTTGGAGTTATTCAATGTCAATATCTCAATTAAACAATACTTAGAAATAAAGTAGAATTACAGCAACAAACACAAACATGAAGAGGGAATAAAATGCACAGATTACTGTCTGGATACTAAAAAAAGAAGAATACTGTGCAAATTTAAAATTACCACCTGCTTCTGTTCAGATTAGCTTTTGTCAGATCAAAACACATCGCGAGCCTTCGGTGGTATTTTAACTACCAGCAGGTCACAGACCAGAAGACCTAATCATGTGCCCTCAAGCTTCAATCACAACAAGTTTCAGATATTACTACAGACAAAAAAAAACATCAGTTAAAACGTGTGGTTATACTTATAAGTGTAGATTATGATAATAAAGGTAAAGACACAGAAAAGAAAATTAGACATCAGATAAAATCAGACAAAATGCAAAATAATAATAATAATAATAATAATAATAATAATAGTAACAATGCCTAGATATTATTCAGGCTTAATATAAACTAATAAGGTAACCTTGTATCATACTTCATCATACTGTTGAGAGAAAAATATTTCATTATGTCTTCCAATTTGTCATTTGGAGGAATGGGGTAAGTAATTAAATTAAACATCTTGTTGTGCAGATTTTGAGCAGCACCACAGCATGGAAATGATAGGGAAGTAAAACAAAGCTTTTAAAGTAAATACAAACAGGGCAATATCATGCCAGGTTGAAAACAACAACAACAACAACAATGCTCTGAGACTTTAGGTGATTTACTTTAGCATTATATTATCAGGATGCTGGCTATAGGGACATTTCATCATGAAATAAATAGCCATAGTCATATTTACCCATGTCCTGGCCTAACTATTCTATCAAATACTGCTTGACGTATGATTTCAGGGAAACCCATGAGTCAGTTTGAAGTCATAACACTAGCCTTCTTTCCACACTTTTATGGCTTACTCTGCCCAAGCCATTCAACTCTGTTTACTCTTCTCTTATGAGCAAATTCTACTCACTTAAGTGAGGAATTGCATTTATCTGGAGGTGTTTAGGAGAGTCAGATCTTAGCAGTGCAGCTATGAACAGACCAAAGGAATGTCAATGCTAACACCGACTGTGGCCCTGATTTTAATTTACACCTTTATGAGAGGGATATAACTCTAATTAGGTGTTTTTTTTCAATTTTCTTCACCCTAATGAGTCCAGAAATCGAAAATAATAATAATAATAATAATAATAATAATAATAATAATAATAATAATAATAATAATAATATTAATAATTCAAGTGTCATATAATTTCTGCATCATGGCTGATCCTGATAATGTCTATATACTTTAAAGGGGATGTTTACATGTAGAGGTAGTAATTTTGCAGGGTAATACATAAAGTTTGCAGACAAACAGGATGTTTTTTGCAACAGTCCTTTATCAGCTGTGCAAGCAAAGTTGTAGGAGTTAAATCCCATCATATATATTTTATATTAAATTATATTTTTTATTTAGTAGCATTGTGTTTATAATAGGGGGGCACGGTGGCTTAGTGGTTAGCACGTTCGCCTTACACCTCCAGGGTTGGGGGTTCGATTCCCGCCTCCGCCTTGTGTGTGTGGAGTTTGCATGTTCTCCCCGTGCCTCAGGGGTTTCCTCCGGGTACTTCAGTTTCCTCCCCCGGTCCAAAGACATGCATGGTAGGTTGATTGGCATCTCTGGAAAAATTGTCCGTACTGTGTGAGTAAATGAGAGTGTGTGTGCCCTGTGATGGGTCCAGGGTGTATCCTGCCTTGATGCCTGATGACGCCTGAGATAGGCACAGGCTCCCCGTGACCCGAGGTAGTTCGGATAAGCGGTAGAAGATGAGTGAGTGAGTGTTTATAATAGAATAGTTGTGTTTGTAATATAAAATAGTATTTACAGCTTAGAAGCTCAAACTTCATAGAATGCCACTAGGTGGCACTGCAACCAATGAAAAAAATCTTTTCAGTACTCAAACTGAAACTGACATCTTTTAGGGTTAGATCAGCTGTTGATGTGGTGGATAAGATGTATTAAACCACTGATACAACTTATTACTGATGTTGCAGTAATTACGCAGTCATTTATAAATGTACTCTCTTGAGGATTGTAATGCACCATGTGTACAGTCTATTATCGAAACTAGACTCACTCAACTGTTGATACTGACCATAGTTGAGGACATGATGGGAATAACTAATTAATAGTGTTTAACAGAGGATTGCTCTTGGTTAGATACTGACTGCAGACTGCACTCCTACAGCATCAGGGGAGATTGCTGAATAGGCAGCAGTTCTTCCATAGTCTGCAAAATGTGCTTCCTGCATTATGCTGCAGTTAGAGCAAGGCTATAAGTGCTTGTTGAAGATAATCCAATCCCAAGCAGTTAAAGCGTCAGTCCTGCTAGTGTGGCTTTGTGTCACACATCTCGTCATTGTACCCTGGAATTACAAGAGATTAAGAAAACACTTTTGTTTCACAAATGCAAACTTAGTCCACAAATACATTTGGGATGCACAAAATCAGATGCCTATAATGAACAGCATTTCCTTGTGGATCTCTTCATGTGCATGGCAATATACAGTGGTGTGAAAAAAGTGTTGGACCAACCCCCCCCCCCCTTTTTTTTCTTTTTTTTGCATGTTTGTCACATTTAATTTTTTTGCATGTTTGTCACACTTTGCATGGCGTGTTTACTTGTGTTATCTTTGACATATTTAAATTTGTTTGATGATCTGAAACATTAAAGTGTGACAAACGTGCAAAAAAAAAAAAAATTAGATAGATATCTATCTATCTATGTATATGTGTGTGTGTGTGTGTGTGTGTGTGTGTGTGTGTGTGAGCTGTCTGAGATCATTTCTGGATTTCAGAAACATTTCTTCAGTCGACTCGTTAAAATCAATCCACAAGTGTGTGGTTTTCATAGTGAACTATAAGTGGGCATCTAACAAAGTAGGTTTTATTATTAAATAAAGTTCGAACGTAACTTTAAGCCTATAAGAATGGCAGGGGAGGGTATTAAAAATTCTCATCGTTTAATTGGCTGATTGCCCCTTTGTTTTAATTGCTATTGGATAACAAGCAATATCACGTGTCATCCTACAAAACTAAACTAAATTTGTTTAGCAAGGCTAATACTGATATACAAAAACACGTCGTTTGGACATGAGGAAGGTCCAACTCTATAAACTCACTGTTTATTTCTGGATCTGGCGCTGTTCATTATCTGGCGAGGTCATTATTGCACCTACAGTACTTTTGCTCTAGCTTGCAAATATTTTACTGAATGAATGAATTAATCAGTTGAAATTGATCATTTTTCTTTCGGTGTTATTGCATGTCACGCGCGGCTGCCAAGCCATTTGTGACGCGCTTCAGACGCGCGCGTCATCCAGGCGCGAGACGCAGCGACGCAGGACCGATTAACTTAGTACCATCGGGACACGTGTGCTGCGTGGGGGAGGCTGGAACACGGGCCTGAGGTGTTCATCTCGATGCATTCTACAAAGAGGTGCATGCATTTGCAAAACTGAATTCCTGCCTCACACACTACACATCCTTAATGACTATCCCAGAGAGGTGACGATTTTATAATGCCAAGAAGAGGAAATTAAAGATGCTGTAGGTTAAAACCCTACTTTTCATCTCACGTTGCATATAAACAATCAAACGGTGCTTTTCGGGGTTTTTTTGTTCCTAATCTCATTAGGTTCATATGAGGGGGAAAAAATCTCCTTCTGTCAAAGAGAGCGCATTGACGCAAGCAGCTTTGACGTCAGTAGCTGCAGTGAACGGGGGGAGAGCAGAGCGCCAAGAGCCTGTTGGATTGGAGCGTTCGTCTATGGCATTAGTGAAGAATTCTACATTTGCACGAAAGGCGAGCATTTGCACGAAACCTTCCTACGAAATGATAAACAGCAGAAGTGATTTTAAAAGATAATTCTCAAAGCAGGATTTAGAAGTAACACCATCTCATGTTTTGCGTATTTTTTCTTTTTAACATTCTTTTTAACATTTTCTTTTTAACAGCCTGCAATAGCTGCTGCTATTATTATTATTATTATTATTATTATTATTATTATTATTATTATTATTATTATTTCACGTGCATAAAACGTGCCCTCCTCTAACATGATCTACGTCCCTGATTGTCTGTTGCATATGTGTAAAAAGGGTGAAGACGCACAGCTTTATTCATTCCGGGCTTAAACTGCTTCTCTCTCACATCTCGTTCAACAGGTGCCACACAACTTTATCCAAAGAATCCAAAGAGGTTTTCACGGGTCATGATGTGTAAAAACACTAATGTATTTACTTCTGCAAAAGATCATTATCATATAGGCCACGTTTTTGTTGCGTTCGTGCGTTGTGCGTTTTCTTGCCAGTTTATGAGTTTGTCTTATTCGCACATGCGTCCTCCGGTCAGTGGCTCCTCCAATGCGCGTACACAGATGTAACGGTTTGCGTAAAGAAGTAAGTGAGGTTATCATTGAAGTCAATTTCAGCTGCAGCCTTGGTGCCGTTTGCGGAGGAGGCCTCTGACGTCATTGGATCGTGAACGGAAAAGCAACAACCACCCCCTTTCCCCCTACACACACACACACACACACACACACACACACACTGCAGCCCTTTATTTACAGAAAACTGGTCGCCTCGTGCCAAAAACCCAGTCTGACCACTGGAAGTCCCTGAGAGTTAGCCACTACAGGGAGATCACCGCTGTGCAAAGTTGAAGTACTTAAAGCGCCGGTTGCTGAAACCATGCCCGCTTGCTCGGTTCGCGTTTCCCTGGCAACTGGATCAGGCAGTTCGGCGGAGAGATTGATGAGGGCGCGCGCAACTCTTTTAATTCGTCGTTGGAAGAAGGATCTCTGCGCAAGAGCCAAAGGTGCGACGCGGTGCTCAGCCGTCTGTAGCTTAGCGATTTGGCGCGTATGTCCATCTCCACTGGCCACACTACAATATCAAACGCTTCTCCTTGACGGTACAGATGTTACTTCATCTGTTGCCTACTTGTGAGTAACTGGGAAGCTCTGACACTGATATAAAGTCGGTCCAAAAACACGCAAGATGTTTAGGGCATCCTTTTGGTATTTCAGTCCTATTCAGTCAAAAACATAGGGCAACATTTATCATATCTGTGCACTCTTTCTCTGAGTTGAAAGCTGACCATGCAAATGAACGCTATGGACATGTTTCAGTGGAGCAGCAGAATAAAAGAGCGACCCGCGTGGATACGTGTGCCACTACGGATAGGAGAGCGAGAGCTGAGCCGTGCGTTATCGTGGACGTGTACCTTTTTCCTGCTTCAGTATAATCCTTGGCACACGTGACTGAGCAAGTCACTTCGTTTAGGTATTCCATCTTTTGCCAAGGAAAGCTTGTTTCCGAGCAATAGGAAAACTAGATTATAATTCGTTTCCTGTAGTCGCGTTTCGTTTCTCTAACCTGCCAACTTTTCCCTGAGCGCGCGGATTTTTGGACGGGAAACCGCTGGAGTCTGAATGCACGAAATCTCGGCGCGCGGAGCTCCTGCTTTTCACCTTGCGGCCAAACGCATGTGCGTAACTGCACAGCGCAGAGAGCCTCGCTTTCACTCACGTCTCCCTTTCGAACATCAGAAGGCATTTCCAAAACATTGTGACCTATCTAGGACACCCAATGTCGAAGAAACGAAAAACTCCGGACGACGACGACGGAGGAGGAGGAGGAGGAGGAGAGCTCGCGAGAGCAGAGGATTTCCCGTGTTCAAGCTGCGCTGACCAAGGTATGAAAACTCGAACCTTAACTGGTGATTTGACACCAACGTTTGAGCGTGAGCCAGACAGTGCGGGTGATGTTTTACTACATGAAAATCTAATAAAGACTCTTGTGATGCCAAAATTTCCACCTGCATGTTGATGTAAACTGCGTATGGACAGGGTCATGAGATCAATGTAACCTTGGATTTCCCACTCAAATGTACTGAATAAGTCACATGGAGAACACTGAGAAAAAGAAATGATAGTATAAATAAAATTCTTGTATCATGTGTAGGCCTACACCGAGAGGAAGCCTTCTGAACCGCTCCTGTGTGCCAACATTTCAGCTGGAATGGGTTTTATTTTGCTCCATCACAACGCTGTTGTCCATGGAGTTATATAAGACGCATTCATCTGTACTTCTTCATATTAACAAAGCGTTTGAATGCAAATCGCAGTTCCAGGTTGATCCTGAGCTTGGTTTACTGTCTATGTGGAGTTTTGCTGTTGTGCCTTGGGTCTCCTCCAGGTTCACCGGGTCCCTCAGACCTCCCAATAACCTATTGATAGGCGAATTGGCAATGAAAATTTGTTCCTAGTTGTAAATGACTGTGTGTGTGTGTGCGCACGCATTGTGCCGTGCGATACTCGAGGTGTCTTCTTCCACCTTACACCCTATATAGCATGACCAAAGAAACTTTACACTGCTATTTTAAAATATCATGCGATTAAAGATGTATTTAATCTAGTAGCATCACTACTTATAGCTAGTGTTCTCCCACCACTCCGGACAGTAACGTTTGACATATAGGAGACAACAGAATAGTAGAAGTTAATCTCTTAATATGTGTTAACATTGTTTTAAGTTGACTTTTTAATAATGTTATGCCAGGCCTAGCATCCAGTGACCTTTCTGTCACATGGAATTTGTCTGCTATGTGGACGTAGTACAACGTCCAGGCCTGGCACAATCAGACCTTTGAATAGAAGGGAGTCTGGATGTGTTGTTTGCACACATTGTGTGACCCCACATGAATGTTCTTAAGAGGCCAAGCCAGATTGTGTGTCTCCCTTGGCTGGCATGGAGGGGGATGTGGGCACTTCCTTTAGCCTGTAGAGCGTGGCATCTGGGCATTTGCATCAAATATTGCACTTTCAGTACATACAAATTGTTTAGGAGGATTGTGCTCTTTACCTTTATATTTTAGCATTAAAAACAGCTTGTGGTGGTGAAACATGTCACACAAAGCAGTCTTGCGTTTTTTTTCTCATTGAACCCTTATTCTTCATGTTTTCTGTGGCCAAGAGAAGGAGTGGAGGCTTAGAAAGAGATCCATTGAGATTCATATCAGGAGCCACAAAAGCCTTTTTGTCTGTCTAACTGAAGCAAAGGCTCGACCTGTCCATGAGGGGAACTCTCTCCAGGTTGCAGACCAGATCAGCCTTGTTTCCCACGAATGGTGAGACACGGTAGCCATGTCTAATTCAACATTGATCACGTGATTCCTCACAGCCAAAAGAGGGTTGTGCCATTTTTCACAGCTACTAATAACCTTTACCTCAAAGTCTTGTTTACTGATTACAGTTTAGAGATGGTTCCAGGTGTCTGATTGCATTGCAATATGATGTTCATAAAGGTATTTGTTATAATAATAATAATAATAATAATAACCTTTATTTTCTATAGCGCCTTTAAAAGAACATCTCAAAGCGCTTTACAAAAGCAAAATAAAATCAACAAAATTACACACATAATATAATGATTAAAATTAAAGCAACAAAAATAGACAATAACATAAGCACTATGTAAAATTACAATTAGTCAAATTAAAAGCTACCCTAAAAAAATAAGTTTTAAGCAGAGATTTAAAAGTGCCAAGAGATGTTGCTTGCCTTATCTCACAGTTTTTATCTCACAGAATTCCACAGTTTTGGAGCTAGTGAAGAGAAGGCCCTATCTCCCATCGATTTTAAACGAGTTAAAGGAACAGTTAAAAGACCAGTTTCAGAAGAACGAAGATTGCGAGATGGAATATAAGGAATTAAAAGATCAGCCAAATATTGAGGAGCTAACCCGTGTAAGGCCTTGTAGATAAGCATCAGAATCTTAAAATCAACCCTAAACCTAACAGGGAGCCAGTGCAAGGACTCCAAAACGGGAGTAATGTGATCTTTTAACTTTGTTCTAGTAAGTATTCTTGCCGCCGAATTTTGCACTACCTGTAATTTATTTAAGGTAGCTTTAGACACCCCAGCCAACAAGGCATTGCAGTAATCGATTTGTTGAAGCAAATTGCAATTGTTTCCAATCTGCTGGTGGCACTATTGTTCCCAAACCTCTGTGCTCGTCTAAAACGATTAGTCAAGGCCTTTCAGAATAGCAGTTGTATCAATCAACACATCAATCATGCTTAAACAACTGCACACCAATTAGATCAAAATAATTGGTTTTGGCATGGCAATGTTGATGAGATGGTCACAGAATGACTACTCCACTGATGCTACGTTCATATTTTAAAACAGTCTGTTTTTTTAACCCGTATTAAAACTGATGTGTCTATCGCTTCCAAGTTGAGCTCAGTACATTAATGCTTCAGTAGTAACATTTTAAAATCTTTGTGGTCGTAATGTAAACCTGAGATATGGAATTATGGCTGCACATTAGAGATATTTGACCACGCAAAGTTAGAAATGATTTCTGTTTAGCGTGAGGAGGTTTTATAGCTTCTCAGAGTGTCTAGCAAGCACTAGTGTATTAGCATCAAACGTTTAATAAGGGTTAAGATTAAATAACACCGTACTGAGACACACGTATTAATTCTTCATTCATCTTCAGGGTTGTGGTTGATGGTGTGGTTGTCTGTAATGTGGATTATAAAGCTGCATGGAACAAAACATTACTTGACAGTAATTTTTATTAATTGAGCAGTGATTTGATAGCTTTATTATGATTAAATATTAAAGAACTTATATTATGAACTTATATGTGGTATAACTGGTATAACTGAACGTATTGCATTAGTTTTGTTTGTTTATGACTCCAAAATTAGATTTATTGGTTTAAAATAATAAGGTTTATTAAAATTCACAAGCATTCACTTTATATGCAGATGGAATTTTAATTTATGTAATAATTTTAATGATGATGTAAAGGATACTGGCTAAGTATGGTTTGTTAGTACCGATCATGTGTTGGTCATTGTGCAAGTAAAGTGCTACTGATTGTACAACCTTAATACTTAATAATTGCGGTGGAACAAAAGCAGTTTACGTAAATAGCTACATCATTGAAACAAGACTTGAGAACGTTCTACCCTTTCCAACTTGTAGAGCAGGAGTATAGTATTACAGAGCCATGGTTAATCCTACATCCTTTGCCGTCATTGTTTGGTCCATTTGTTTGACATCACAAATCCCATGACAGACGAATAATTATCTTGACACCAGATATTTTTCATAACAATCTTCTTCATTATTGTTTTGTTAAAACAGCAGTAACCTTTACAGATCCTAACATACATCTATACAACTTTGAACAGCTGTAGGTCTTATACAGTAAATAGTAAAAAACAAGAATATAATAATATATATATAAAAAAAAAACACTAGACAGCATTTACAGCATTTAGCAGACACCTTTATCCAGAGTGGCTTACATTTTTATTTCAGTTTATGCAATTGAGGGTTAAGCACAATGCTCAGGGGCCTAGCAGTGGCAACTTGGTGGACCTGGGGTTCAAACCCATGACCTTCTTATCAATAGTCCAATGCCTTAACTATTAAGCTACCATATCCTTGTCCGTTAAATTGTAGTTGTTGCTGAAAATTATTTTAGTAGGTGTTGCATAGTAGTGCTAGTGCAATGCATAGTAATATTATTTTGTTAATTTTAAAGTCGGACAATATTTCATTAAACTGTTGCAGCAATTGGGTGGTTTTGCACGTTTGCCTCACACCTACAGGGTTGGGGGTTCAATTCCCGCCTCCGCCTTGTGTGTGTGGAGTTTGCATGTTCTCCCCGTGCCTCGGGGGTTTCCTCCGGGTACTCCTGTTTCCTCCCCCGGTATAAAGACATGCATGCTAGGTTGAGTGGCATCTCTGGAAAAATTGTTCGTAGTGTGTGAATGCGTGAGTGAATGAGAGTGTGTGTGTGTGCCCTGCGATGGGTTGGCACTCCGTCCAGGGTGTATCCTGCCTTGATGCCCGATGACGCCTGAGATAGGCACAGGCTCCCCGTGACCCGAGGTAGTTCGGATAAGCTGTAGAAAATGAGTGAATGAGTGAGTGAGTGTTGCAGTAATTGCTAGGCAAAGAATAATATTCACTAGTTCGTTTCAGGGGAAAATGGCAGGGAGTCTTTTGGGAGCTCAGAGAGTCAACTCTGAGCCAGAATTCCAATCACTAGTGCAAAAAAGCCTGTGCACTGGTTCTCACGTTAATAAGGCATGTAAAATGAGAACGATGAGTATCGATGAGATGAGAACGATGGTGATTTTACAAATTAAATATAATATGGAAACAAATGAACAACAGATAAACCATTAACATTGAGCCTATAAAAAAGAGACAATATATTAATAGAAATGCTTTATTTTAAATATTAAAATCAATTATTTAATTTTTAAATGAATTATTATGCTTCAATATAGAAGTGTACGTGTGTAGCAGTTCTAAACAATAACCACTAGATGGCAGCAAAGTGACAGAAATAATGCATTCAGGAACAACCTAAAAAACCCTGTGTGCGTTTCTTGAGCTTAAAATACACTTCAATAAATAAATAAATTCCGTCATTATTTTAAATTGTTTTTATTTGAAATTATTTTAACATAATTGAATCATTATGGCCATTATTGAAATCTGTGCAAATATATAATATATAATTGTTGTTTATCAGAACAATCAAGTTATTATTTTTGTCTTAAATCTACAGTATTTGTATTTTTCAGTTTATTTTAGTTTCCAATTTCAGAACACATTTCTACCAAAAAAATGAAAAACTTGTTCTTAAATTCAGGGTGATATTATTTATAGTCCTAAGTTTTATTTTATTTAGTTTAAACCTGTTCACTTTATTGTCCAGGGAAACAGCAATAACTCTGACAATTCAGTAGAAATTATTTATTAGAATTATTAGAAGTTTAATTCTTTATTAGAAGAATTTAAAAAATATATAAAATAAAAATAAAAATAAGGGGAGAAATTTTATATATATATATATATATATATATATATATATATATATATATATATATATATATATATATATATATATATATATATATAAATAATAAAATAATATATATATATATATATATATTTTATTTGTGTGTGTGTGTGGAGCAGGAGGACCAAATGGATGACTGTGTTCAGGGTTGTATTGATACGTTTGATATGATAATGAACACAACGCTCCTCACATTTCTGCTTCTTCAGCATCACTTTGCTTGATGTGGTTTCTGTTCTCTGCCACACCTTTGCTTTTACTTAGAAGTCGCCATGCCGTGTATCACAAATCTGTCATCCTGCAGAATTCTGAAGTACCGCTGCCTTTTTTATAGTTTATAATGAACAGCGATCAAATTTCACACACACCTCGTTTTTGCAGCCTGCTAGAAGGAAGAGGGGAAAAGTCAGGTCCAGTTACTTTTACTTGTAAGGCCAGGAGTTTCTGGGTTTGTCTAAAACAACCACTAGGCAAAAAACACTAAACAAAAAACAAACAAAAAACAAAAACATCCCTTTTAAATATTTATAATGAAATCAAATCTCTAATGGTTCTTCACCCACATGATTACATGATGAACCACAATCGTCTTGTGTGAAAATTATTGCCGTGTGTGTGTGTGTTCTTTCTGTGCTTCAGGGGTTTCGGTTCTCTGGTTTGTAGCTTGACTGAAATCTCTATACTGTCCGAGTGTGTATGCAAGTGTGCGCGAGTGTGTGAGTGCAGGAGAGTTAGAAATTGTGCTTCGTATTGGGTTTTCACCCTGTCCAGGATGCCCCCTGACTTGTGTGGATAGATTCCAGTTTCCTTTCGACCTGCTATAGGATAAGTGCTACAGAAATCTGATGGTGAAGTTTTCACACACACACACACACACACACACACACACACACACACACACACACACACACACAGAAAAACCTGTGATGCCTTTGATCATATGTGTTTAATTTTGCGCATGTGTACTTTCAGATTAATGTATAATAAGCACAGCAATGACTTAATCACCTGTGTGATAAAGAGCAGTGTCTCTTTTATGAAGTTTATAGTCAGCTTGTGTTGACTTGCAGTGAGCTCTGATTTTTGATTGGCAGCAGCTGTAATATTTTCATATGACAAAAATTAGTTAGATCTTTATATATGCAAATTATTTCAGCAGGACATTATTTTTAAGGGCCAGAAAAAGACCATGCATTATGTTTTTTAGCAGATAGTAAGACCTCCTCTTTTTTTACCTGACTCTAAACCTGTCTGTGGGGGGAAAAGTGCACCTCTTGATGGTGTCTATTTATAACACACTACTTTCTTATTCAGAAAATGTATTTGTACACACACGTATATACGAATACAAAGCTAGCGAGGGATTTAATCCCCAGAAGGAAAGTAAACACGAGTATTTCTCAGTTAAACAGCTCTGTCCTTCACCCAAATCACCTTGTATAAGAGACTAAAAGGGGAGTTGTTGTGTTTGTTCTCCAGCAGCACATTAAGAATGGCACGTGCTCTCCGCGGTTGGCGGATAAGTACAGAGCGCGAGAGAGGTCGCCTTGCTTAACCGTGCCAGCCAGCAAAGACTCTGCTATCACTGTGCAGAGCTTTCTGACATCACAGGCGTGTAAACCAGCAGCTGGACCGCTGCCATAGACATGGGTGAAGGCGGGAGCACGTAACACCTCACTAAATATCGCAACTAAATATCAGTGAAGCAAGACACACCGTGCTAACGGCAGACTGTCCGGAGTCTGATTTCTTCTGCTGAGGATTTGTTGCACCGGAGCCATCTGATTAACGTCAACTGCCGTAGTTTACTCAGTGTGGCATTTTAAACTGAAATACAAAATGCACTTGGTGAGCAAGAGAAGGCAGGAGGGAGCAAGGGAGCGAGAAACAAAATGACTACAGGGCAGGGAAAAAGGTAAAGAGACAGACAGGTGGTCTTTCCCGGCCTTCTAAAGAGAGCTAAGGTTTTGAAAACGAAGTCGATTCCAACAAACTTTGACTTCGAGTGCTTTCGTTTTGCTCATCAGTTTCAAAGAGTTAAATGTTTAACTCAGATTTTACTGCATGACATGTCTTTAGCATTTACAAGTTCATTGACCGAAGAGTTTTGATTTACTAAATATATGATGCCTTGTATATTGAATGATGGTGATGATAAATGTCTGATCTGTACCATCGACATGTTCAGACTGAATCGGATTTCTTGGAGCTAGTTTTACATACAATTTGAACCCATCTTTAAGATCATACTAATCTACTGTACTTATAGATCTAGTAACTGTAGTTGCACATAAGTACACAGTGTACTGTAGCATGTTCAGTACATGTAGTTTGATTAGCACGGCAATGAATCACAGCCCAGTCTGTAAAAGGCTTTCAAGTTTAAAAAAATGATTGAATTTAAAATAACAATAATTATAATAATAATAATAATAATAATAATAATAATAATAATAATAATAATAATAATAATAATAATGTAAGCCTGGAGTTGAGATGATGTTTATGAATCAAAGTCTGTGTGCTTTTTTAGATAAATGCATAAATCAAGACAGGGAGTGTGTGTGTAAGCGTATGAGTGTGTGTGTGTGCGCATGGACAAGAGTCATGCGTAAAGGCCTGAGCATGTGCTTGGCACTAATATCGAGGGCTTTGATGTGATTGCACACACTGAGTCCATTTAGACGTCTCTTCTACAGACGTAAGCAGACAGCAGTGGGAAACACATTCAAGCCTAAATCTGCTGTTTGTTTTCCTCTCTCTCTTTTTCTTTCGTACTCTCTCCCTCTCTCTCACACGTTCCCTTTCCCATGCACTCTCTACCGTCTGGGAGGTGCTGACGCGTGTCATACACCATCATCATCATCATCATCTTTCAAAGTTAATGAGGGCAGAGACTGAGGTTTGAGATCAGCCTCTGTGAAACAATTCCAGGTCACTGGTCTCGGTAGATGGTGTGTGACATTCTTCAAACTCTAGCCTTACTTTGATGTGTGTTCACAGAATTACACTGGATATACATTACATATAAAATCAGAGACACTACTTCTTTGTGTGTGTGTGTGTGTGTGTGTGTGTGTGTGAGAGAGAGAGAGAGAGAGAGAGAGAGAGAACAAGAGAAAGAGACAGACAGTGAACACCCTCACATTGTAGTCATCAAACTCATACTTTCCTGCTGACTGTATTTGTGAATTTCTTTCTTTCTTTCTTTCTTTCTTTCTTTCTTTCTTTCTTTCTTTCATTTAGAAAATGAATCACAGGTGTTCCTGCAGTCTTCCAAAACGATCAGTCCTTCAATGGAGTGCATTATGACTATGATTATGATTGCATTATATAAAGAGCGTTATAAGGACAAGTGGAACAGTTCAGCTTTTAACTCTTCTGCTTTGACCAGTTTGACATACAGTACGGTTTAAGTTGACTTTTCAATGCAGAATTTCTCCAGGGTTTATAAACACAACCCGGGAGCGACAGTAACAACACTAACAAAGCCAGCTATAGAGTACAAAGAGAACAACACACCTGTCCTTGAGAAAGAGGAAAAAAAACCTTTTTATTATATTGACAAGCATGTTTGTACGAATCAGCTTAGCTTTCTCTAAAGATGCTAAAATGGAGGGATTGTACTTCAGAATTAGTGATTACTATATAATAAAATAAAATTTATATAATTAAAATGATCATTTTTGCACAAAATATATGGTGTGGTTGTTCCTTGTTTTGCTCGTAAAGCTTGTTATTAAGATTTTCTTTAAATCATGGGTAAGACAGCATTATTTTTCCAATTGCATATTTTTATTTCTATTTTTTTTTTCTTTTTGGAGCTTCTTTTGTGGTTCTAGCTGTAGCGCTGTGGCTTTATTTATTTATTTATTTATTTATTTATTAATTATTTAGTTAGAAAGTTTGTCTATATTATAATTTTTATTATAATTCTAGTTTTAGGTTTTTGAGTTTTAAGCCAGGCTCCAACTGTGTGATTTTGGCCACTGTTTGTTCGTCTGAGACAAATTTTGAAAATCCTCTGAAAATTCGTCTGAAAAAAGATTTTGAGATGGTTTGACATGGCCATCTCCTACGATGAGCGTCAAAACAAGAACCAATAGGAGCGCCGAACCTACGTTATTGTCATAAACAAAATTAACGCTACGGATTGTTTTTGTTTGTTGCTTCCTGCCATTTTAGCGATAGAATGCTGGGCTGAACGTGTCACGGATCGATGACGTAATACCCCGGACAGGTCTTCTTGTGTGCGTCTTGACTGTCGTACAGTCTGACATGATGACATCTGAGATCCTGCAGTGTGACATGGGGATCATGTTCGTACAGTCTGACAAGCATCAATCGCCAAGGATTATAAAAAAAATAGCAAAGTCTGAGCGCGGTTTTAGTCTGAGTCAATTACACTTCATGCTATTAACCTTAAATACTCTCGGGGGAGGAGGAAAACGTCTTAATGTTCATTTCACAACATATATAGAGGCTGACACAAAATGAAACAGGTTAAACATAAGGCTACGCTTAAGCTAATCTCATTTAAAGTATATATTAGTAATACATTTCATGGACATGCGAGTCTTCAGTTTTGCTAGTGTTTTAGGAGTGTGTACTGTAGGCACACAGCACACAATGACTGAATGTAACCTCCCAGTCAGGGCAGTGGATCACAGTTTCACTGATGAGGGCATAGATGCTTGTGTGACAGCTATGTATCATCTGTGAGCCATTCGTTCCTTCGGACTGGTGAGAGGAGCGTTGCAGGCTCAAGGACATCAGGCGCAGATTTAGCAGGTCGGAGCTTCTATGCACAGCGTTAACACTACAGAGTCGTATCCTAAATGACTCACCTGGGCTGTGAGTCATTTAGGATATGACTTCATGCCCATGTTTTGAGTATACACAAAATACAGACTTCACCTGTAATGTATTCGGTGACCACTCTTGCATCTATCTATCTATCTATCTATCTATCTATCTATCTATTAAGCATCCTTATATAGTGCAAATGAAAGAATACATTACAAATGCATACATTAGAAATATAAATAAAACCATTGGCAAATTAAAAGGATGTTTATTCATTGCAGGCGATATCAGATATTCTCCCAGTCTTAAGTGACAATTAAAATATGTGCTCCTCCATGGTGAAGGTTGGAGGCTAAATACCTATTAAGTGTTTGCAGCAAATTGCTAGCACACCAAAGCCTGTGCAGTAATTACAAAAGTATTACCCAAGATGATCGGATCCAAATATGTATTCAAATTGAAATAAAATAACGAAATTAACTAAATAATAAAGAAGTGCGTGCATAAGGTGTGGCTGCCTGTCTTGTGTTCACCTACATTCTTTCGTTCATTCATTTTCTACCGCTTATCCGAACTACCTCGGGTCACGGGGAGCCTGTGCCTATCTCAGGCGTCATCGGGCATCAAGGCAGGATACACCCTGGATGGAGTGCCAACCCATCACAGGGCACACACACACACTCTCATTCACTCACGCAATCACACACTAGGGACAATTTTCCAGAAATGCCAATCAACCTACCATGCATGTCTTTGGACCGGAGGAGGAAACCGGAGTACCCGGAGGAAACCCCCGAGGCACGGGGAGAACATGCAAACTCCACACACACAAGGCGGAGGTGGGAATCGAACCCTGGAGGTGTGAGGCGAACGTGCTAAAGCCACTAAGCCACCGTGCCCCCCGTGTTCACCTACATTATCAAGTTAAACCTGAAATCACACTTGACTTACCAAGACCTGTGTAAAAAACAGTGTGTGGTGACACCATCGCCATGGGCCGTGTTTCCTACAACAGAAAGACCGTGTTTGAAGAAAGGCAACAGAAAGGACTTGCTTTTCATCAGTGTGTCTACGACAGTTCAGGATTTCATTTTGCTTTACCACTTCACGATGTAAAGAAGACTCCGTGCCGAGCTGGAGACAATGTACTCTATTTTGTGGTGAGATCTTGTGGTAAAGATGTTTTTAGCCCATTATACAGTGGTCTTTCTATATTTTTGCCTCATTCTTACGATCATCCCTACAACAGTAGGCCTACATAGAGTAACCTGTTATTAAGTTATGTGGATGAGGTTTGTAGGGCTTTCGCTTACATTAGGGGTTTGCAAACGTTTCAGAAGGTACTGACGGATCTACTGCTACTTTTTTAGACAAATCTTGTCTGTCTGCACCATGAATGGAGTGTGTTTCGATTTTGATGCCCAACATGGTGGTAATTCTAATTCTAAAGGTATTTAACTTCTTACTATTGTCACCATGGCTTGCAGACTTGTGGCCTGTTGTTTGTTTCATCATGTAGCAGTGTTGGAGCGGCGCTCGAGGAGTAACTCATTTCATATTGTATTTCATGATGCGTGTCATGAAGTTTTTTGGTCTGTTTTATGTTCATCCAAACTCCAACAATGCTGGATTCTGGATTGTGGTTATTCATCAATTCCAAGCAATGTTTGGAGTTGTAGTTGGGTAAGAAAGTTCTGGAAGGAGATGTTTGGATGATGTTTGGAAACTACGGAAAAAGTGCTGCCTTCCAGTTGCACTGACAAAACCGATGATGTCTTGCGGCAATCCTGTGCTTTAAGTAGTGGTACACCTACAGAAGATGGATAGAAGCTTACTGCACTGATGTGTAGTAGATGATGGACCAGGACGAGTTAGCACATGTACATTTGGGTCAGTGTGAGTGCTAAGGTGTGGAATGTCTTCAACTTTCACACAAAATAATGGCCGAAATGGTTTATCGGCATTTTACCTACAACCCAGCTCTCCCACGGTAAGTGTAGTATCTCTTGCGAACCTTTCTCCATGAAGCGACGTGTAGAGTACCATTGCAGCCCATGTTCTCTGTGATGAGCTGAGCGATGTGATTCTGTCAGAGACTAGTTTCAGATTCTTGAACACTTCTTATCATCAATGGGGAGCAATAGCAGAACTGTCAGAAATTCTTCTCAATATCAACACTTCGGATGCTTCTCGTTTTCAGTAAGGTACGGCATCATCACTATGGACAACTCCTTATGACTGTGGTGCAGAAAAACATCTCAGAATGAAAAAGACTAGGCGATGTGAATACACGGGTATCAGTGTTCCTATTGAAGTGGTCAGTGTGAATATTCATTCATTCATTCATTCATCTTCTACCGCTTATCCGAACTACCTCGGGTCACGGGGAGCCTGTGCCTATCCCAGGCGTCATTGGGCATCAAGGCAGGATACACCCTGGACGGAGTGCCAACCCATCACAGGGCACACACACACTCTCATTCACTCACGCACTCACACACTAGGGACAATTTTCCAGAGATGCCAATCAACCTACCATGCATGTCTTTGGACCGGGGGAGGAAACCGGAGTACCCGGAGGAAACCCCCGAGGCACGGGGAGAACATGCAAACTCCACACACACAAGGTGGAGGCGGGAATCAAACCCCGACCCTGGAGGTGTGAGGCGAATGTGCTAACCACTAAGCCACCGTGCCCCCCCAGTGTGAATATATTTGTAAAATTTGGTTAGTAATTGTAATAGATTTGAGAACACAATCGAAGTCTTGGGATTTGACTTCTGGCAAACCGTAACACATAACTTAAACCACTCAGGACATATTTTCGACCTCGTGTTTAACTGATCTCGGTCGTGGAAATAAACACTGGATGACTAACAGCTGTTACTGTAGATTTATTGGTTCATTTAGGAGCTAGATTAAAAGCTTTGAACTACTTTTGAGGTAGATAAAAGCATGTTATTCTGCTCAGCTGCTGAAGTGCTGCATCCTACACAACATGACAACTGTCAGGGTTTAGCATTTAATAACGATGTCTAATAACGTTGCATGTAAACACCATAATGTTGTAGAGGAACACTGTAACTTCTGTAAAGCAACAAACAAACAGACTACTGATATTATTCCAAATAAAAAAAAGCCATCTGTTTATTATTATTATTATTATTATTATTATTATTATTATTATTATTATTATTATTAAATATAAAGCACTTTGCATATGGCTCGTATCTTGCTATATTTACTGTGGTCATTTGACTGAACAAATGCCTTATCGTGAATGGGAAGTGCCTAATCAGCCGAGCCATTGTAACAAACGATAGAGACCTCCTCAGCTTACATACGACTTTGAGCTGTAACTTCTTGTCTCAGATTAATATTTCCTTCCTTTTTTTTTTTCTCTTCACTTTGGTTGGAATTGTGGAGTTAAGCAGAGTTACTGCCTTTTGTCTCCAGAGCGGTGATACATAATACGACAGACCGGATTGTGCCTACGTCAGCTGTGGTGCTATGAATTGCTTAAGCAAATATAAATTAAAGTGTGTCTGTGTGTCTGTGCACTTATATACCAGCCAGGATTGTGTGCGCGCGTGTGTGTGTGTGTGTGTGTGTGTGTGTGAGTGTGTATGTTCCAGTAGAAGAAGCTGCAGCAACGCGTGCCATTTCCCTGTCGTTGGGGGGTACACAAGGTCCTGGAAGGCAACGTGAGTGGCAGTAACAGCATCTCTCTCCGTTCCAGCCTGGCCCATCTCTCACTGCATTGGCTGCAGCTCTGACGCAGATAGACCCCCCTCCCTCCACTCCTCCCCTCCCTCCCTCTCCTTTTTTTTTCATCTTTTTTTTTTTTTTTTTCTCTGGCTGGCTTAGATGGGTTTTTGATTCATGTGCTTTCTGCACTTCCTCCCACTGCAACGTTCACCTCTGCTTGAGAGCAGCGCTTGTTTTTGTGCCTTTCCGTTTCTCTTTCATTTATTCTATTTATTTCTCCTTCAAACACTCAACCCTCTTTCTTCCTACAGTCCCGGCCAAATCTTTCTCTTCTGTCCGTGTTTTCTGTACTCCTCATTTGCTTAGGGTTCAAATAAAATTCAGAATAAATCATGCAAGACATTTTCTGGTCAAAATAACATCATTGCAACAAGCGCATGGATAATTGTTATTATATAACTATGTTAATTATTTGTTAATTTTTTTTTTTTCGTAAGGGGGAACCACAGAATAGCAGAAAGCAGAGCCTAACATACAGAGTTTCATTATGGCACCTTCTTCTCACATGCTTTTTACAACACACACACATACATAAACACAAACAGTGTTTTAACATTGACTCAATGCCACTCTCATGTCCATATGCATCGCTAATATGTCATCCATTTACCCACTCCATTTATTAGCACCTTTCGAAAGGCTTTTTTTTTTTTTTTTAAATATTAAAAACTATTTTCTTCACTGTTAAAAACATGTGGCTTGTTCACCACTACTGCAGTTCCCCAAAAGCGATAGATCAACAATTTTAAAATTGTGAAAAGGATGAAAGCACTGCGCTAAACTCATAAGGCAACATGTGCATGGAGAACTCTTCATAAAATTTGGCCATTTTATTTTTATGGCACAATGGTCGAATTTCCCATGTGAAAAGCAGATGCTAAGCGAATGGCTTCTAACAGGCAGCACCGTTGCTGAAATAGTTGCAAGCAGAGCTGTGAGCACAAGCATAACTTTGCCGAGCCCCAAGGGACCAGTTTTTTCATACGCCTGTCTCTGACGTCAATGCTCTGGCTGTCCTGTGGATCGTCACAGCAGACGTTGAGAGAAAAAGAGCGAGCGAGAGAGAGAGAGAGAGAGAATGTGAGTATCTGTGTGTGTGCGCGTGCCTGCGAGTGTGCAAAGACTGCAGTCTGCACTCAAGACTGTAGCTTGCTGCAAAATCATACTGTATTGAAAAGATGCATTTTGTTACAGAGCAATAATAGGTGTGTTTTATTTGGGTGTGTGTTCGTGCCTTTTGTGTTGGGATGGGACAAAGCATTCGGGTGGCACATAAAACTAGGTGCTCGATGCCGAGGCCTCTCAGCATTCGACATTCGTAGAAAAACACACCGTGATGAAGCGTGGAAAGAAAGATGGATCACAGCAGCTGAATAGGATCAAACGCAGATACGTCATTATTTATTAGAATCGTTTTCGGGTTTGTTGTCTGTTCTGTAAGCTTTAGAATCCCCTCCCCCCTCCCCCCAATATCATCACTGCATGATAGAAATGACTTATAAAAATTGAAATAAACTGTTTCACCACCATCAGAGCATTTGCACGTGAACGTCTGAGATGCGAGTCATTCGAAGGGGCTACGAAACGATTCATCGACATCGTAACTCTGTATTGTACTATAACTGTACCGATTATTCGTTATATAGAGAACACCAGTAATCAGCAGTAACTTTGTATCTGTAGCGTCAGAAAAATGACTTTCAAATCAAATCCACTGGTGTATTTTGATCACTGTTTCGTAATGGTGTTAATCTCCGTTAATACGATTATTCTGGAAAGTCACAACACAATTGTTTCCTTGTGAACAGAATGTGCCACTTGGAAGTAAGTAAGCTTTAAACAAATGCTGGTGGAATTCTTCCTCAGTTGTATATGTATATGTATCTGTTTGTAGCTTCAATATCTGTATCTTTATATATATATGTATATATGTATATATGTGTATATATGTATATATGTATATATGTATTGTATATATGTATATATGTATATATAGGTGTGGCATAAATAAAATACTGACCTCTATCATCATGTCCTCAGACATTGTGAGGTAGAAATGGCAGCCCTGTCAGCATGGGCTGTAAAATGTGACTCATGGCAGATTCTCAATTTGGTTCAAATGGAACTGAGCGCAGGATTGTGGATTTTTGTTTGTTTTCTATATCGCTCAGTTATTCTTATTTGTTTGTTTCTACCCATTTATATTTATTTCCACAACAAACTCATAACCTAATTTAATCCACCATGACCCTGACCAGGCAGTCACTAATGATTTAATGGTCTTGGTTTTCTCTCAAACTTCATATCTGACCAGTCACTGAAGACAAAATCAAGGATGACCATCACAACTCTAGTCTCGACCTGATTCCCTGCAAAGCTTTCTTTTTGTAACATGTCTTGTCCACTGAAGTGTCGTCAGCCATCTTGAAAATGTTTTCTCATCCAGCATCAGCACCCTGTAGAACTGCTAGTTTTTCTGTTTATTTATTTATTTATTTATTTATTTGCTTTATCATGTCAACCCTATGAGAGCTTTACAAGCAAGGTTAATGTCAGGAAACATCACAAGACTCTCAGCTCTGGTTCAGCAAAGGTAAATAACAGTATTAAAGTTAAACAGGATCGAAATCATAATAATCATCCAGGTTATGAGCATACAGTAAATTTAAATCTGTAACTACTTCAGTGGGAAGTGATCCAAAATCTGAGGCCTCCTGAGATGCATTTTAGCTTGAAGACCAACTCTGTGAAGATGTTAAGAAAATGATGAAAACAAGACTGAACAAAACTGCATTGTGTCTCTGAAAATCTAGCTTGGTGTAGTTTATCAGAGAATTTTTTGCTTTGTTTTGTGACGAAAGAACTCGTGACACAGGAGACGGGAACATCATAATGCAGGAGACATTATATGTGGAAGAGAAACAGCCCATGGATAGGTTTTTCCAGTAAAAAAGTCTGTTGGCACTGGCACCATCAAAGATCATGTCTTATACTGTATATTAATAGTTTATAGACTTTCCATTAAATTGTGCTCTCTTGAAGTGATGAGAATGAGTGCTTTCAGACTTCAGACTGATGGCAGAACTCCATAGCAGCCTTTATTGATCAAGGACCGCCTAAGAGTATGTGACATGTCAAGCAACCAATCACAGTTTGTGTTGTTCAGTGTCATGATCAAGGACATAAAAAATGTAAAGTCCATGTCCCTACACAAACAGACCGGCGTGCAACCATAGACCATCACAAGGAAGTTGTGCAAATGAATGAGTCTATACCGTGAACTTCAGATCATTTGGAAAATCCAGTGTTTAGCTGATCTTCAAACGCACTCAGTGTCACACTTGTAAACACGGCAGCTTCCTTCTTCCATGTGGGGAGTAGAGCGTCACGACGGCTTTGTTTCCGAGCAGACCGTTAAATATACACAACACGTACGTCTACCGGAAATATTGTAGAAACCAAACGATCATTTCGAAAGCCCTGAAGTTTTTGTGTACCGTATGCTTCAGACATTTATCCAACGGTTTGTGGACATGACGCCTGAGGCAGCGACTAAATAAATATAAAATCCTTCCTTTTTTTTGTTTGAACGATAAAGCAGCACTCCACAGAGTTTTTTTTTCCTGGTCCTGAGTGACTCCGGCACACTCCGGCAAATTGTGGTGTCGGTCTGTCGGTTTTATCAGCCAGGCAAAAACTACTATACACTTTAAAGAGCACTTTATTACATTTAAATAAATGACGTGATGCAGACCTTCTGGGAGCTAATTTCTTGTGCAGGATTGGGCTGCTAACTGAAAAGACCTTGCTCCAGCATGCAGTAGACTTTGCTTCAAAGTGTTCATACCAAAAAGCATTGGAACGGCATTGGAGCTGCAGTCTCGGGCTCACGGTCTTGTCACAAATACTTACTTCATTGCTAACGCAGACACATAGGCACAGCAATAGTTATTGGATTATAAATGACTTCCATATGTTCTAACGTCCCATCCCCCATCATGCACTCATCCCTAATCTACTTCAAACTCCGGCTCCCTCTTCGTTCATCTAGCCACGACCTCCAGGAGCGTCTCGATGTTACACAGTGTGTTTGGATTATGATGGCATCTATAGTGACCTAGATTATGTCCATACACACTTGACACTTGACAAAGCAAGCAGTGCGCCTAGACATTATTTGAAGTAGGTCGACAGAAATAAAGCTGTTTGGGATGTACGGAAGTCAATAAACTAAAACGGATTACTGATATTTTCTCATCGACACCTGATGACATCATAAAGCCATGTATTGTTAAACAGGATGTAACTGTGTAAATGATCTGGCTTATTGTATTGTATCCTTTGATACAGGCTCTCAATTTGATATAAAATACTGCTCATATTGTGTGAAATGGAATAAACATTTATACTCACTAACTCCTCTTCCTGTTTAGCTTGGATCAGGGTAGGCTACAGGGTTGGGAGGAAGAAAAAGAAAAAAAAACACACCAACTAGCTGCAGATATTTACTTTAATAGAGGAATATGCAGAATATGAATAACACATTTAGAGCTACTGTGTTTTAATGGAGGAAAAAAACCTGACTCTAACGTTTAATTAGCCATATTTCATTTTATGCGTCATAACGTACAGCTTTTCTTTTCATATATTTATTTTTTTATTTTGTTTTATTTCCCTCAATTGAAAATTTACACCTAAGGCACTTACACAGACAATGCTTATTTTAGCCGCAGTGAAAATATATAAAATATAACGGATTAAATAATTCCCTGTTATATGCTCGTTTTTGTTGTTCACAATTCTTGATTCTTGAAGTTATTTGTCTGTGCACTTGGTTTGCATAGTTTTCAGTGACCTCATTTTACCACAGATGATTCTCCTCGGCATTGCATGGGGTACTAATTAAAATTTGCCCCCCCCCAAATCATTAGAATCACACATCATATTCCTATTTGTTTGCTCCTTGTAACATGCTTTAATTTCATGCACTGTGACTGAATTCACTGTGAAGTCATAGTATCCATGATTAGCCCTTTAACACCCAGATCACATCTGTTGCTGTTTTGTTGACGTTCAGAAATGAAGGGTAATGTCGGTCATAACGGACACGTGGCTTGGTGAAGCCTAAACAGAGGAAGATGACATCATAACCGCGGTCTCACAGACGAATCTTCATTATGAGGCTCAGCACAGGGGGTGTGATAACAGTAGAAGGCTAGATGTGACATAAAAGAGGGAAAATGGCCTAAAATGCCTCTTTTAAGTACATTTGACAAAAGCCCTGGCTGACATTTTCTGCTTTAGGTCTTCTTAATGCATTGGCTTTGAACACTGGTGTGTTCCCTCCCACATGTGGTGGCACAGTTTGTAATAGAAAAGAAGCTTCCTCCACACATGATTATTACCTTGTCCTTCTCTTTTTTAGCAAAACTGCAGCCGACAGTGGTGTTATATTCACAAAGGCAACAAGATGCTGAATTAGAAATTTAAGCAGCTTGATTTTTTTTATTCCACACATTCCTTGCTTAATAATTCTCCATATATATTTCAACCAATGACAAATTGATGTATATAATGATGGATTAGATCCCAGAAATTGGTCGGATTATTTAGACCTTTCCGTGCAACATGAAACCGTGTAAAAATACTTGAAAAACGCTTCCATGTTTTCTGCAAATTTTAATTGTCAATCATGTGAGCTCACTGTGAGCTGTTGGGAAAGCAAATAGATGATAGTTTCAACAGAGAGAGAGAGAGAGAGAGAGAGAGTCGTTCAACATAGTCCCAACGCATATGAAATGTAACTAATATGCCTGGGGCAGAGTTTTGCAGTCGTAGCATTTGTAGGAATTCCAGTACAAATGTATTAGGTTTCTTCTGACTTTTGTAAGAACAGTTTGCCATGTTAGTACGCAGACATGCAACATTTACTTGTAATGTGGAAGAAAAGTGCTTTCAAACAAGATATTTAGGTTACGTTTAGTTCAAAGTTTTAGTTTTGGAAATCTAAGCTAATATGAGGCACAGATTTAAATTGATATGATGCGTAACGTTAATAATAAACTTGTGATATACGTTTTAAGTTGTCGTCAGGCATCTCCAATTCCTTTCTTCCTCCTTTATGTAAAAAAGGTAACTGACTAAACATTGAAAAGTTTGTTTAAACCTTTTCATGAAATTCTTGCATTTTTTGTTTGTATGCTATAATATATATAATCTCAGAGCTCATTTTACTTTCATCATGATGATACCAGTGCACATGCACAATACACATCACATGTTGTGCCCAGTCACCTTACCCTGTGAAACTTGGTTTCAGGTCTGTAATACGTTATATACACGCAATAAAAGCTTTAAATTTGGTTCAGGTGGTTTGCAGTCTCTTGAAGTGTCCTTGCAGCCAACTTTACAGATGTTTTACAATTTCTGGGTCGCTTGCAGTGTCGATTAGCTGACAAAACACCTTTTTGCACTAGAAGAGTTTTTCCAGCGAGACTGAATTGCTCAGATTTGAAGAAACATCTTAACGTTTTGTGAGCTGTGTGCGGGCCTGAAAGACGTCAGCAGGACGTCAAAAAAATGACACAGGAAATCCTTTGAGTAAACCTCAAAGTTTAAAAAAACACAACTTGTGGAACAGAAACCAAACGTGTGTGATAATTACAAAGGACGGGATGGCAAACGTCTGTGAGTTTTAAATAACCAAGTACAGTTTCTCATGCAAGCAAAGCCAGATTGATAACACTTAGTGTTCTAGTTCTGGTTTATGATCACAGTGTAAAAATAAGTAAAGGATAACTGAACACCACAAGTTGGGAGTTCACTTTTAGGTTATTGACTAGAAGTTAGACTTTCAGTGATAAAAATGTGTTCTGAGTTTACAAATAAATACACCTCCATTTCTGATTTATGTAGCATACTGTGTAAGGGGAAATGTTATAATTACACCTGTTTTCTTTCAATATTTGCAATTTCTTCCCTCTAGCATAGCTGCAATAACAACGTTGCTGCAGAATCATTTATATGCAGTGTGCAGTGTTGAACCTGGGTGAATGCAACATAAGCTTTTAATAGAAACCCGTGCATGACTTTTATTTAATGAACAATCATCAGTGCGTAATGGATTTTTCCCTGTTTAGTGCGTTGCCTCAATATAGGTGTCCCCTGTGCACTTAAGTTATTTACTGACATAATGTCCTTTCTGTTCATTTGTAAGTCAAAGCACGTTTAATACAGTGTTAATAATCCTTCCGATAGCAAAACGTTTAATGTTGCATGGTAAAAAAAATATGAAAATTCATTTTAGAAAATGAACTCAAACTCACTCTCTCTCTCTTTTACACACACACACACACACACACACACACACACTGACGCGTGCTGACGTAAGGAGCGCATCAGACCGCCTGCCGCAGCACTAGCAAACAGTTTGACTTGTACTTATGGCTCCGTTTAATCGCTCATATGGGTGTGGCGAGCAGGAATGTGCTTTTATGGCCACCTTGTGTTCATTCATTCTCCGGAACGGTGTCGGTCACTAAAATGCCTCCATTAGAATGCCTGTATATCGGCTTGATCGTGCTGTGGGTGGTTTCCGTGTAGCAGAGAGCGGTGCAAACCGGCAGCACAACACGGGGAAGAAAACGCAGGGAATTCGGAGACATCGGGTTGTGTTTTTGCGCAAAGCATGAAAATGTGCTCGCTCTGTTATTGCGTTCATTCTGAGCTCCTTTAAAAAAAAAAAAAAAGTACAACCCAGAAATTACTCTCATCACGCCCCCAATAGCCCCCCGACTCCTGGGAAACACACACACACGCACACACACAACTTTTGCGTCTACGTCGCCAGTCTGTCCGCTCACGGCGCGCCACCGTTTGGCTCCTTTTTAACGCGTTGTTTTGTTTTTCCTCCGCGGACACCCAGGACACGAGGAGCAGTGTGAACGTCGCTGTTTTTACATCTGCAGGAGTTTTGCGGTGCGGCTCGTGCGAGGAACCGGAGGACGCGGAGACACGAGGTACCGTCCGCGCGCTCTCGCCGTTTCCGGCATCCCCCCTTTCACCAGCAGCCGGTTTGGACTGCGTTACCCAGATTGTCCGCTTCCTTCTCCGTTTGGCTTGATGAGCCGCCGGAGTCCATCATCAAGACTTTTCATTACAGCGTTTTTATCCTCCTCCTCCTCCTCCTCATCCTCTCCCGTTCTATCGCGTTTTTCCAGTCCGACATGGAAGATGGGCCGCCTTCGACCAGCTGCTTCAGAAGGCTCGCGGACTGTTTTCTTGGCTCAAGTAGGTACATTTGTGTTGTTTCCCTCCTCACCGGCAAGCTCGTGCCGTTTGGTGCTATAAAATTCAGCTGTACTGACCTTTTACTTTTGTTTACAAACTTTTGCCCGATTTGCGCAAAGTTAACAGGCGCGAGCGGTTTTTGTTTGTTTGTTTGCTTGCTCGTTTGTTTGTGTATTTTGGAAAGTTTCCGATGCAAGTTCTTGGAAATAGCCCGCGGCACATGGCTGTCATACAGCTATCACTAGACATCATTTAACACGATTTGTAATTTGTAACGTTTAGTGTTTATAGAAGAGCTGCAATGAGACAAGTGATTTAAGTCCAAACAAGACGAGCATGTTTTATGTTTTGTTTGATTTACAGCCAGGAACATGACAAGAACAAATAAACTTCAATGTTAAGTCTTCCAGCAAATACAAGTACAATCACTGATTAACCTTCACGCCTTATATATATTTTGCTTTTAACTAAAATTCCCCACTGAAGCACTCAATTTTAGATCCATATGTTACACTAATCAGTTTTGTTTGTTTGTATCAATACACCTAATAACGCCTAATAACACCTAATAACTCTAGTTTTCACAGTTGTAAATCTGTCCTGTGATTGTCTTACTAATCCATAGCATAAACCTCCTCTCCTGCGCCTTCAGCACTATTGTGAACGCTGTATGTCTGTCAGAAAGCTTCACATCCTCATGCACCACCTGCTTTGTTTATGTATTTGCCAGAAGGCCCATCTTTGGTTTTGCTGCCTGCTGCTACATAATTCTTCTAAAACATGCACAAGTTGTAGATTTTCAGACTCCGTCTTTGCACTATGTGATAAAAGGTTTGCTTTCCTCCTCCTTTTTTTTATTTTAGCCATCTGCAAATTGTTATATTTTCTTTTTCCACAGAAAAGGCCTGTTTGCTCCCTTTGCCATACACAAAAACCTGGTAAATCCTTCGAATAATTACCACACATGAAAAGACCTTATGTGTAAAACGGAACAGTAAAGTATCTGCTCCGCTTTAGCTTTTTAGTTCTTACAGATATTTTACATCATTTTATTGTAAAAACAAACGGAATAAATAAGTTATATTTTTTCCTTTCTTCAGTGATGTGTTCGTAACGTTGCAGTACAACAGGTGTGGTTTGTGTGTGACCAGTATTCTAGCTAGATGGTATCATATCATGTTATCTCCAATACAGTGTTTTTTTTTCTGAGCCTAGCATGTCGGCGTGTTTAAACTGAACACGGCCTGTTCGGTATCTCTCGACAAGTCGATGCTTTATTCATACGAGCTGCTTTGATAATCAGTGATTGTGGTGCTGTGTACTGGCAGTCGTACATTTTTAAGCTCTACAGTTTAATCACTGTGGTTTCCAGATCAAACAATATAATGCCAAACAACAATATTAATAAAATAAATCTACATATTTGTGGATCTTGTTAACTGAGCTGTTAAAATGAGTGCTTTGTCAACATCAGGTACAATGTGCTTAGTATAAAGTAAATGACTCCACAGATACATATTGTGTTACAGGTGCAGGATTAAAGCGGTCAGGGTTTGATTAGATTAGATTAGATTTCCAGTAGAATCCGTTCACTGAACATGGGTAATTGTCATTTCTTGATTGACTTTAATTTCCTCTTTAGAAAAGCAGCTCGAATGGAGCAACTGTACAGGTATCAGACTGATCAACTGAGTTTTCCCAGACTTCATTTTATATTTGCACAATCGGGTCCGATTAAGTGAAGGGAAGACACGGTTTGTTAAATGATATAAGGTAACTTTTGACAAGCGGTGTATATTCTAATAAAAGTTTATTTTGTGGTTATAGTGACTGGTGATCGTCAGCACTCTTCATGCTATTAGGCTCTTGCTGCACATTTGTGGCTTACCACAGTAGGATTTGCGTCACAGCACTTTGAAGTCTCAAAGGTGTAACTGTTTTGTAAGGTTTGCTTTGTGTATAATGATCAGATAGTGAGCACAGAAACAAAACCACATTTAAATTGTCAACGTAAATATTTTTTTTTTTTTCGACTTGTAACTAAGCTGATCGAGTTGCAAGGGAAGCGTGTTTGCTTGAATATGTAAACAAGTACTGTGTCTATGAGTCGTATCTTTCTAATTGTATCACAAGACTGCATCATAGATAGCTTTTATCTCTGAAGATAATTTGGCTCCTTTCAGTAGTTTTAGTTTTCATAGATTAATGACTTTCAGGTGTGGTAGAATATAAACGATCTTGTTTTGGTTGTAGTGAATAAAAAAAAGACCTGCATGTCCTGAATTTGAGTTAAACTTGATCAGGGTTGGAATCCTGACATGACAATAACGATAGCTTTTCCTTTCACGTCTTCAGATTAACATACTTCTGGGCATTAAATACTGGTTTGTCACACACAATAAGCTACCCAGCTTGCTATTGTATCATTTAAAACCTGTTAGCAGCATGTTGACATTAAATGAAAGGAAGACGCTTGATGAGGTCACATGATCAAAGCTGTGACTGACGTCCCTGCGTCATGTTCGTTAGACGAGACAATTATTAGGAAATTTAAAAATGCGTCACCACATGTGAATGCCTATGAAATGAAAAAACACAGGCCAGCTTTCATGCATATCACAATGGTAAATGTTTTTAAGTCAAAGAAAATATTTTTCATGGATATTTACACATGTGGTGACGCATTTTTAAATTTCCTAATAATTGTCTCGTCTAACGAACATGACGCAGGGACGTCAGTCACAGCTTTGATCATGTGACCTCATCAAGCGTCTTCCTTTCATTTAATGTCAACATGCTGCTAACAGGTTTTAAATGATACTTTCATGCATATCACAATGGTAAATGTTTTTAAGTCAAAGAAAATATTTTTCATGGATATTTACACACGAACTACACTCACGCTGAGGTGGAAAGTGAATTCGCTGCTACTTGGCTACTGCTACTCATCAAGATGGATAAAATTTTTGTGTCGGAGATGAAAATACATAAAAATTGTGTGCTTGAATCAATGAAGAATAAACACATGTAATGCACTCGTGTGTGTGTGTGTGTGTGTGTGTGTGTGTGTGTGTGTCTGTCTGTGTCCCGGCTGTACTGGAGAGGTGGCCTTTGTGTTTATTTTACTTTACTTTAGGTTCTAGTGGAACATGTCCACACCAGACACTAACAAGCTGCCTCTTAAAGCCCTTGAGGAAAAAAAATGTCAAGACTCTTTAAAAGTTAAAGTGACGCACCCTGAAACAGGGAGATATTTACGTTTAAAGTCGTTGTTTAAACATCTTTCCGTTACTTTGATAAAAGATTATTGTGAATAATTCATTTCGGAGGGAAACAGTTAATCTTGAATAATGAGTGAATAATTTGATTTGACATCTGTTTGGTGGCCAGCATTGAAAAAGAATTAAATCGATAGAATAAAATTCTGTTTTGTGATTTTCAATAGTATAGAATTTATGTTTGCAAAAATTTCAGTAATATGTTAATGTTTGAGACATACAGATCTGTAACCGGTGCGACAATCAACTAGAACACGAAGCTGCTGCTAAATAAGAAATAAATAAATACATTTAATGCTAGATTGCCATTAGATTGAAGGTATTTTGGGTGTCATTTGAAATGTTCTAGTTTTTACTAGTTAAAAAAAAATACCAAAAAGGTTTGTTTTATTTTTTTATTTTTTTTTTTATTTTTTAATAAAGTCAATTCATGTCATCTAATTAAATGTGAAAACAAAATCTAAAAATATTAAAAGGACCACATAAAGCCATGGCTGAATCATAGTATGGTATCCGGGATGTAGTCGACTACATAAGGTGTGGTGTTTGGTGGTGTTTTACCAATGTAGTTGGTTTACGTTCAATTTCTTTTATGGAACTATATTTTGTATAGTACTTTTTTAAAAAATGGAAGTTGTTTCAAAGCAGCTTTACAAATTACAGAAACTTAGAAAAGTTTTAAAATGAAGTTACTATTCATTTACTGTCTAACATTTATATCACTGAACAAGCCTGAGGAAAGAAAAACCTTACCGAGATGATATGAGGAAGAAAACCTTAGAGGAACCAGCCTCAGAAAGGAACCTCATCCTCATCTGGGTGACATTGGACAGGAAATAATGTCCTTTCTAAAACAGTTTGTAGTCCAGCGGAAATGTAGGGCTGTATTCAGAGTAAGCAACTGACGTTCAAATGATGAATCAGCATTAATGCGAGAACATTTTTTTTCTGAGAATAATTAACCAAAATTTTACTTTAGCCTCTTAAACATGTAGATGATTTAGTTTATCTTTGCTGCACATACGACGTATCATAAAAAGCAAATAAAATAAAAAACAAAACAATGAATAGAAAGAATAATACAACGATATAAAAGTAGACAATCTTTTGAATCGCCTTGAACGTTTAAAAGAAGTCTTAATATCAATAAATAGCATTAGAAATTGTAGTTGTATTTATTACATTATTGCACATTTGTAATCTTACTTTATGGCTTCTACCGTCATTATTAAGCTAAAAATAGCACTTGATCCAGCGCAACCTTTTTTTTCCCCCCTTGATGACCTAGAAATACAATGAAAAGTATAAAGTATCAAGTTAAAGCAATGGTGAAAAATGCAGTGTTTATTGATTTAGAAGAAATCAGTAAGTCTAAGTTTAAGTCATGAATCACAATCATATTAATACACACACATGTATGCATATACACCATAGCCTTGACCACACAAACACTACCATCCACTATGAGCCTAACATGCAAGTCTGTAGTTATTCTTGAGGCCTGAATTTGTGAATCTGAATTAGCACGTTTTGCTATTAACTGCTCACTAAGCACACATGAAGCAACTTTATATTACACCTACAGTGAACAGGGAGATATTTTGGGATTATTTGTGTGAATTACTTGCTAAGTCAGAGATGGTCATATTCAAAATGACCCCAGAAAATCAGATTTATGTCTGGTTCTGTATTGCACCGTTATCATCTATTATTTATCTGTCATGGGTGGTTTTTTTGTTTTTTTTTTTTGTGTATTTTATTTTATTTTATTTTTTTACACCACCGATGATGCAAGAGCAGTGAGCAGTGTTTCAGTTCATGTTTAGGAAAGCTCTGAAAATGGAAACTACCAGAATCAAACTGAATCAGTCAGCATTTTGAAACTCCAGCCAGCTTTCACAATGAGTCCTAAACCGCACCCTGAACACATGGACACAACTACATCTCCACATTTGCCCCCCATTGTTGAAGCTTCCATACTTTTTTTTTTTTTCATATAAGCAAAAAAATAAAATAAGCATTTTATCAAGGGAAAAAAATATGCATATGTAAAATTCTCCTGTTTATTTTATTATTTTTTTAAATCCTTTTCCTCAGCAGAAATGTTTTATTAACAAACTGAAATGAATTTCTCTTATTTTTAAACATGTGCATTTGAATAATAATGAGGGGAAATCCGTCACTTCTGTTCCTTGTTTCTCTTATATTCTATCACTTTGCATTATTCTTCACTACTATTCCAACTCATCTGTTCCTCTTTATCTCTTTGCAAACAATTGCAACGCTCATACGCTTGTCATACGCTAACACGTCAAAAATGATGGGAAATCAGAAATACTACAGTCTAGAGGTGTCACCGAGACAGCTTGAATTTTATTGCGATCTACACATCACAATGCAAAGTTTGAAAGTGAGGGGGAAAAAATTATTCTGTATTTGTGGTTAAAGCGAGTCATATATATATATACTGTAGTAGCTTGATGGTATAAGCCGAGACACGTTATGGCTGCTTGTTTTATGTATTTTTTTTGCTCTGCTAGTGAAAACCTACTCACATCTCTAACTAGCTAGTAGAATTAAAGTGGTTAACAAGGTCGATGGGAGAGATACAGTAAAATGTCCCAGTACTAAATATAAGCGCTCTTGGAAGCTCTGAATAGACTCAAGTGGACGCTTGACAAAATGGTATGAGCAAAATGGGTAGAGATGGTTATTTTCTCCTTGGACTATGGTGATAAGGGAATTTGCCAGTGCCTCTGGGTTATATGCGTGTTTGAAAAAAATTAAGTGTGACTTTGAACTGTTCTTGCCAGATGTCAGGTATTTTTGCGGTAGAGGTTGTGGCTAATACAATGACTTTATCTGTCAATGCAAAATGTCTCAGTTAAAGTAATCTGGGACTTGTGGTCCTTGGTTAGCAGGATGGCTTCAGCCAGTGTACCGGTTTCCAGCACCTTTTATTTAATGGCATTTAATATCTGCTGGTTTGGGTGAACCTTATCCAATGAATGCAGAGGTGAAGGTCACTGATGTTCTTATTTTTGCTTGCTTTAAAATTCTAATGGTCTGATACAAAAGGTTCTGTGTTTTATGCTGTGTAACACAGCTAGATCTAAATACCAGGAAATATACTCCTGTCTCATATCGATCTTTTGGCTTTAAATGTTTAGCACAAACAAATGAATTGGCCTTGAACACTTCTAAAAAGTGTTAGACACCCCACCCAAAAAAACAAACAAACAAAAACATAACCGTGGTTTCACACCTGAATTCAGTTTCTCTAGCCACACCCAGGCCTGATTACTGCCACAACTGTTCACAATCAAGAAATCACTTAAATAAGACCTGACTGACAAAGTGAAGTAGACCAAAAGAGCCTCAAAAGCTACACAACATGCAGAGATCCAAAGAAATTCAGGAACAAATGAGAGAGAAAGTAATTGAGTTCTATCACTCTGGAAAAGGTTATAAAGCCATTTCTAAAGCTTTGGGACTCCAGCAAATCACAGTGAGAGCCATTATCCAGCGAAAACACGCCATTATATAGCGAAAACACGGAACAGTGGTGAACCTTCCCTAGAGTGGCCGGCCGACCAAAATTACCCCAAGAGCGCAGCGACGACTCATGACTTATTGCGATGTCACAAAAGACCCCACAACAACTTCCAAAGAACTGCAGGCCTTACTTGCTTCAGTTAAGGTCAGTGTTCATGACTCCACCATAATAAAGGGACTGGGCAAAAATGGCCTGCATGGCAGAGTTCCAAGACAAAAACCATTGCTGAGCAAAAAGAACATAAAGTCTCGTCTCAGATTTGCCAGAAAACATCTTGATGATCCCCAAGACTTTTGGGAAAATACACTGTGGACTAAAGAGACAAAAGTTGAACAGTTTTGGAAGGTGTGTGTCCCATTACATCGGTCGTAAAAGTAACACTGCATTTCAGAAAAAGACCATCATACCAGCAGTAAAATATGGTGGTGGTAGTGTGATGGTCTGGGGCTGTTTTGCTGCTTCAGGACCTGGAAGACCTGGAAGTCTACCAAAAATTCCTGAAGGACAAGGTGCGGCTATCTGTTCGTGACCTCAGGCTGAAGTGAACTTGGGTTCTGTAGCAGGACAATGATCCAAAACACACCAGCAAGTCCACCTCTGAATGGCTGAAGAAAAACAAAATGAAGACTATGGAGTGGCCTAGTCAAAGTCCTGACCTTAATCCTATTGAGATGCTGTGGCATGACTTTGAAAGGCGGTTCATGCTCAAAAACCCTCCAATGTGGCTGAATTACATCAATTCTGCAAAGATGAGTGGACCAAAATTCCTCCAGACTCAACAGACTCATTGCAAGTTATCGCAAACACCTGATTGCAGTTCTTGCTGCTAAGGGCGACCCAATCAGTTATTAGGTTTTGGGGGCAAGCACTTTTTCACACAGGGCCATGTGGGTTTGGGTTTTGTTTTCTCTTAATAATATAAACCTTCATTTAAAAACTGCACGTTGTGTGTACTGTACTTGTTATCTTTAACTAATATTTAAATGTGTTTGATAATCTGAAACATTAAAGTGTGACAAACGTGCAAACAAAAATTAAGAAAAAAAAAATCAGGAAGAGGGCCAACACTTTTTCACACTACTGTATCTGTCTTTGCCACAAATTTGGCAGCAAAATGTCTTTGGATGCATTAGCAGTAAGACTTTCCCCACACTCTAATTAAGCAGCAAAATAATACATTATTTATTAATCTGTCCATCCATCTATCGATCTTCACAAACCACCTTATCCTTTTCAGGATTATAGTGAATACAGAGGTCATACAAAGAAGACTTTTGAGGGTTATTGAGGGTTTGGGAGAAAATTTCAGATGCTCAGATATAATCTACGTGACACAGTGTGATGTAATATTGTAAGCACTGGTCTGTTGGAATACATATAGCCAGTAGCAATCTCTTTTAAACCTTCTTCTGAAAGACCAATCCATACTGTTCATACATGAAGTGTATCTGAAGGCTTGCATTTAAATTACTGCTTTCAAACGCGACTGTAGACTACGTCCAGGCCATGCAGTAGTTTCTGCTGGGCTACAGACGTATTTTGGGTCTAGGTTTGGCTCTGGCTCCAACCTGTATGACCTCAGTGCATTGATTTCCATTTCCGTTCTAATTTCACTTTACTTCTGCAAATACATTCCAAATACAAATGCAATACATTCCAAATACTTTGCAAATGAGCTTTCCATCATTATGTTTTTTTTACCTGTAGGAACCTGAAGGAAACCCACATGGACACCAAGAGCCCTGGACAGGCAGTAACCTGAGCACAGGATTGACTTGTAGAGCTCTGAGACAGCAATGTTACTCAGTATATATTTTTAAATATCACTGCATTATGTAATTCTAAATTGTTTTATTATTAGAATAAAAAAGTAAAGCCAATCCTGTAGTTTATAAATGTTTAAAAAAAAAAAAAAAAAAGTTTCTCAGAATTGTCAGGAGAAAAACAATACATACATAAACGATTTATTATTTTTTTTAAATATTTGTTCGGATGTTAGCGTATTACTAGGATATTTTATAAATAATAGTAATAATAACAATAAAAATAAGTAGAATAATTCTTAACGGCAGGTCTGTTTGAAGCTGAACTTTAATGTCACTTGTATCTCTAATCCTCTCAGCCTGAAAAGAAAATGTTCATGCAGGAGTTTTAGGCATCTAAAGACTGGTGCAGTTTATATGCAAAATTCTAAAAGGGAAAAAAAATAAAAGGAAACACTTAAAAATACCTACTAACTTTTGCATGGCGCAGTGAAGTCTACTCACTTAGCCTACAGCAGGTGAATATGATTACCGAGCACGACGCTGCTGGAAAAAAGTCACAGGTCAGCACCATTTGCACACTGTTTTTCATGCAAACTAGGCTACAGTAAGGCTTCTATGCAAATCTTATTGCGCCACTGCTCACGCTACTCAACGTCTGCTTCAATATTTTGTCAAACGCGGGAAGACATTTCCTCCCCCGGTCCCCACTGTAATTTGTGCCACTGTCTACAACTGCTAAAAGACCGGCAGACTATCAGTTCCTCCTCTTCAATTACTTTACAGTAGCGGTTTACATGATGGTGTTGTGTAAACTATCAAAGCGTGTAGATTCTGTCTTAGTGTATTAATGTATAGCCCTAGCTCGATAGTAAAACTATGTACATTATTGAAATTATTAAATGATCTTTTAAGAGTTTTTAACATCAGAAACTGTTGCTAAAGGCTTGTTTTTGTCTAAGTGTGTCTGAGTTTTATTTCTGCAAAACCTTAAGCTTGTCTAAATTTTATGCTGCTGTTATATAGTTCTAGGTCACTGCCCTTTGGCCAAGAATAATAAATGAAATTCGGTGAAGATGAATGTAATGTTGGATCATACACTTTATGCAGTCTGGGTCATTGACTACGTTCTCTAAACATGTGGAAACATATAATACTGGAATCTAATGGCTAATAATGGACATCTGAAACCATCACAGACGAGCCAAATAAATGAGGCGGACCCGTTTTTGTCTACTTATTGAGCAAGGGGCACAGATTGGTGAGTGAGGGAGAGTTTCTGTAGCACATTTTTTAAGGAATTTACTGAGGAAGAGGAGTGTAGCCAAAATGAGTCATGCTATAGAATTGACTTTCTTTTAGGCCAGCGAGTCCTGTTCCTGCTCTAAAACGTCGGCTGGTGCGTCATTTATGTTATTGCATAATGCTATTGCTGCCAAGAAAGCCAAACACTGTAAGGATAAAGGGGAATTCCATCATCAGCTACATTGTGCCTTCAAAAGTGCTGTTTTTATTTCTTAATGTGTGGCCCCCATGGCTCTGTTTAATTTTCATTGAATCACAGAGGCTTTAAAGCATTCACATTTTTCCATATAATCATGTAGTCTTTCTAACAGCCAGTGAGTCCAGCAGCATACCTCTGACTTACTGAGATTTCACCTGTTTTAACTTGCGAGTCAGTCGTTGGAATCTGAACAGCAAACGTTTTTGTCTGTAAAAGTCCGTGAGCTCGGGCTGAAACAAATCTCGGATCGTTCTTCACCTTCCCCAAGCTGCTTTTTGTTCACATTACCCACTTTGCATCTCGACCAACGTAAATAGACCTAATTGCGCCCTCATTAATTACATATGAGTCATAATTACGATGAGTCATGTATTATTCTCTCCCAAGAAAATAAATATAATCTAAGTGACAAAATTTGACGTAATCGTGTAAGCGCTGGTCTGGATCTTTTTCTGAATGTACCGTTTATACATAAAGCGCTGTTTGAAAGCTTGTATATAAATGTTGTAGCCATTTAAATGTATTGTAGTTAACATTCCTTTAGCACAGCACTTACTGTACATTACCTACTTATTTAGTGAAGGTTCTGCAAACCACGTCCAGCAGAAACTACTGCATGGCCTCAAAAGTATTTCGGTTCTTGGTTTGACGCCGGTTCAAACATGTGTGACCTCAGCGTGTTGACTTCCATTGCAGTTATTTTTAATTTAGTTATTAGCTACAAATCATACTTTGTACAAAACTTGCTCCCACACCACCAACACCATCACCACCTCCACCCACTGAGGTAACAAATGATCATTAGCATGTGGTGAATTTGGTCACTTAAATTTGTAGAGAATAAAACTGGTGATCACCATCGAAATTATTTTTGACCCCATCAAAAATATACATCGGATATTTTCCATAATTGGCGTAGAATCTGATCATTTCCATACTGACGTAGTACTTAATCCAGATGTTAGGATCTTTGCACTGGTTGTTTATCAGACCAGACAGTCTTTTCCATGCTTATTTTAATGTGTGTGTGTTTTTGTACATGCTCCTTTGTGGAGGTCATTGTTTTAAGGCTTCTCTAGGTCAACACTAATATAATCTGACAGGCATTCTCATCCCCAATTGGACCAACAGCTCCAGAGCAAAACAAACAATGCGGCTGTATTGTCATGCGGGAAACACTCTTCAGAGAAGGAATCGCGCTTCCTGTCTCAGCTGGATGTCGTTTAATCGTTGTGGTGATTTCCTTTCCCCAAGCGGCCTCTCTTTTTCCGCAGAGAAGTCAATAAAGATGATGCACATTTTGTCTTGAAATGCAGCCCCTCCAGAGCTTAATGTTACAGTGTGCTTCACAAGGATTGTTACGGGGTGAAAATCCACTCGGTCAGCAGTAACATTAAAGCTTCCATCAAACATCTTTCAACATGACAAGACATGACGCTTTCTAGTTTCTCATGACACATGGTGTTGCGTTGTATTGTTTGTTTTATTTACTTTGAGGTAAATTATGAGACGGACAAAAGATGCTGCTGCAATGTAAATGATAACAGGAACAAACTTGTCTCATTGTAAACAGTTTTAATAATGTTCAATAATGGGACAGTGATATATTAGAGAAAAGAGAGCATGAGATGAGCACGGTATGAGAAATGTGGTGATAAGTTTACTGTAACTTTATACCTATTTTATGCCTTACTTATGTCGTTTTTCCCAAAAGCAACTATGGCTTATTAGAACTTATATAATTCAGGGAATGAATTAAATGATCAGATCCTTCAGTTATCAGTGTAAATCTGTACCAGTGAGACTGTGCTCCTATAGAATATGTGCATCCTGTAGATCGCTGTTTTATCTGCTGTGTATAATTTAATTTAATATAATATAATATGTCCTTGGCTTATCCAGAGACAAAACCAATGCAGCGCAGCTACACAGCTGTAGTAAATGTGAACGCGGTCTAGATTAAGTTCAGGGCAACGGCTCGGACGTGGGAGTGCAAGCCTGTCAGCGTGACCATGTGTTCTAGCCACTTACTGATCAGCGGGACATGCTTTTAGTTTAAATCCCTTTTACGTCATCGAGCTGTTTGGTGTTCCTAACATTCAAGGCTCTGTAAAGGCAGCGAAAGACTCTGCAGTTCTCATCAGTGGTATCCTAGTCTCACTGGCCGAGCGAGCTCTAGTATTCAGCAGAAGTTTATGAATGAACGTTATTCATCTTATGTTTTTTTTAGATCTCGTGACGTACGTGTGTGTGGAATGAAACAGCTGATTTGAATGCTAAAACTATATGGCTGAGTTTTAAGCCTGATTGATTCAGCTTACAGCATATAAATATTAATAATAACAGCAGTCTTTAATGTGGTCAGCTGCTCATCCTCGGTTTTTAAATGAATAGCACATTTTGTGAATAGCCAGAGTTGCCCATTGCAGCAGATTAGAGGTAGATTTATCAATTTCTACAAGCTACTGGATGTTAAAAGAGCATAAAAAAAAAGTATGTATGATCACAGCCTTGGCAGCAAAGACTCCAGAGAAAGAGGAACATGGTCTCGTGCACCTCCATGCCTTATCTCCATATGAACCTGTATTTTATAGCCTGCACACCTTCTGCCTAATGAGCATAGCCACGAGAGTGGAAATAATGCAGATTACCTTTCCATGGAAATCTGTATGTGTGCATGTTTCAGTGCAAGATCACACATTGGGCTTGCACATTAGTTCACATATGTGTTGGAGCGTGTGTAAGGAATCAAATCAGTAGTATCATCACCTCAAGGTTGTTACTGTTTACTTTTTGGTGCTTGTGGTGATGACTAGCGAGATGGGCTGATTCTTTGAAATTAAGGTGTGTGTGTGCGCCATATAGGCTTGAGCAAGTACTGTCAAGACCGTTGCCTTTATTATAAATGATGACATAATGTATTTTAAGCAAACTTCGGTCTATAGCGTTCACCATTTTATCAACATAATATAATTCTTCCGTGTAATAATCGCAAACGTTTTTGTTCACATCTCAGAAACTCCATGCAGCCTTGAAAATTACGCTACTAATTTACAGCCTCTTCTCCCTGTCAGTGACTTCTGACTGACATTTTTCTTCACCTTATCGGCAGAAAACCTGTAAATGAAGTGCCGGGGGAGAAACTGTACACGGCTGAGATCCCAGCAGGTTTGCATTTAGGGTGCAGAGGTAACTGCCCTCCACCCTTCCCCTCCTGCTCCTTCCTTTTTTCATTTGCACGGGCAGGCAGTGTCCCTGCAGCCCTCCCGTAGATAAGATAAGAAACACATGCTCTTCCCACCTCCTGGCGAGGGAGTCCCAGCTGGACCTGCTGACGCACGCAGCCTCTTACACACCCACCCGAGCCTGCTTCGCTCTCATGGCAGGCAAGTGAAAAAGTACTACCTTGGCAGAGTGCCTTTGACACGGTGCCAGAAAGAGGACCGTTCAAAAAAAGCCGGACTTTTTATTTTCATTTTATTTATTTATTTTTCCCTCCTCACTCTGTTGCGCTTCGCTGTATCGGAACCCCTACACCTCCGCTGGCTTTATTTATTACTGTAAAGCTTTAGAGCTACACACTTCATGGACATAAGAGGCGTGAAGCTGACCGCACACAGAGCTCTTAGTCTCAGAGCTCAGCTCATCAAATAAACTCTGTAAAAGGCAAGGCTGTGATGAAGGAGCCCTGTTATCGTACTCCCCATCAGCACAGACAAATCCAATTGACGGCGGAAACCACTTTTATTGGCTTGGTATAATTTATGCAGGGGATTCAGAGGGATATATATTTGCTTTCAGGACTGGAGTTTCAGTTACCTTGTCAGAGCGTAATTGTTTCAAACTGGCATTTATAGCTTGACGTATACAATACTGTGCAACAATTGAAGGCCTTTATTATTTATTTATTTATGATTTTAAAAAAAAAAAAAAAGGTTCAGGCGAAACTGAAAACCAACCTACGGCATTTTAGGATGTTTTTCTGCAAACATACAAGTGATCAAAGAGTTTATGTAGAAACTCTGATCGCTCAAACTAAGGTTCTAGGTAATAATAATAAAAAATTGTATCTCTTGCTGGAGTTTGCATGCTCTCCCAGTGCCTCGGGGGTTTCCTCCGGGTACTCCGGTTTCCTCCCCCGGTCCAAAGACATGCATGGTAGGTTGATTGGCATCTCTGGAAAATTGTCCGTAGTGTGTGATTGCGTGAGTGAATGAGAGTGTGTGTGTGTGTGCCCTGCGATGGGTTGGCACTCCATCCAGGGTGTATCCTGCCTTGATGCCCAATGACACCTGAGATAGGCACAGGCTCCCAGTGACCCGAGGTAGTTCGGATAAGCGGTAGAAGATGAATGAATGAATGAATGTATCTCTTGCTTTAAAATCTAACTGCTACATGGTTTAGTTTGCTGTCCTGTCAACTCTGATCTTATCAAGCGAAATATTTTAAACTCAGGCAAATTCACCTAATATTTATAAACAAATGTAAGATTTTTAAGCTTCTTTTCGTAGATTTTTGAATTTGCTATTTTTTATTTATTTATTTTTTAACCGGTTTTTCGCTTTGCTTATTTCAAACCTCGATATCTAGAAAGGAACAAAATGATTTTAAGCTTGATATTGTTAAAAAATAGGATTAATGGTCTTGTATTTGTTTTATCGGAACCTCATAATGACACATTTTGTTGTTGTTGTTGTTGTTGTTGTTGTTACTCAGCATTCTTAGATATAAGAACACAGCTGTTAACACAGCTGAAGGTCTGCTTTTCTCTATTGGCGGTTAAAAACTTGAAAAACTTCCACTTGATTGACTTCCACTTGATTCTTCTAAAGATCTTCTCCTGGTTGTGTAAGATCTTTAGAAGAATCAGCAGTTATTCACAATCGCACTATTAATTGTTCGGGAACATGTAAATAATCTACTGTAAGTATCTTAGTGCTGCACCTCTGCAGTTCGAGTGATTGACCACAACCTGTTAAACAGCTGAGTGCAGCGCCGGTTCTTCTCAGATGTCGAGCGCATCGTCTCCGAAGGCCATGTGTCACAGCGGATCACTGACGTCCGAGCCCTCCCTCTCGAGAACCGCTGCTCTTTTACTCGAAGCAGAATTAAAATAAAAACCCCTCGGTGACGCAATCCAAACGTCTGGGGGGATCTTCGACTCTGCTGAACTGATCTAAAAAAGACAAAGAGGATCAGAGTCGTGGAATAAGGACAGTCGTCAGGAAGGAAGGAAATGAGGCCTGCTTTAATTTGGGACGGAACAGGAGGTCATAGTCGTACAGTTCAGCACAGTTATTAGGACCTGGTGTTTTATGAATCCTCTGTTTGGCATAATGAGGGCATGGGTTTGCCCACTCGCAGGATAACTTGCTGGATCCTGGGTAATTTAACAGGATCTGGTTTTTACCGCTGTAGTCTGTGGGGCTCAGAAACATTCTGTAACAGGACCAACACGCTGAATTAGAGATGAAGGGTGCAACTGCATAAAGTCATTTGTTTGACTCATTTGTTTCTTGGCCATCTGTGCCATGTATCATTTGTTTGTGTACTCCGTTACTCTTGTCTTTCAGCAAGAGGATCAATGTCAGTGCCTGTAAATCATGCGATCATGAAATCACGTAATGAATCAGAAACTTAAACAAAAATGTTAGATGCAGCAAAAAAAAAACCCCAACTATTTTCAGTTCTGTACTTCTACAGGATATTGTTTTCTGTCACTTTTCCTACCACTGGGAAACAGTCATGTTTAAGGTTGCCAGATTAGATTCTTTACCACGGACACCAACTAATTATTATGATGATTATTAATGGTGATTGCAAAGCAACATTCTTACTATCCTGCATACTCTTCCGGACAAAACTTCGGCGCGTAACTTGTCCCGCAGCTTTTGTCCTAGACCCGTGAATGACATGTCAAATCGACCGGCTCATTGAGGAGAGGTGTGCTATTACTTTTATAAGCGATCCGAGTACCGGTACTTCCGGTACCGGGTCTCAAAATGGCCTTTTTTCCCATAGACTCCCATTATAAACTTTGGAGGTTTATAACTCGGCAAGCTTCTGAACTATCTACACCAAACTCGGCCAGCTCCTTTAGGGTGATACTCTGAACAAACTTTTCAATTGGTGTACCGACTGTCCTTCCGGTTGTGCCGCAGCCCCGCCCCCAATATATGCAAAAATCAAAAACTTTTTACAACATGGACATGTGACATATCAAAACACTCAGAACAATGAGGGGAACTTGCCATGTGCAAGCACCATTCACATTTTCTTCAGGAAATGTACATTCTAGTTATTATTGTTGTTGTTTTATTAATGTTGGTAACATTTTTTTTATCAGTGTTTCTTTATTATTACTACTACAACTCCTACTGTCATTCCTCCTGCTGCTTTTCGTTGTTCTTATCGATGTTTTTTTTTATTGTTGTTCCTACTAATTGTACCGCCAAATTTGTAGCATTGCCGCATTTTATACAAAGCTGCTCTAACGGGTTGCTATATTGTTATCTTTAGTGTAGTGCATGCTCCTCTTTGACATTCAGTACAACTGCACAGAGCTGATAACCACATACCATTATCATGCCCCAAAACCCTCCCAGAAAGTTCTTTTAATTGAAACCTGTGATGTCTTACCCTGTGTCAGTGTGATGGAATGAGGAAACTGGAATAAACTCCTGTTGTCTCACCCCATAGGTGACACGGAGTAGATGACTCTGTACGACTGCCAGGGAAACCGGATCTTTTCTCTTTAATCATGAAGGGACTTTTTTATGGCGGCGTTCTCACCCATAAAGTTCAAACACACAAAACCTTTCACTTGAGACTTACAGAACAGAAACTGTTGACTTTTATTATTGACTTATATACTATCTGTTTGTAAGGTTTGGACAATATCCCTGGGCAGAAAATCTGTTGGATTGTTATTTTTTTTACTGAAAACAAATAACATAACAATTACATACAAGTTGGCATTTCTAAATTTTAAACTAAACTAAAATACTAATCCACGTGTTGGAACAATAGTGTTGTGTCGAAATCACATGAGCTTTTCAGAAAACTGGCTTCAAATCCTTTCAGTTCTTTGAAACTTGACCTTGACCTGACTTCTGAGTCTTCTGAAGCCGACGCTTAACTCCGTCTGTGACCCCAGGACCAAATACAAATCAAAAACTTTTCCAAAAGAAACAATGTTCTATACGCTGCTGGTCTTATCTGGCTCCTGTACAGCTAGCTGTTCTGTAAGCGTGAGATATGGTCAGTATGCAGGTCATTTATGCAGCGTTTTATCAATGATGCTGATAACGCTCACTCCAGCTGACCTGGACTGCGTACGCGCGGCAGATGAACTCGCGAATCTTGGAGGACTCTCCTGGTGCAAGAGCAGCCAAACGGTTTTGGCCAAACAAGCCAATGTTTCAAGAGCAATTATTGTTGTAAAGTGTCTATCCTAAAGATTCACTACTGTAATTTGGTGTGTTGACAGACATCTGGAAGGGTAGAAGTGCTGCAGAGATCAGTTTTATGAAAAGTGCATATCTAGACTATGAATCACTGACTTGGAAGGTTGGGTTCAACTGTTCAGATATTAATCTGGGCTCCATAGTGTAAATATGGTAGCATGATGGAAGTGTTTTGGTTAGTTATGATCAGACAATATGGGGAATGATGGGGAGATTCTGTAAGGATGTAAAAAAAAATAAGAATAAGAGAAATAGAAATCAGATTAATCAAATTCACATTCAATGTTTTATTAATATTAATACACACACACAAAAAATTCATTCAGATTGTTTTCAAAGCTCTACAGGAATGTTTCATTCATCCTGCTGAAGTTGTCAGATTTTGGTGTAAGTTGACTGAGCATCAGCTTATAATATCCATATAAGTATTTCAATCATGGGACATTTTACAGGGACAATGATTTTATTTATCTTATTAATTAAACATGGCATATTTCCCTCCTTTTGGATAGAGTTCCTTCAAATGGCATTGCACAGTTCTTTTTTATGCCTTTTTACAGGCCAAACCATCCATTTAGCAGGACACATTACAGATATATCAAACTGACACACAGTGGCACTGGCATTAATACTGATCCTGACTCGAGGTTAACTGGTCTCCTGTGCCACACTGCTCCAGCCTCTGCCCTGTGTCAGAAGGGGTTTGCTGAGGGCCAGTGGTCTGTGCCCCTTGAGCTGTCCAGCAGCGATCATGCCAGCGGGGTCAGTGTGGGATTACGGACATCTGCACTAAGCCCCTGAGATCCTGACGTCCTCCTGAATCACATGCTCTCATTCTATGTGCAAAAAAGGGAAGAACTGCGATCAGTGCAGACCTCGGACATGTGACGTAAAATAGGAATGTTAGTAATGTTAGTATGCAGGAATGCATGGGGCTTTATTTAGCCACGATTCCTTTATTTATTGGAATTGAAAGTGTCGATGCCTTTTTTCTTTTTTTTTTGTCGTTCTGCTACCATTAGAGATGACTGAATGGTCTTTAGAAAAAAAAAAAAAACACACCAACTAAAATATCATGAGAAGAAATGAATGTGTCACTGGTGAATAAATTTCAGATCTAACTTTCTTTCCAATGCACAAGATCATACTTTTAGGACATTTCTTGTGTTCTTTTATTGTGAGGCGTAACAGATATGCACTCAGTTCCCAGGATTTTTTTTTTTTTTTTATTAAAAAAAAACAACCCTCTTCTGAACAAGACGTGCTTGTGTAGCTCCAGGTTGAGCTTTTAATGAGGACGCTACAATTGTAAGGGGCCAGTGTCTTCTCAAAAAGCACAGCTTGCAGGCTGTTGTGCAACCAGGATTTCCCATGAACACTCGCTTTACTTTTCCCTCCTATTCAAATCTGACAGGAGGACTCCACAATAGGCAGTGGGGAAAAAACGGCCAGTCTTTTTAATCGATCTTAAAGGGCGTCATTTTGACTACATTCTGCGATCATGTCCATTTGTGAATGAAAGATTTTTTTTTTTTTCCGGTAGCTGTGGCAGGTTTTTTTTTGTTGTTGTTGTTTGATTTTTTTTAATTTAATTTTATTTTATTTTATTAAATTTATTTATTTATTGCATAAGTGTTGTGGTAGGCTTTATGTTTAACACTTAAACAAAGTTTCTGGTCTAAGCCACACCCACTTCCTGTTTAGATACAGATTACTCCCAGCTACAAAACCTAACACTAACAGTGTTAGAAAGAGTTGAACCCAAACCTGGATCTCCTACAAAAAAATTGTATTGGAGAATATGAACATGGACATTGACTGGTGTAGCAAATAGCTGAGATCATTACATTGATAATGTCTTAGATAGCGTTCTCAGCAAAAGTAAAAAAAAATAAAATAAAAAAATCATGTTACCAGAACGGTTAAGGCAGGGGAAGGTTGGACGCTTTGGTGCCTTAGGGTTTTTTTTTTATTGTGTGGCTTTAAAAGGACAGATGCTTGTATTGTTTTAAGAAGAGAAGGATTGAGGAGGATGTTAAATAAAAAAAACCTAGCTAAAGCCCTAAAAAAAAATGAAAGAAAGAGCCGTCCTCTTGGCTTAAACGTGTGCTTGCTGTCAGTGTGTGGCTTTGACCGAGTGCTCGGCCGGGACGGTTTGACGTAAACCAATTAATAGAGACAGTTTTATTTTGGCACCATTTTTTAGCAGCCTAAAACAGAGTGCACTTCATAAATTCAAAGGTTCAGGAAGTCTTTTTCGTTTTCCAGCGAAATGAAGACAGACGAGGCGAGACGTCCCTTGCCCTGCCTCTTGCTTTAGCTGTTGTGCGTCTCTGCATCCCCTCCAGTTGTCGATTTATTAAGCAGTGCACTCTGTCCACGTGCGTCAGCACCGACTCGAGGAGTCTCGTGAGGCTGTACGCAGCTCAAGAGCACTGTCTCGTGTCTGGACAACGTCAGTCGACCCCCCCTAACTCCTTTCCTACACACACACACGGTTCTGTGCGAAGACCTGGGCGTCTGTGAAAGAGCCTAAAGAACAGTGTCTCTGCAAGGACCAAAAAGAAGACACACACACACACACACACAGATCATAGCTGGCTGTGGGCTATCAAAATGACACTGCTTTGCTTATTTTTCCAAGATCTGCTGTTAAGGCTGTGAGGCTGGATGACTTGTGCATCTGGTTCGACTTTAGTGTTCAAAGTGTAGAGCCTCTGCCTTCCTTGTCTGTTAGGCTTTTGTTGTTGTGCACCAAAACAGTCTGTAGCCATTTGCTACCCCACTGGAGGTTCTATTGAAGTCCAGACAAAAGATGAGGCTTGGGTTTGCGATCCCTCATAGTTTCTGTGTTGTGTGAGTGTGTGTGTCCATGCACTACACATGCCTCCCAGCTGCGATCCCCTTCAAGCTTACACACTCGGTGATGAAACACAAATAATACAAGAAAATAAATTTCAACTTTTTCATTCATTCATTCATCTTCTACCGCTTATCTGAACTACCTCAGGTCACGGGGAGCCTGTGCCTATCTCAGGCGTCATCGGGCATCAAGGCAGGATACACCCTGGACGGAGTGCCAACCCATCACAGGGCACACACACACACTCTCATTCACTCACGCACTCACACACTACAGACAATTTTCCAGAGATGCCAATCAACCTACCATGCATGTCTTTGGACTAGGGGAGGAAACCGGAGTACCCGGAGGAAACCCCCGAGGCATGGGGAGAACATGCAAACTCCACACACACAAGGCGGAGGCGGGAATCGAACCCCCAACCCTAGAGGTGTGAGGCAAACGTGCTAACCACTAAGCCACCGTGCCCAATTTCAACTTTTGTGTTTTGGAAAACACAATATTTTTGATCTCATGAAGTCCTAATTCAGCAGTGGGTAAGAACTCCTACCTTGACTGTATTACATGTCAAACCACAGCACTGTTAGATTCTCAGTTCTTTCCGGTCAGACACTGTTGATTAATTTTCTGTAACAGCAGCCGTTCTGGCTACATGACAACTCACAGGTTTATATCAACATGCCACTTGTAATGCTTTATGGTTTCTATAGCAACAGCAGGGCTTGTAAAGAGTATACCAGTTTAACGTTCGAGAACTTGACATTTCTAGAAGGAGTCTCCAGTGTCTGTTCTTTTGTTAAGGAGGTTAAGCCTTATAGCACAGGAAAGATTTCAATACTTCAGGCTTTACGAGTTCACGATGATGCGACAAGCATCACTTTTTTTTTTTTTTTATTTCTTATCAGCTTCAGGGGGATGAAGGGGCTGGGAAAATGACTGCGTATAGCTTATTGCAACCATAAGCAAGGAACTACATTTATCTCAGTAACGTTACCTGTAACTAGAAATGGATAAAAAATACGATGTGGTGTTCTTTAACTGACTAATCGCTAAGGTGTAAGAGGAATAAATCTATTCATTTTACCTGTTTTAATCTCTACTTTTATCTGACATGACACTCTGAGGCAGAGTTGCAACTAACGAGAGCGTAAATGTAACAGCTCCTCGTATTTAGAGACTAATATTACAGGCATCTGAGCGTGATCTAAAATTGTGACAGTAATAAAAGTATTAAGCCATAATCTAATACCCTTACACTTCCTTCACCTTTCATATGACCTGCTTTGTTGGTTCTTTATTTTAATCGTTCCACAGTTCACTCCGGTATTTTGGTTTCGTTTTTCATGCCTATAACCAATATGCCGAGACGACTTGTTTAGCCTGACTAAAAGATTCCTAATAAAAAGACACTGAGAAATACAATCCAGACATTATAGTCCAATACTTGCCCTACATTACGACGTTAACGTTAAAGGATGGCTTCTCCAGAGGCTAGGCCACATCCGAGCACGTACGTCAGCGCTGGCTCTCAGACGCCACGGAGTGCATTAAAACCCCACGCTAGCTCGACAAATGGCTGCCTGCGCTGACAACAAAGACAATAAACAGCAGCACTTAGCAAACACACAAGGACTTAATTGCATATTAAACACAATCAAGTTGGGCGTCTTCTTCCCTCAGCTCCGTCAGGACCGCCTGCCTTTCCCTGGAGATGCAGCAATACAATAAACACAGAATCCCATGCAGCAGTTTAAGAACGTACCGTTTGGTCGTAGTGGTTTTGTGTCTACACACAATTGGGATTAGATTGAAAATATGAAAAATTGTTCCTGATTGAACTTTTACGTATTAAGGATTGCAAAGATCTTTATGCTTCTCTGGAGTCATGATATTTTTGTGTGTGTGTCTCTGAAATCTGAAGCTTATATTTTATACAAATGCATAGACTGCTAGTTAAGTCGACTGTTGACGAGCCAGTTAGCAAAGCCTTATGCTAACGGGTGAGTTTCTTTTACACTTGATAAATACTCTTAATCAAAAGTGACAGTTTTTGCCTGACCGATGGCGATGGCTGTTTTGCAGGTCTGACGGATGAGAAAGTGAAGGCGTACCTTTCCCTGCACCCGCAGATGCTGGACGAGTTTGTGCTGGAGAGCGTGAGCGCGGAGACGGTGGACAGATGGCTGAAGCGCAAGAGCAGCGGCCCACCTACAGGTATGCTGTCCTGCAAAAGCAACATGAGCTCTGCGGTTATCAACAGTCTCCTCCCGTGTCCACTTGCTTTCTGTGCCATGATCTGAGCTGGAGGAAAGTGTGCAGTCTTTTTTTTTTTTTTTTTTTTTTTTTTTTTTTAAATTTACAAGAGTACTTGTAAATTTAAGCATAGCTTCTAGGGGAGTAGTGGTTGTTGTTTTTTTTGTTTTTTTTAAGACTTGTATCTTCCTTGGCTTTCACATAAAATTTTATTACACTCTATTCATTGTGAAGCTACAAAAATGTGTTCTGTCATTTTCTTCATGGTGCAGCTTGTGGTGTTTGGCGTATTGAATGGAATCAGACTGGCAGAGAAACGCTCCAGGCAGGGAGAAAGAGTGACCTCACCACATCCGCTGAACTTGGAACATATACACTTGCGTGGTTCATTAAAATGAAATGCCAAAGTCGTAGTTGAATTATACTGTACATCTTCTTCCCCACATAAACATAACCTCCTAGAAAGAGCACAGAAAGCTTCCAGATTTGTAACCATTCCATTAAACACCTCGCATTTCTTTTCTCGTACTAATCTGTTCGTTCGAGTGTGTGAATAACCGGAGCTGAGGAGCAAACGTGAGAGGTGGCTTGAGGCTACAGAGAAATAGAGAGCGCTAGTAAAGGCCTAGGTAAAATAGTCTTCTGAGTGCGTACGGGTCATCGCAAGGCCTGGCATTGCCTCGTGCTACCTGCACTGTGCCCACTGTACCAGACGTACCACGAGCATGGAGGGCCCACAGTGCTGGCGTTCAGCCTAAGCTCAGCCTCTGACGTCATAGCCAACCTCCAGGGAATACAACGTGTCGCATTTTGGAAATGTTTTCTGTATGAGCTCAGCAGCAGACCTGGAGGATTTATTTTGAGTGGCTTCAGTGATTTTCTACGTTGTGTTTGATTTTAAGAGCACAAGAGACTACATCAGAGCTGAATTTATTTAGTGACACTTTTATATATGCCAGCTTGTTGCCCTTGATGCAAACGTTGAGTCTGCAGTCTGAATGCTTTGCCCTGGTTCAGAGACTGACTCTTCAGCTGTGTTAATAATACAACAGTCAGACAAGATGTCAGGTCTAAAACGTCATCTCATCTCCATGTGTTTACACTTAGCATAGGGACAAATCTGCTGCCATTAAAATGGGATTATTCCACACTGTTTTTGAACTCTCTAACTCGAAGCCGTGGATGTATTTCCTGTAGCAACAGAAGGTCCAGACCTAATCCAAATTCCAGCTTCAACAGCTCATTGATGATACACTGTTAAGATTTCTGTCTAATGTACCTTATATTATTTTCACAGATTGCAGATGCTCCGCTCCCTGCCTCATGACTAGTCACACAAACCTGACCAAATATGTAATGATGTAATAGTTATAGGCAGATTTTTTTATTTAAATTTTTTATTTATTTGTTCTCATGGGCCAGTATTCAAATTTCTTACGTATCTGCACATTTTACATACCAAAAGAACTGGACGATTAATTTTTTTTTTTTTTTTTTTTTTTTTTTTTTTTATATTTATATTAAACGTTTTCTTCTAAACAGTGTGACCCTTTTACCTTTCCATAGTCACACCCTTGCGTACGCTAAGTTGCGACTGACGACACAACCGATCCGAAAGTCTGTGTCCGAGCTGAACCGCTCCATAATCATGCTCTCCAGCATTAGACGGAACTAAACTGGTAAAAAGTATCATTTGTTATTCACTAATAAAAGAACAGCTGTAACTCCGAGGAGAAAAGCCCTAGGTTAGTATTGCTACCAGAAGATAATCCACCGTTGTTGGGTGTGCTGTGATATTTACTCTTTTCTTAGAGCACAAGGAAGCATCTCTAAGGACTGTTGTTTGTTAAACAAACATGGAGTCCGATCCTCAAATCTGGAGACGTGGACTATTTACACAAATGTCCAACAAAATGTGTGCACGTGGGAGTAAAAAAAGATGGAAGCACACCAAGTGCAGGAAAAATAAATGTAAACAGAAATCATTTGTCACCAAATGTTTAAGCAGCTTGCTCTCCTCTAAGAATTCGATCGAGGATCTGATACTGAAGCTGATCAATGCCTACAAACCAGAGGAGACTATACAAAGTGCTTCAAGCTCACAATTTCCACTGTCATAAAGTCATGGCATGTAAAGGAACTTAAGGAAGTCAAGGAACGATCTGGAAACAACAGGAGTGTTGGTGCATTGTTCTGCTCTGTAGTGCTATGTGCACAAACATGATCTGCACGGAGGAGTAGTCAGAAGGAAACCTTACCTGCAACCTCGTTTCAATAGTGAACATCTAAACTGAACTGAATTGATTGGACAAATGGCATTCCAAGAGTTTTGTGTGATCAGGACATAAAATTAAAATTCTGGTTTGATAGAACATTAAAAATGCTTTATTCTGCTGTGGCATTTTTTGGAAATTGGGGGGGAGAGATAATTGGGTCATAATTGGGCCATTAATTGGGCCATCAGTATTAATTTCTCATTTATAGAATTGATGATGATGATGATGATGATGATGTTCACTACAGCAGCACTCTTTAACCAAAATAGTTTATTAATGATGTCTAGCATTTTATTCCCGCCTCCGCCTTGTGTGTGTGGAGTTTGCATGTTCTCCCCGTGCCTCGGGGGTTTCCTCCGGGTACTCCGGTTTCCTCCCCCGGTCCAAAGACATGCATGGTAGGTTGATTGGAATCTCTGGAAAAACTCTGTGTGTGTGCCCTGCGATGGGTTGCCAGGGTGTATCCTGCCTTGATGCCCGATGACGCCTGAGATAGGCACAGGCTCCCCGTGACCAGAGGTAGTTCGGATAAGTGGTAGAAAATGAATGAGTGAGTGAATGATGATGTTCACTACAGCAGCACTCTTTAACCAAAATAGTTTATTAATGATATCTAGCATTTTATTTAAGATACAGGCATTTTATCACATTGTATCAGCTTTAAGTTTATGCCATGTTGGGCAGTGAGGGGAAATGACAAGTCCTGACTGACATTCCATACTCGGGCAGTAAGAAAATGAGAGTAGGACAAACGATGACCTGTGGTGGATTGTAGTTGTTCAGGAAGCAGTGCCATGGGCAACAGGCTCTCCTTAGTTTGAGCTGTGTGGCTCATCACATGACCTCGGTTGTAACATCGATATGCCTGAGTATGTACAGGTCCCCACACGTCTCTCCTAGCCCTCCAAACAAGGAGGAAAAAACACTCCTCCTTTATTCAGACTACTCTAAAGGCAGTCCTGGTGCTCTCAAATCATGTGATGCAGACTGTGTTTCTGTATGTCATGTTATTTTTGCTTATACGTCGTTGACAATCGAACGGCTTAGAGTAATGTGACCGTTGCTGTTACTCAGCAGCTTGTGGTCGGCTGAACGGCACAGATTTGGTTGAGGAGGGAAAAAAAATGCTGTTATCAGATACAACATAGCTGCTAGAACGCTTTTTCAGGAACCAATCAGGTTGCGCGTAGAGCGCTAACTGTTGTATAATTAAGGTTTAATGCAAACGGTAAAGTCTGAGGAGAACCTCCTGGTCTGGAGTGTAAACAAAGGTGAACAGTGTGTGAGCAGCTGGAATCCTGCATCCTGCAAAATGTGAACAGTCATGTTTTGTATCTTGTGACTGCGTTTAGCCTCGAAGCACACATTCCTTACACATTGCCCCTCTAACGGTGTGTAGCCTCTAGATTGCTGTACAATGGTCAATTTAAGTAAGTGCTTGTGTGTGTGTGTTCATGTCTGTTCCTTAATTCTAAATGAATTTTCTCCCCTCGGTTTGTTTTTGGATGTAAAATCCATACAGAATTAGCATGTGTCAAAGTCTGTGTATGAGTACTGGCAGTCAACAAAACAGCAAAGGTGCAAGTACAAGAAGACTGGAGACATGTTGAAAGTGTGTGCATGTGTGTGACTGACTACTGAGGTGTGTGAAACTGGTGAGGTGTTATCCTGCCTGTCTGCGTGTGTGTAGTTTGGCTGTGACTAATGAGCACCCTCAGGCCCTACTGACGTCAGTGGCCCCCTACCCACTCCCCCCTGGCTACACACACGCACACACGCAAGGGCTAGGTACTTAATAAACTCCCAAATGTTCAGGGCACCATTTTTAGAGGACCAACACAGCTGGGATATACAGTCTGTGTTCTCCACTGCACACATTTACTGTTGCTTTCTTTATTTCTCTTTATTTCTCTTTATTTCTCTTTCTTTCTTTCTTTCTTTCTTTCTTTCTTTCTCTCTTTCTCTATTTCTCTCTTTCTCTCTCTCACTGACTTGCACATATGCATACACACACGGTGATTTACGACCCAGTCAGGCTGTCTGCGGCTGTGTGGCTCTAATCACTTTGGCACTAAAGTAAAGCGCTATGGATGACGTGCTCAGGAAAAATGGCTGAAATGTGCCATAATTTAGTTACAGCAGGAAAGAAGCCGCTCGGCCTCGACGTGCAACTTGTTTCCAGCTTTTCCAGTTTTATTTTTTATTATTATTGTTATTTTATTTAATTTTTTTTTATATTTTATTTATATTTATATTTATACCTGCTTCCTCCCAGGATTGCTAGCCTCTTTATTAACACAGCTATTTGATACCTTCGTACAATTGATTATTTTATTTATTTATTTTTGCTTCCTGTATTTCTCACTGCAGTCATTAATTGCAGCTCCACTCAGCTGCACCACTTTAATCCATTTCCCCCATGGAAAATGAAAGAGACTTTATAAGATTTGTTCAGGATGCCTAGTTATAGACTACGATACAGACGTACAGACTGTTGCACAGACTGCACAGGTTCGCGTGCAGGAGTGTGAATAGTGAGAAACCTCCAAGTTTTGTCCATAGCAACCTTTTGAGGACAGAATGATTATCAGGACTTTAGCAGTATTTTAATACAGTTATTTTGTGTAATTAAGACAATAAATAAGACTCCTGATCGACTTCAGTGTAAATCATACTCGTTTAAGCAGATGACGTCTTTTAAGGGTGAGTGAAAAGACTCGTCTTTTATCTCGCTATTTGTTTGGGAATCTCAGGTGTGTCTTCTCTCGTAGCCTGTTGTGCGGCTCTCACTGTGATCCTGGCTTACCCGGGACCTTCCCACCGAGCTCAGGGCCAAACACACAGATGGAATAGTAGCGCCCTCCGCCTGAGCACGTGGTCTCCGGGCTTCCACCGCTCAGCAGTAAGGATGAGGCAGAAAGACAGCAGCAGGAGGATTGGGTGGTGCGTCGGGCTTCGTGACACTGGCCTCAAGCGCAACAAAGACCGGCATGTGCCGTGGCGCCTTGGGAAGATCAGGCCAGTGTAGTTTACCTGTAAGAACAAAGATAGATGTTTCTCCCATTCAGCCGTACTGACACCACGAGCCAGACATCTGCATTGTACAGCCACATTCACACTGTACTTTTTATACGCTCATGAGGACTGTGCAGAAAGCACAAAAATTTAAATAATGAAATGAAGTGTTAAGAAAAAAAAAAAAAAAATATATATATATATATATATATATATCTCTCTCTCTCTCTCTCACCCTCACCCTCACCTGTGCAGTCTGTGCAACAGTATATATATATATATATATATATATATATATATATATATATATATATATATATATATATATATATATATATATATAAAAAGCAATAAAGAATTTTTGTTGTGGTGTTTTTAACTTCACAATGGATTCTGATTATGCAGATCACAGACAGCTGCCTTTTTTTTCTCTCCTTTAGAATTGATTTATTAAAAATTCTAAACGTGTTTAAAATTCTTCAGACATCTGCAGTTATGTCAAGTTGTTCCTTCTGCCCGTTTTGAGTGATCAGAGGTGGACAGGATGGTGAGTTAGCCATGTGTTTATAGCTACCATAATATCAGTGAGAACACAAAGCACGAAGTTTCATGGATGTTCCATTACATGAAATATAACTGTTAAAAATATTCCAAGAAAAAAAAGATTGCACTTGGATTTGAAGAATATTTATTAGACTGTATTATATTTGTAATGCAAATGATTTATTTTTATTTTGTGTGTGTAAGTGCTTCAATAAAAATGATTTTAAAGCGGATTTTAAAGGAAATCCGTCAAAGGAGTATCGAGATGAGCTGATGCTCAAGGACTCTTTTTGAAAAAGAGAAGTGGTATCACACCATCTCTGTGTAAGAGCAGAGGTTTCGTGAGACCGCAGATATTAGACGTGTCATACGGTTGGTCAGAAAGAATACGGCCGAGTTAGTCGTTTGCATATAACAGAAATGGAACTTGAAATGTCGCTCTGCTGCAGTCATCAGAATCACAGATTATTATAGTCTTTAACAGAAATCTGGACTAGACTTTTTTTTTGCGTATGCTATTCAGTGCCTGTTTGTGATTATTTCAGTATTGTGAAACTAATTATTCCTCTCGACGCGTTCTCTGTCCATTGTACTTCCTCTTTGGTAAGAGTGCTTTGTGTCCCTGAAAGGACTCGTCATATGTCGGGTCACATGTTGCTATGACGCAGTGAGTGAGATGCGTCTGCCATGGCAGCCACTAATGTACACTAAATCACATTACCTCAGAGAAGAGAGGAGCCTTATGCGTCTTGTTTTCAGGCCCACATCTGTGCACCTTGTGCAAAGAACAGCGCTTTCTTCCTCTCTGTCCTTGACTCGGTAGCTGTCTTTGACTGAGAAGGTTCTGCTAAAGCCTCTGTCTGTTGATGGGCTGACAAACTAAAACACTGAGCAACAAAGTCACAAATTCCCTCATTGTGTGTGTGTGTGTGTGTGTGTGTGTTCCGAGCTTTGTGTTCTCTGTCTATGAGACACAATTCCACTATTCTGTATCTGTATAATGCTTAAAATATTTGTCTCTTTATTATTATTTTTAAACCCCAGGTTGACATGACGTAAGGCTTTTTTATTATTAAATATACCCTTTTTTACTATGCTTTGAAAACCCCAGTAACAACCCCAGGAAGTTCACCACCTGACTTGTGTAGGGTTTTTTTTTTTTTTTTTTTTTTTTTTTTAAATTTTGGACCAAAATTACCACAACTGAATAGTATTTTATTTAAAATATATATATAGAAAACCTGAAAACCTGGCCAGCAGGAGCGACCTCTGCTCTTCAGGACTGCTTTGAGTGCCCTGACTGGAACATCTTCATGGAGACTGCAACCAACGGTGACACCATTAACTTGGAGGAGAACACGGCATTAGTGACCAGCTACATCAGCAAGTGCATTGATGAGGTGATTGTCTCCACGACCATCACTACACGCTCCAACCGGAAGCCGTGGATGACTGCTAAAGTGCATGCGCTGCTGAAGACTAGAGACCTAGCCTTCAGAACAGGGGACAGGGCGGCCCTAAGAACAGCAAGGGCCAAACTGTCCCGAGCCGTCAGTGAGGCAAAGCGCGCACATGCCCAGACAATCCACAGCCACTTCCAGAACAGCGGAGACACCCAGTGCATGTGGCAGGGCATTCAGGTGATCACGAACTACAAGACAGCGTCACCTGCCTGTGATCGTGATGCCTCCCTCCCAGATGCGCTGAATGACTTTTAGGTGCAGTTTGAGGTGCAGAACACCGTAACGGCAAGGAAGACCATCCCTCCCCCTGATGACCCTCCCACCATCCCTCCCCCAGGTACTCTATCCACGGCCGACGTGAGGAATTCTCTATGCAGAGTTAACCCACGGAAGGCTGCTGGACCAAACGATGCCATTGTCACGGCCCTTCATTTAGCCCTCACCCCCCTGGAAAATAGACACGTATGTACGAATGCTGTTCATAGACTTTAGTTCAGCATTCAACACAATCATCCCTCAGCACCTGATTGGGAAGCTGAGTCTGCTGGGACTAAACACCTCCCTCTGCAACTGGATCCTAGACTTCCTGACTGGGAGACCTCAGTCAGTCCGGATCGGGAACAGCATCTCCGGCACCACCACACTGAGCACTGGAGCCCCCCAGGGCTGCGTGCTGAGTCCACTGCTGTTCACCCTGCACAGATCGAACCATATTATTAAGTTCACTGATGACACGACCGTGGCGGGTCTCATCAGCAAGAATGACGAGTCAGCATACAGAGAGGAGGTGCAAAAACTAACTGCCTGGTGTAGAGCCAACAACCTTTCTCTGAATGTTGATTAAACCAAAGAGATGGTTGTTGACTTCAGGAGGTCACAGAGCGACCACTCTCCGCTGAACTTCAACAAATCATCTGTAGAGATCGTCAGGAGCACCAAATTTTGAGTTTGAGAAAGGCACCTCTCCCTCCCCCCGTCCTGACTACTTTTTACAGAGGGACCATTGAGAGCATTCTGAGCAGCTCCATCACTTTCTGGTTTGGGAACTGCACCATCTTGGATCGCAAGACTCTGCAGCGGATTGTTGAGAAAATCATTGGAGTCTCTCTTTGGACACTTACACCACACACTGCAAAGCCAACAGCATTGTGGATGACCCCACACACCCCTCACACACACACTCTTCACCCTACTGCCCTCTGGAAAAAGGTACCGAAGCATTCGGGCCCTCACGACCAGACTGTGTAACAGTTTCTTCCCACAAGCCATGGATTCCTGATGACTGTATGGAGTACAACACACACGCACATCAATGGATGTATGGACTGCACAGACCTACACTGAATACACACACTTCCAATATATATCCATCAATCGGTTTACATGCTGTTTTTTTGCACACTTTTTGATATTTGCACATTCTGTCTGAAATTTCAGTTGATTGTTGTTTTGCACAAAACTTTACAATATCTCAGGTAACTGCTGCTATAAAACTGTGTTCATTCAAGTATTTCTGCACATGTAATATTGTCTGAACATACAGTATTTACACTGGTCGCTGCTGTTTATTGTCTTCTGTTTATTGTCTTGTAATTATTTGTTTGCACTGTCTTTTGTCCCGCACTGTCTTGTCTCGTCCTGCACTGTCTTGTCTGTCTCGTCCTGCACTGTTTGCACAGATGCACTTTATGTATCTAGGACTACTTACTAAGTCCTTATAGCTCTGTCTTTGTTTTATGTAGCACCATGGTCCTGGAGAAACGTTGTCTCATTTCACTGTGTACTGCATCAGCTATATATGGTTGAAATGACAATAAAAGCTTCTTGACTTGACTTGACAATAAAATAAATCTACCTATCTACTCTGTTGTGACCAGTCAGTTACTAAGGATGACACTTATGTCCATGTTGATGTACCTTTTTTGGCAGGAGAGATTCATATCCAGTCTCTTACTTATACCTGAACGAAATGATCTTTTTACTTATGCACCTTCTTTGCTGCAGCCCACAGGATCCTGGACCTGATGCACTTCTGAGGAACTTTTTTTTTTTTTTTAAATCCTGTATATACAGTATTATCAGTATTTGTATCTGTTTAGACAATCATTATCTGTTCATTCTAAGTAATGTATTCATATTCTGTCACTTCCCTACTGTAGAGACACCAAAAGGTCTGCCAAGACTAAACCGCTCTGTACTCGCACTATGTAACTGTGATTTATCTCCTGAATAGTCAACAGTGTTTGCGAAGGTTGGCTTTAGAGAAGCGACACCAGTGAAAGTACAACACGCAATCCTTTAACACGCCACCTTTTATTTATTCCATTGGACATGTTTTTGTTTTGTCTCCGCACAGATGAACCTTCGACTAAAGAAGTAAGCAGGGTAAGTGAGGAGACTTCTTTTTGAATAGTTTTGCTGTGTGTTTCTTCTCACTCCTTTATTGCTTGACTTTACTTTTGATTACATGTTGGAGTGTGTGTGTTTGTGAGCTTGTGTGTGTCTAGAGGTGTCTTTAGAAGATACATGTAATTTACTTGACATTTGTAATTTATTTTTTTTTTTTTTTTTAAGTTTAAAAAAGTTCTGACGAGAAGGTTCATTATTTATTTAGGTTTCATTCATGATGTCACAAATGTGTCTAATGGTCACAGGCACAGAGATGGTTCACGTACTCTTGTTGTTTAAGGCAGGACAGACAAAACATGCTACCGATTTAGTGCTTCAGATCATCCTGCAAATCGGCCGCGGTTATAAATCCACCTGTGACGAGAAAGCAAGAAGCATCAAATCTTTGAGACGCCGGAGTGAGATGGGATGAGTTTTGTGGGTGTGGTTAGAGGGCTAAAACCTTCACAGGAGTAAACTGTGCCTGCTGTTGCATCACACACACACACACACACACACACACACACCTACTCTCTCAGTGGTTGTGGGATGATTGAATGTTTCCACTCACCTGTTTCACTGCCCGAGAGTCCTAACACGTATTTGTATGCAGTACATGTTGTTTGTGTTTGTCTAGTTGCATACTGTGTGTGTCTCTTGTGTCCAGCAGTACCAGGACACTAATATGCAGGGCGTGGTTTACGAGCTGAACAGCTACATGGAGCAGCGGCTGGACACGGGCGGAGATAACAAACTCCTGTTGTACGAATTGTGCAACATTATCAAAACAGGTCAGGCTTCACACACATCCGCATCACACACACAAGCATTTCTTACATTAACTGGAAATTTTCTCATCCTTAAAAATGAGACACTTACAGTATGCCCTCTTGTTTGTTGGATATTAACACGTCTCGTCGTCGTCCATCACAAAGAGCTTTGAACAGAAACAGACAGATGTTTGTTGCAGTGCACAGGCCATTCTAATAACAAGCAAACCAAAAAGTCCAGAAGCATAAGCAACTAATATAATTACAGGAAACAAATGAATGTTTGCCAACATGACTCGAGTCTCTCGAAGTCAGGCCCGTGTACTGAATTGAAAAAGAAAATCCACATGAGCAAACGTAACAGTATTAAAGTGCTGGAAATATCCTGCATGAAAGTGTCCGGGATTCCTTCGACAGGTGTCTGCAGGCTTGCTGAGGAGAAGACGAGAATCAGTGCCGTTATTGTGTCAAGAAGAGAAGCGTGGCAATCACTTTGAAAACTAGTCTTTACGTTACGCTAGCTGCTATTGTCTCAAAAATAAAAAGTAAATCTTGATGCTCAAAATAAATAAATAAATAAATAAATAGCAGTCAATGCTTTCAACATATTTCCACAAAGGGTTTAAATCAATCTGAAGTTGTGGCATTGTATTATATAGCTGCCACTCCTGAGAGCATGCCCTGTATTAGACAACTCTGATCTTTTGGCACTGTACGCTGTGTGTTCAGTGGTGAAGCCTGGCCTTACAAATCCTGTCTGCAGCACGTCCTCGGTCTTCCTGCACAAGCAGACAGTTCAGTCAATTTATGGGTTAATGGTGAAACACAGAGAGGGTGCTGGTGGGATTGACCCTGGTTAGCAGGCCTTGCCCTAGTGCATGTTCATGTTTCTTTCTCTCTCTCTCTCTCTCTCTCTCTCTCTCTCTCCTTGTGAGTAGTGCACAGGCTGTCACATTTAATCCACCCACGCCTCCTCAGCACACTGCAGCACTGCGGAGCTCAGGGATTCATCCCTTCCCTCTGTACACATGACGTCTCTTAACACGTGTGCACTCGCATGCATTCACGTAAACCTAAACACCACAAACAAACTGCAAGCGTGTCACTCTTGCACACAAATGACTCGAGGTTCTTCGTGAGCCATGAGCACAGATCATTCATTCATTCATCTTCTACCGCTTATCCGAACTACCTCGGGTGACGGGGAGCCTGTGCCTATCTCAGGCGTCATCGGGCATCAAGGCAGGATACACCCTGGACGGAGTGCCAACCCATCGCAGGGCACACACACACTCTCATTCACTCACGCACTCACACACTAGGGACAATTTTCCAGAGATGCCAATCAACCTACCATGCATGTCTTTGGACCAGGGGAGGAAACCGGAGTACCCGGAGGAAACCCCCGAGGCACGGGGAGAACATGCAAACTCCACACACACAAGGCGGAGGCGGGAATCGAACCCCCAACCCTGGAGGTGTGAGGCGAACGTGCTAACCACTAAGCCACCGTGCCCCCCGAGCACAGATCAGTCTTGTATAATTTGACCTGTAGCTTACAAATATTAACCCCCTGTTAGAGTTAAAGTTTATACACGATCGAAGAAGTTGTGCTGTTAGGATAAAGAATCTCATTCGATTCTAAAATTGACGCCTAAAAAGTGTTGTTTTTTTTCCCCCTCATAGCTACAAAAGCTGATGGTTTTGCACTATACTTCCTTGGAGAATGCAACAATGTAAGTGGTTCTCTATGACCGTATACTTCCTTTTACTATCATTATTTTTTTTTTCCTGATATTCTTATAGTAATAGAAATGAGGTGGTGGCGATGCATTTGATGATGGTTTATTGATGTCAGGAATTAAAGGAAGGACTGGGTCTTTCTTTAACCTTAGGCGTCTTTAATCTGTAATCTGTAGGAACATCAAGTGCAAACAAATGCATGAATCTGCAAACAGCGATTTGTCTCTTTTACATCATTACCAGAGTAGCCGTGTCATCATTATGACCCTATCTGCAACAGATAAGCATGTTTGGATAGCTATTTCCGTACACTTATTACGTTTACACGTTTGAACGGTCGCTAGAACGATTAGCGCTTATACGAGGGTGAGTCAAATAAAATCCTTCTTTTTTTTTTATGTCGCACTAATGGGCATTAATGAAGTCTATCACTTCTATTTCTTAAGTGTTCCAGCACTTAACATGGTCAAATTCTTCCAGAAATCCATTCGGTTAAATTCTAATTTGTAACAATTTTTAAAGGTTTTAATTTGACTCACCACCATAGGGTTTGCTGAAGGATACTGATGCATCATAAACCATATCCTGTCCTTTTCTCTGGTCCAGACCCTGTGTTTATTCACGCCAACCGGGGCAAAGGAGGGGCTTCCCGGGCTCATCCCCTCCGGTCCCATTGTGTTCGGTACCACCATAGCTGCTCACGTTGCCAAGACACGCAAGACACTACTTGTAGAAGACATCATGGGGGTGAGTCACGGTGCAAAACGCTGACTAGAAAGCTGTGATGTATTTTAATAATCCTTATGAAGATCATTGGTTACATATAAATGTGCATGATTGGTCGTTTTAACAGTTTATTCGTTCACAATGTAAATGGTGCTTAGCAGAAGTAATATACAGTAGGAACTCCCTTATTACATACAGCTGTTTATTGTTGTTCCTATTAACACCAACAGGGGAAAACACCCCATAGGGCAACAGAATAAGTACATAAAATGTTAGTTCACACCTTTTTTTCAGATAATATTGAATTCTGCTAAGCACTAGGTTATTCAGCCCAAAACCTGGTTGCCTCTGCCAAGAGGTTCAGACTCGGCTATAGATAAAGCTTTCAGTAAGAGGATGAGCCAAAATGGTTAAAGCAAAACAAACAGAGTTTGTCAATGTAATTCTCCATCTCTGGACTTAAACTCTGCGGTCAGAATTAAAGACAGACGTCTACATGAACAAACCTAAGAATATAAATTAGCTTAAACTGTTCAGGGTGAAGGAATGGACTGTTAGAGATTACAGGAAGAGTGTGAGTATTCTCCTCAGGGCAGATGGTACAAAGTGGGTTTTTTGGTTGGGGAAGTAGAAAACGTTGTATCTTCTGTTGACAGGATGGCAGAAATGACCGAACAAATCATTAAATTAGTATTTCATTGTTTATTTTGTGTACCGTATTTTGGACACCATCGAATGTGGTGAAGAACTTGAAGTTTTCCGTGCATTGTTTTATTGTGCAGCTCACTGAACGAATGATTTACTGTAAGAAACAACTGTGAGTCCTCAAATTATTGCTTCAGATTAATATGACATCTCCTCAGAGCTCCCACATATGCACTAATTAAAACATAATTGTGAGATGGTCCCTACACATCCCTATACAACGAAGTAATTAGCAATAATTTCACACGTATAGGATTAATAGGGTCGTTGAAGGGTGTGGAGTAAATATTTTGAGTCTGTTTCCAGCCCATAACATGTTTCAGGATTAAATATTGTGGTCAAACCATAAGTCAGTCAGTCAGTGGTAGTGCACACTGTTGATGCTGTTCAGCAATCGACTTGCGTTCACGGTTAAGAACCTCACAGAACTGACACCGTCCCCCCGTCCCCAGCATGGCACATGCTCCTGTCCGAGTAGCATGCAAGTCTGTAGCTACATCTCAGATCTGAATGAGCAGTTGTGGTATTAACTCATTATGCCTGTTTAACTCAACTCCGATTACAGGTAATTAAGGTAATTAAGCATTGACGCAGATCAGTTGTTTAGAGCAGGTACAATACACAGCTGCACAATGAAGGGGAATGTCAGAGCCGGAATGTAGACACACTAGTTAAGCAGAAACGCATTGTTGAAACCTGTGTGTGTGTGTGTGTGTGTGTGTGTGTGTGTGTGTGTGTGTGTGTGTGTGTGTGTGTGTGTGTGTGTGTGTGTGTGTGTGTGTGTGTACGTACAGGATGAGCGGTTTCCCCACGGCACAGGGCAGGACTCAGGGATCCATGTTCACTCTGTTCTGTGTCTCCCCATCCTCACGGCCATCGGAGACCTGATCGCCGTGCTGGAGCTGCACCGCAACCTCGGCCGAGAGCCCTTCAACCTCAGCCACCAGGAGGTGCGCAGACGTTACACTACCCGCTATAGCTGCTTGCAAATAGTATTAATTAAAGCAGGGTGAACTCGGAACTAGTTGTTTTCTGTTTCTTGTCCAGAGTCAAGAGTTTCTCCGTCAATTCGAAATAATATTGCCTTAAGCATGTGATGTCATGGGTGGGGTGGGGTGTGGTGTGGTTGGGGGGGGAGTAACAGAAGTAAGGAGAATGACTTAATCCTGCATTAGTTTAATCACGGTCAGTCAGATTGGTTACTATAGAAACATAACATAGAACAAACGCATTAATCTAAACCTGTCATTCATGTAGACGTGCGCAAAGATGTTTATTTAATATTTATGGACGATGTCTCCAGTGTCAACACTTAACATCAGGACATGAGTTTCATGAAGGACTTCCGTGTCGGTTTCTCCGTAACATGACAAGCCGAGAAAGGAAAAATAAAAGCACCCGGTGATGGAACAACCGTGATAAAGTGCTAGCAGGAAATTACATGTAACCATTTCTGGTTAATAAGCATAAGGTGCTGTTGATTAATACATAAATGATCATTTCTGGCATATTGCAGAGGTATAAAAGGAATAATAATTACACTTGGATTCTTTTCTTGACAACATTTTTCTGTTTTTATTATTATTATTATTACTTATATTATTGACACTGAACCAGTAGTAAGAAACGAACATAGTGCAGAGTGTCAGAAGATAAAATAACGTGAGCGGATCTTCATCTTTGGTAAAAGCAACCAACCTAAAAATAAAGTAAATATCTATTTTTAATTGTCTCCATTTTTTTTTTTTCTAGGTTGCCACTGCAAATTTAGCATGGGCTTCTGTAGCTATTCACCAAGTGCAGGTGAGTTCAGACACTCTTCCTTTTGCACAAGCTGTGCAGTGTTTTTCTGTTTACACACACACACACAAACACACACACTCACACCCAAAGCCCCTGGGTATATGCACTGAACAGCCTCAGAGGCCCAGTGTTTGCAACCCGGTCATTGAATATACGCACACACGTACCTCTGGGAGACAATTATGAAGTCGCAACCTTTTTAACCATAAGCAGTAACACACTGAGTGATGGCGTCCCACAGTGGCTCTGGGTCTGAGCAGTACAGTATATATAAGTGCCTGTCAGTGTGAAGAAGACTCATCGGTATCGTTTGGTATTCTTTATCGAAGGTGAGACTACAAAACCGCCTGGCGTCTTTAATACATTTCTGCTTTTCTTTTCTGTTCATTCCAGGTCTGCAGAGGTTTAGCAAAGCAGACGGAGCTCAACGACTTCCTCCTAGATGTGTCAAAGTGAGTGACCGCATTGAGAGATGTAGAGAATCTTTAATAAAATATAGAATATTTTAACTATAATAAACTTAAAGACAATATGGTGCCACGACTCTCCGAATGATTCCGGCACATTGATTCGGTGTGACGGAGACACACTTGGCTAGCAAAGTTTTGACTTCTTTAGAGGAGACTGATTGGTTGACGATCACGCAGAAAGCCTAGGTACTAATATGAAGGAAATAAAACAGGTCCACGTTATTTTTTGACAAACAACTGTAATTTATAGCTCTTAGTGTTGCAGTGACATCTGATGGGTTTTCCCAGACTACTACACACACACACACACACACACACACACACAATGTCATCAAACTTCATTTTAATAGTAATGTTATACAGGTTTTTTTTACCGTTCTACACATTGTTTTATTAGTTTAAACCTTTCTCGCTCTCCTCCTCAGAACGTACTTCGACAATATCGTGGCAATAGATTCTCTACTTGAACATATCATGGTGAGTATGTTTCTGCTTTTCTCAGCAGGGTCACACGCCTTGTCATGAGGAGAAAACCTGCTGTGCTTTTGTCGCTCATGTGCGTTGACATCACTAGTAAAGAAACATGAGCGATGAAAGAACTCCTCTTATGTTTGCTGGGTTCAGTGAAAGTCCCTTCCTAGAACCTCCTCGTGCCATTCCCCTTGGGCTCCCCTTACCCCCCCTCCCCCCTCCCCCTCCCCCCTCCCTAGTGCTCATATCATTCTCTTGAATTTTTTTGCTTTCCTGATCTAAGCTTGGAGCTAATAAGAGACTAATTCAGGATTTTCCCTTTCTGTTGACAACCGGTGTTAGAAAAGGGTCCAATATAATGGTAAAAAGTTATCATAAAGAAACGAATAGTTTCCCCACTGGCGATTCTCTCTCTCTCTCTCTGTCACTCTCTCTCTCTCACACACACACACTGTCTCTCTCTCTCTTGCACTCACACACACAATCTCTGTCACACTCTCTCTCACACAGTGTCTCTCTGTCACACTCACATACTCTCTCTCTTGCACTCACACTCTGTCGGTCACGTGCGCACACAGTCACACACTCTCACTCACACACAGTCACACTCTCTCTATCCTGTCACACTCTCTCTCTTTCACTCACTCACACACACTCTCTCTCTCTCTGTCACACTCTTACTTACACATACTCACATCTCGTTACACTCTCTTTCACACACACAGTCACACTCTCACTCATACTCTGTCACACTTTCTCACACACAGTCACACTCTCTTTATCTGTCACACTCTCTCTCAAATACACACTCTCTCTCTCTCTCTCTCCATCTGTCAGACACTCTCTCTAACACACACACACACTCTCTCTCTCTATCACACACACTCACTCTCTCTCACACTCTCTTACACTCACATACACATTCACACTCTCTCACTCACCCTCTCTGAATCTGTCACTCTCTCACCCTCTCGGTCACACACACAGTCACACTCTCTCACTCACCCTCTCTCTATCTCTCACACACACAGTCACTCTATCTCTCTCTCACACACAGTTACACCCTCTCACTTACCCTCTCTATATCTCTCTCACACACACAGTCACACACACACACACACTCACACTCTCTCTAGCTCTCTGTCACACTCTCTCTCTCACTCACACTCACTCTTACACAGGGGGGAAATGCTTCCCATTTGCTCATCAGAGATCCCTGCCCAGATATTAACACAAATGTTAATGTATTTCTAATGACTGGGATTGTAGCGAATTCTCAGTACGCATCAGTCATACTCTTGTACTTTGTTGGACATTTTAAACTGTGAAACAGGAAGTCGCAGAGATGACCGCTGCACTAATTTGTGTTCCAGATATATGCAAAAAACCTGGTGAATGCAGACAGATGCGCCCTCTTCCAGGTCGATCACAATAACAAAGAGCTGTACTCTGACCTTTTTGATATCGGGGAGGAGAATGAAGGGAGGCCGGTATTTAAGAAAACCAAAGAAATTAGGTGAGTACCAGTAAACCTTTGGTATTAAATGTTCTGAACAGAACTAGTATGATGCTTGATACTGAAATAAGTAACTTGCTTAGTATTATAACAGTTAACATGTACAGTACTTATTACAACACTGAAGCTCTGTTTATTTGTGCTGCTTGTAATGAGCATACGCTGACTTGTTTGAAGCACGTGTCTCAGTCCTCGCAGAAGTGAAGTGAAGATATCACTGCGTGTGAAATCTCACTCCACTATGACCTCATTTTTAATGCCCACACTCGCTGCACTGCAAGCTCAAGTCCAGTATCAGAGTTCAGTGCATTTTTGCTTTATACTATATTTTTTGTGTGTTTGTCGTATTTTGTAATCTAACACTCCCTGTAATCTCTGTCTCCACTTAGGTTTTCTATAGAGAAGGGCATAGCGGGTCAAGTGGCACGAACAGGAGAGGTCTTGAATATTCCAGATGCCTATGCAGACCCACGGTTCAACAGGTAGCGTATAAACATACAGTAACACTTCTCATGACCACCTGACTTTCATTCTGTCGTCCACCTCCTAACTTCATGCTGGTACGAGATACGGGGGGGGGACAACACTAATCATTTGATTCTCTCTTTATGGATATTATTTCATTGTATATGAAACAGTTTAGAGAAATTCATTAAAAATATCATCACATGGTTAAAAGAGAGTTTATTTACACGTGTCAGCAAGTCGGTCTGAAATTCATGAAGTATATAGAACACAAATGGTTTATGTACCTGATTAAATGTGATTTTCTGTTTGTTTGTGCGTCTTGTTCTTCACAGAGAAGTGGACTTGTATACCGGCTACACGACGCGGAACATCCTGTGCATGCCCATCGTCAGTCGAGGAACCGTAATAGGCGTCGTACAGATGGTGAACAAGTTGAACGGAAGTGCCTTCACTAAAACCGACGAGAACAACTTCAAGATGTTCGCCGTCTTTTGTGCTCTGGCCTTACACTGTGCAAACGTGAGTGACAGACCAGTCGTGTGTGTTAATGGAAAGCTCTCTGGGAGGCGGAACGAGTCACACTCGAGTGAAATTCTTGCAGATGAACAAGTTTAATGAGCACAAAAACACACAACAGCTTCAACCGCCACTGACCGATTTCTACAATGTGTGCATTTCTGTGCACGTCTAAGGTGCTGTGGAATTAAATTACCACCACCGCTAAGACATTTATCATTAAAGCGCATTGTTTCCCAACTGTTAAAGTCAAACTCCCTAAGCTGTGCAAGACTTTTTTTAAACCCTTAAAGCCTCTTCTTACTTATAACTGATAAACAGAGTCAGAAGACAAACAGAGGCTGCCATGGCGTGTGTGTGTATAAAGAGAAGTGGTATTTAGTCTTGTGTGTACAGAGTAGCAATTGTTCCTTGGGTTTGGCGAAAATGTGGTTTAGTTTTGGAAATTTGGCTTCAGGGTTAGTCTTTTTCCTTTGACCGGCATCAGGTTTAGTAGCTAAACAGTTGCAGAGGAACAACAATAAATAATGCCCTCCACACCCGCTGCTGAAACTGTTAGACGTGACACGGCTGTGCTGGGCTTTTTGGGTGTGAATTTTACATGTGCGTGTTTATTTGGCAGACACCGAACCCCAGTTGTTGGGTTTAAATTCGGTTTTATTTGTATAACACATTTAACAATAGAGTTTTCACAAAGTGTATGTTTCTGTGAATATCTGTGGAGAAACCGTCACCCAAAGGAATGTGTGTGCTTGTGTGTGTGTCAGAGAGAGTGTCTTACAGGTCTAACGCAATTTCACAGTCTAATTTGTGCTTTAAAGTTTCCTATATATATCTGTATTCAGATGTAAAGCATCCTTTAAACCAGGAGGGTGTTTGTAAAAACCCCCCTTATGTAGTTAATAGTTTTGTTTGTACGTATGCTGATATTTTTAGTTGTCTCTGCTTCCTGTAGGTCAGTGTGGCCTTTGTCATTTAAGTTTCAAGCTCCGAATGCTCACCCACATCAATGCAAAAAAACTCTTGCTCGTTTGCCTTCTTGTTGATATTCAATTACGCACCTTGTGTCTGTAAAGGAAAAGACGCTGAACAGACTAATGTCCTCAACGTGGCCTGTGTGTGTGTGTGTGTAGATGTATCATCGGATCAGACATTCAGAGTGCATCTACAGGGTGACTATGGAGAAACTTTCATACCACAGCATCTGCACATCTGAGGAGTGGAAAACCCTCACACAGCTTTCCCTTCCTACACCCATATACAAAGAGATTGAACTGTGAGTATACACTAAAGCATGTGGAACTGCAATAATTGGCCCATTTATTGGGTACATGTAGCTCATAAACACTTGATTCTTACTAGACATTTACCTTGTTAGTCCAGCCGTTTATGTAATGTTAGGTTAGACTAACTTTCTTGAAAATTCATAATTATTATTGCTCTTTGTGTTAAACTGCATTGCAACTGATACAATATAATGGTGTACTAAGAAAATGACCTATATGGTACAGTAGGTTTACCTGAGAAATTGAAGACTAAAACACTACATACTGCTAAAAAGTACAGGACGATGTTATGGAACGTACACAAAAGTTAATCAATTCTCTTATATTTGTTGTAGCATTCTCTGTGTATTAGCAGTTAGACAATAAAATAAAACATTAAAAACCGCTAAAACTTTACAAAAATGTGGCAACTAGAAACAACAGTGAAATCTTTTTCCATTTGATTTGAGGTGTGAGCAACAGTATAACCAAAATGTCAACTATTTTATTCTGGTTAATTGTTACAGTGGGAGTATGGGTCCATGTACACTATGCTAACACGGGATTAACACCGATATAAAATTAGGAAATTATTCTATTGCTCAAAAAAAAAAAAAAACCCAACAGTTTTTCCCAAATGACGTTCATATGCAGTTCATTTACTCTCTTCTTATCTTATTAGGTTCCACTTTGATATTAGCCCTTATGAGGAGCTCTGGCCTGCAGTCTTTGTGTACATGGTTCACAGTTCATGTGGGAAAAACAGGTGAGAACACGTTTTAAATGACACTTAGGGTTTAAAATTCCTGATGCACAGGAAATGATGAGAGAGAAATGGAATTCATGTTTCTAAACACTGGAGTTTCTCTGCGCTTAAGCCACGGTGTTGTTGTGATTCACTTCTGTACTGTAGCAGTAATCAATCAGGATGTACATTTTCTCCAGTTTACACAGTATTCACACTGGAGTCTTTATTTTATTTAAGTGTAATTGTGAATATTTCTGTTTAACTGTTTGTGTGTGTACTATGCTCTTACCAAAATGACACTGACTCCTAATCTGCCTTATTAATCTGCATTGTGAACATTTTTATTGATGTGGCTGTTTTGTGTGTAAAGCTTTGAGCTGGAGAAGTTGTGTCGCTTCACCATGTCAGTGCGAAAGAATTACAGACGGGTTCCCTACCACAACTGGAAGCATGCTGTGACGGTGGCCCACTGCATGTACGTCATTCTCCAGAAAACCTCCGGAATCTTCACTGAACTGGAGGTCAGTGCATATCCCAAACTTATTTCGATTTTTTTCTCCACCAAAAAAACATTTCCTTACATGCCGCCTCATGTTTTCATGTCTCCATTCAACCAGAGGAAAGGTCTGCTTATAGCCTGCTTATGTCATGACCTGGACCACCGAGGCTACAGCAATAGCTACCTGCAGAAGTTTGACCACCCTCTGGCGGCGCTGTACTCCACGTCCACCATGGAACAGCATCATTTCTCCCAGACGGTGTCTATCCTGCAGGTAGAGCTCTCACACACTGCATCTACACACACTTGGCTTGGTGAGATGTGGCCCTTTCCTGACTTCACTGCCTCTGTATTAGCATTTTTCCACCGAACAGCACTTTGCCACTCCCCAAACTCTGTGTGTATCCTGGCCAAAGGTGCGTCACATTCAAAAACCCTGCAAACTCTATTACTGAGATTTAGAATTCTCCTTGGAAGTTATCAGGTAGCGACTTGATAGGTGCAAGTGGTAAAATACACCTTAAAATTTTATTTATTCATTTCAGTTCATTCTGACCCAAGTGTAGAGCACAAGGTGATTAGGAAACTTTTACTTGCAATAGAAGAAGAAATCTAATATTAAGCTAACAGCAATAAATTTAAATGGTACTATAAATAAAATTAATGAATACTAAATTGCTTTTTTTTTTTTTACTTTGTGTTAGCAGAAACTTACTGTATGTTGACCAGTTGATAGTCTGTGCTATTTTTAGCCCCACCCATAGGTCCTGGATTGGCTTTTATATTAGCACACTAAGATTGGAAGACTTAGATTCAACCCAGCAAAGAAAATGATCCCTCTTTGATCGTTTCATTAATGGTACAGTTTTTAGGTGAGATACTTAGCAAAACACCTAAGGGTGTAGGAACAAGGTTTTCATATTTGAATGAAGGGGAAAAGGTGAAATGATCGAGAGGCTCTTCTCTTCTCACACCAGTGGAGGGTTAAGAACAGTTTCTCTGTACGTGTAGATTTAGTTGAAAGTACAGATTGTGAAGTGAAACACACACACCCCCCACTTCCCCCGCCTTTAGATTCTTTTATGTTAACCCCTGTCTCACCTGCTCCGTCTTGGGAACCTTTCTTCCAGGCTTTGCTGCTGCCCCCAGCAAAGCCGTTTGCCTCCTAAGTGGAGCTTTTGCTTTTTTATTGATCTCTTTGTTTCCCATAGCTGGAAGGGCACAATATTTTCTCCAACCTGACTTCCAGCGAGTACGAGCAGGTGCTAGAGATCATCCGCAAAGCCATCATCGCCACCGACCTGGCACTCTACTTTAGCAACCGCAAGCAGCTTGCTGATCTGCTGAGCACAGGCGCACTGGACCTAAACAACCACGCCCACAGGTCAGAGGTCATGCACTTTCACAGCTAATCATATGTCAAAAGAGTGTCATGACATTCATGAGTCTAGCATGGAGATAATCAGTGTCCTAATTGCTCGGCTTACCAGGGACCGCGTAATCGGCCTGATGATGACAGCGTGTGATCTCTGCTCTGTTACAAAACTGTGGCCTATCACTCGCCTCACAGCCAATGACATCTATGCAGAGTTCTGGGCTGAGGTAAGCTTTATAACAGTTTCATGTTAAAATGCAATGCACACTTCTAAATATTCCGGCAGTTTTAACTTGGTAAAACAAGGAATGAAATGGAGCCTGAAACATGTATCGTCTCTTTTTCCCCAGGGGGATGAGATGAAGAAGATAGGAATGCAGCCCATTCCCATGATGGACAGGGATAAGAAGGATGAGGTTCCACAAGGACAGGTACAGCCAGACCTGAAAAAGGGACACTGATTCAGAAGTTTCTGAACTTTAAATGAATGTACAGTATATAAAATGAAATTAGTTCATTGTTACTCTAGTAAGCGGTCAGTAGTTACTTTTGTGTTCACAGTTATGTTGTGTGTGCTCATAGGTGGGGTTTTACAATGCAGTGGCCGTACCCTGTTACACCACGCTGTCTGAGATGTTCCCTCCATCGTCTCCACTACTTCGAGCCTGCAGGTCAGTTATTCAGGCAGCAGCTGAATCGGATTTAAATCATAAGTCATATCAGAGATATGGAAACACTTAAGTGTGGTAAGGTAAGCTGATTGCAACAGTAGTTCAACAGATATGACAACCTGTCCAGTATATTAGAGCTCTGCCTAAACACATACACTCTTCATTTACTTTAATATAGAAACACCTGTCCACAATGCAGTTATTCACTCCGTGTAATGGGAAAAAAAATCATCAAATACAGGTCAAGAGCTTCAGTTAATATTCACATCAATCATTAGAATGGGGGAAAAGTGTGACTTGAACCATGGCATGGTTGTTGCTGACAGATGGACTGGTTTGAGTATTTCAAAAACACAAAACAATAGTCTCTGGAGTTTACACAGACGATTCTGTGTATGGAGGTTCTGTAGGCTGAAACACCTTGTTCTCGAGGGTGATCAGAGGAGAATAAGCAGACTGGTATGAGAAGACAGCACACTTTACAACCGTGGTGAGCAGAAAAGCATCTCAGAACGCACATCACATCACTTGAGGTGGATGAGCCACAACATCAGACCACCACATCGGGCTCCTCTCTTGTCTGCCAAGGAATCTGAGGCACGTCGTGGGCGCGGACTCACTGACTGAAACTAGACCGTGCATGCTGAGACGCTTTTCTTAATTAACGCTTATTTAAATTACTATCGGGGGGCACGGTGGCTTAGTGTTTAGCACGTTCGCCTCACACCTCCAGGTTCGGGGTTCGATTCTCGCCTCCGCCCTGTGTGTGAAGTTTGCATGTTCTCCCCGTGCCACGGGGGTTTCCTCCGGGTACTCCGGTTTCCTCCCCCGGTCCAAAGACATGCATGGTAGGTTAATTGGCATCTCTGGAAAATTGTCCGTAGTGTGTGAGTGTATGAGAGTGTGTGTGCCCTGTGATGGGTTGGCACTCCGTCCAGGGTGTATCCTGCCTTAATGCCCGATGATGCCTGAGATAGGCACAGGCTCCCTGTGACCCGAGGAAGGTTCGGATAAGCGGTAGAAAATGAATGAATGAATAAATTACTATCGTCTTCTGGCAGCTTGAACCAGACTCTTCAGACATTTATCAACAACATGCTTCCACCAGCAGAACTGTTGTCCACAGGATGTGTTTTGTTTTTCCTACTTGTCTTCTGTGTAAACTCTAGAGACTGTGTGTGAAAATCCCAGGAAATCAGCTGTTTCTGAAATACTCAAACTAGCTCATCTGGTACCAGCATCCAAGCCACAGTTAGTCACAGATATCACACCTTTCCCCATTCTAATGTTTGATGTAAACATTAACTGAAACTCTTTAACCTGTATCTGAGTTTTTTTTTGCATTGCACCGCTGCCACATGATTGGTTGAGTGGATTACTGTGTGAATGTGCAGGTGGATGGTTTAGTACGTGCTTAAAACATAGCTCTAATTTACTGGATGGGTGGCTATATGTGTAGAACTCGATTACAGCAAAAGTGGGAGGACCGTCCTTTACTGAGCGCATTGCTGGAGAGTCACCAAACGTGTGGAAATGCACCAGTACATTTGCAGTTCAGCCTGGTCCTGCTAGCAGCCAACTTACTAGCTTTATGCCATGTAACTGTCAATTTAATCCTTCCATTAGGGTACATCAAAGTTACATGATGAGCGAGAGTTACTGGTTGGATCAGGGTGTCTGACCCTATTTGTGCCAGCTCTATGTAAGGGTGAATGTCACCTGACAACTGGTGTGAGCTGACTGATAACCCACAGGAGGACTTGGGCAGTAAAACTCCACTGAAGGACATGAGCCATTTTGTGTGACTGCAGCTTTAAAATGAGTCATTGTGTTCATTATTTTATAATCATTACTGAACCTGCAGAAACAGTAAGTATTTAGAAGATTCTGTATTCACTGTGTATGCATACTTAATTATTAACAAATTCAATTATCCTTCGTCTTAATCTTAGGAAATGGTTCATGGTTTTGAGCAGTAATTTAGTGACACAATAGTGAAATATTTTTCAAAAATTTTACTTGCTGCTGTCATCGACTAATGTCAGAGACATTTCAGTCATGTCAGCAAATCAGGTGACTAACAGCTAACAATCAATCCAGGAAACACATCAACTGGCCTATAAACGGATTTGGTATTCACCCTGAGTGTGTAGCTAGATTGACATAGCACAGAAAAACGTTTAGGGTCCACCGAGCAATACTAAAAAAGGCCTCAGTCCAATCAATAACCCAGACTGGAGTGTACAACCCTCACTATGTTATGTAAGGCATCATGGTACAGTAAGATACCTGCATTTGACAATTTGTGCCACTGCTTAGCTTCTATAAATAAATATTTCACTACTGTGTCAGTAACTTAGCACTCATTAAAAATATCTGCCATACTCTAAACAGTTAATATGGTGAAAATAATCTGAAAAAGGATAATTTACTCATCTTCAGTTTATGGTCATGGTCCCAGGAACACTGGGAGCTAGGTGGGAATATTTCTAGCTAATAAGTAAGTATTCATACACAGTGAATACACAATATTCTGACTACTTACTGTTTCAAAAATGATGAACCCATTGACTCATGTCCTTCAGTGGAGCTTTACTGTCCAAGTTCTTCTCTTGGTCCTCAATCAGCTTATATCAGTTGACTGGGACATTCACTCTTAGAGCTGGCACGATGCCCTGATATGATTCGACCAGATGTGCGCTCCAGCTCTCTCTCTCCATGCAACTTTGATGTATCCTAATAGAAGGATTACATTGACAGTTAGTTAGCATGGATTTCAGTGAACATCAGCAAATGCTTAGGTACTGTGGCATAAAGCTAGTATGTCAGGTGCTAGCAGCAGCCTGAACTTCAGATGTGTGATCCAGCAGAAAGATACATACAAGCTCAAAAATGCTCTCCACTGACCTCATATCAGCTCACTGAGAACAACACAAAAGTTCCGGTCAGCATAATGAAGCACTGGACAAGCCTATGTCCAGGTGAGATCATGCAGAACGATCAGGCTCGGCTTCCTCTCACTTGGAAATATTGGCCGAGTATCTATCTGGGATAGGTTCTCGGAGTAGGTTCTAGAAGCCATAGTAAAGATGCATTAGGTACGTGCATTATTGTATTTAAAAAAAAAAAACTACAACACCTCTGGATCTTTATCAGGTGTAATTTTTTTGCAGCACAAAACCATGCAAGCCAGATCTTTTTCAACCTTGGATGAAATCTGGAAACTGAAAAACAAGATTTCTGTATTTTGTTGGTTGCTATGTCTTATTAAAAAGTGGAACAAAGTAAAACATCATTTTTTAAATCACAGCAATCCTAACAGGCTTGTGATATCCACTATACAGCCATTTTAATCCCCAGTTACATTTGTACTGTACCTAGCAGTTTAGTGATGCGAGACATCAGAGCCTTTACATGTCCAGCCATTCTACACAGTCCTGCATAATAATATGCACCATATACAGTGTGTTACCAACAAGATCTAATCATACTTGGCTAGATATCATTGGTTGAAGACGTTTTTCAGACTCATAGCTCATCTGTAGCTATTCTATCATATGTCTCAGTCATGGCTAAAGTCAGTAATTATATACCAGTTCTTGTAAATGTTTTCTAAAGTGTAGCATTGTGTGCATGCAGGGAAAACCTGAGCCAGTGGGAGCGCATCGTTCGAGGGGAAGAGCCATGTGCGTGGACTCCATGTGAGGAACCAGAGCAGAGTGAGCTGCTAGAGACTGGACCAGTCAAAGTGGACAACTGACTTTGCCTGAGACCTTCAGCCTTGAACAGGACAACATCCACACCCTGCCAGAGACACTGCACTTCCTTTAGAACAATCCCACTTCTCTGAAGATGGGAGGGAGCAGAGAGGCCAGGCAGGAGAGGTGATATTCACCAAGCAACTAAAGGAAGAATGAAAAAAAAAAAAAAAAGAAGACAAAGAAAAACAAGCGTTACCTCAGTGGGTGACGGAGGTAGAGACTAATTATAATGGCTCTTTAGAAAGCAGGAATCGTTTGCCTCAAATCTGCTGTGTGGCACCACCTTTGGTCTGAATGGACTTCTTTAGCTTCGAGTGTTCCTCGGATGGTAGCTTTTTTTAATGTTTAGTTTTGAGGTGAAATCTAATTCTTTGTTTTTCAAAATGGTTTCTTTTGTGGTCTTATATTTGAAGAGGCCTTAAATCTGAACCTGCGGTTCCTACTAAATAACTGGAGAGGGTTCAGGTTGTCTGAAACGGTACTTTAATTCCTGCTGTGATCAAAACATCTAACGCAAAACCTACTTGGGAGATTTGAGAGAGACTGTAGGGAGCGTAAAGGTGCACGAGGCGAGGCCAAGCACGGTGGCTGACTCGTGGATGTATTCTGATCGTTTGTGCAAAGATGTTTTGCAGTACTTGAATGAAGAAATACAGCCTATTCTATGTGGGAAGGCGATTTGGATGCAGAGGGAGAAAAACAAACCCTGCAGTGTATCTGTCTGAAGTAACAGAGCTGTTGTGACGAAAGAAGCCGGATCATTCTGAACCTTACTGTAGTCACACGAGAGTCACAATGTTCCGCTCTAAAAATCTATGACCATTCAACCTGATGTACAAATCAGCCTTTGATCCTCTTGTCCTAAAAGTGCTGGACCTTGGGCAATCAATTCATTTCTAAGGCAAACAGTAATAAATGTTCTACACAGTGCATTGTGACTCTATAATGACAGACACACAAACGTAAACTAGAAATCCTCATTAAACGGTAATATTTAATTTGTATTTATAGACTTCCGAAATGTTCACTGCACTCTCAGATAGTCTCAGATAGATACTCTTCATTTTTATATCACTGTCGTACGTATGCACAAGACGAGTTCAGACATACACACGTCTCATTAGTGCTTAGCGTAATACTACTGTATATGTAGGACAGGAAAGTAAACAACCACTATGACAAATGCAGTCCGGCTTGCTACCATTTGTGCCCAGTTGTTTGTTAGGTTTTTCCCCCCCACTAAAAGTAAGACGTAGCATTAATAATAACTGTTTCAAATCATCAACCCTGACCTTAATATTACAAGTTTCTATTTGGGTTACGAATAAATGATAGGTGGAAGCTTCTAATACTATTACGAGTAACAGAATGATTGCGACATGAAAGACTATTAGAACATCGTAAAGCAATAAGTAAAGGTTTCATTAGATCATTACGAAACACTGATTAAAAGTATGGAAGGACAAACTTGGTGTGAGGAGTAATAAAATGGAGTAGTAATAATCAAGACAAGTCCCGAAGATTTTCAAACCATTATGTGTATAAAGATGAAACACTGTGTTAAAATACACACTGTGCTCTTAATTTTTAAAAACTACATTCAAGTGAGATGGTAAGACACACAATTGGGCTACACTTAAACACGGCCAAGGATCAATTAGAATGAGGAATCGCCTGTAATATGGCGACAGCGCGTTCTCTGATTAAATGGTTTGTTCTGAAAATAGAGCGGTGTCATGCATGGTTTGCATTTCTATTTTGCAGCCTGTAATACGTTGAGACATGGCCAGAGCTGTGAGCGAATTCGTGTGAATGTAACCAACACTGACAAACTGCTTAACCATGCCTGTAGGGGGTGGGGTGGGAGTTTACCAAAGGAGTACAATGTCTGATATGGTCATGTGTGTGTTCAGTAAGTACAGCTTCCATTGCAGTGTGTGTGTGTGTGTGTGTGTGTGGTGTGTGTGATTTTTCTCCCCGTTAATACTTTTGGCACATGTGCAATGCGTGTGTGAAATGTGTTTGTATTCACAGACGTAAGCTACACTCTTATGGTGCTACCTTAGGTCTTAGGCAGCCATGCACTTTCAGATCGTGTGTGTGTGTGTTTATGCATGTGCGCCCACCATAACTGCTTAAAAACAAGAATCTGAGTTAAGAGGAAGTTCACAGCATTATCCACCTCAGTGACTGAGCTCAGCCACCGCTTCTTTTTCTCCCCTCACATGCACTATGTTTAGAGACTATTATTATTAATACTATTATGTTGTCCTTAATTTTATTATGGCTTCTATTATATTGCTATCATTAATGCAACCGTCAATGATTATTAGCATTGTTATTTTCTTAATTAGAATTACATTTTAAATTAACTTATATTTTTTTATACAAAAAAAAAAAGTTAGCATTTTTGTTTTGTACAGAGCAAAGTTGTGCATTATTAAGTGAATGGTCATGTAGACCCACTGTTGCCCAAGATTAATAAGGAATGTCTTGACTGTAAATATAAGAGCAGTAATTTTATTAAATATTTCTGGAAAAAAAAAGTGTGTAATATTTCCTGTCTAGTTTTTTCTGTTATTCAAATGTTTTTGCACCCTGAACGGTGCACCAGATCGTGTCGACTACTTATCGGATATTTTCAGAAACTCGGATTTAAAACAAAAAAACACTCTTCAGAGATTATATATTAAAAAAGTACTGCTAAATTGCTAGTTTCATAGTTTCATAGCTGTGGGTCTAGGAGCACATTTTAAGCTATAAAATTTAATGCAGGGCCACCAAGCAAGTGTGAAGCTTAAGGTCACAAAATTACAGAGGCAAGACTCAGCATGGCCATGCCCTGCTGCTACACACCAAATATAACCTTTGCTGCTCTTGGGAATACAAACAGATTAAAAAAGAAAACTGGAATCTGGACTTCATCCAAACAATGTATTTGTCCAGGGATTTAAAAATGACAGCACCGAAAAAAGAAAAACAGCCTTAAAGGTCAGTGTACTAGAATCAATAATCATACAATACTTACATACTTCTTCAGGATATTAAAACAGGAAAATAAAGACTTAGCCTCGACTTCACTTAGCATAATGAACTGTATCACACACGTGGAAACTCTATACAAGTCAGTCAGTTCTTTCATTAGAGATATAAAAAAAACAAGCACGAGAGACAAATTAACAGGAATACCTGAAAAGCTACAGTGACAGCCTGAAATATCTTGTCAAACTTTTTATGCAACACAAACTAAAGCTTCTAAGCTGAGGCAGTTATTCAGTACGAGATTCCACAGCGTGCGTCCACAGCATTCTCTGAGCCAGACCACAAAATTGACCCAGACCCATCATCCCACATATGGAACGAAAGGAAATGGCCTCAGTGACCAGTTCCACTGCAAACAGATGAATGGCAAGATGTACTGTATCCCCTGTTCAATCTGTTCAAGCAATGTTGGAATTGTTTCACTGATAGAAATACTACATGAACTACACACAGGTCCAACAATGAGAATCAGCATGGAACATGGGATATAAGATACAAACCTGTAGCTTTACTATCTTACCCCTCATCCCTTCCTAATTGTTTTGAAATTACTGAACATTTATACTACTATAGATTTTCCCCACCATGTGCACATTAACATTTCAATCAGCTGGCCACATAAGAGCACTAGTAGATATGCAACCATTAATAAAAACAATGAAACCATCAGCTCTGAATGAACTTAGCATTTCAATCTAAACTATTATACATCATTAATAATCTGTCTAATCAGCAAATCCTACATTTCACTTGACATATATGACTCAAATTCCTGTCATCACACATTTCATCAACAGGGATTTAAACACAAATAAGACTGATCTTCAACACCACCTAAGACAGTGGCACTCATCAGATGAAGCTTTATATGAGCAACTTCCGACGAGAAAATTCGTCCACATTTTCCTCTCATCAGTTCACCAATCCTTGAAAGCAAAACCAACGATTTCCTAAAAATCTCACCCACTTGTCTCTGGGAAAACAGCAAAAGCAGTAGCGAGAGAACAATTCTCTCATACTCCACACACAAGAAGAAGAAAAAGAAGTTCCACAGACCCAACCAAAACCTCCCAATTGGTTCAAAAACTCCATTTCAGAACATATATAACATATAATACCCAAAAAATTAACTTAACCAAGATCAACGTTTTTTTTTTCCTTAAAATATTATAGTATTATTATTGATAATTAAAGATGCAAATTGAAACCTTATCCTTGACCCAATAGCTATACATACACGTCAGATTATGGACACAAATATAGATTAAAAAAAAGGATTGAATACCAGATCATTTCCCATATTAAACACTGAGCAAAGAAATATATAAAGTACACTTAAAAGACTGTCTAAGTACAAATTACTGGACACAAATCAGACAATTTCACTAATCTATCAGAACTAATGTAGCACAACAAATAATTTAAAAAAAAGCAGCATCTATCCCATCACATGTGAATACTGTCTTAACCAGTTTTTCCAAACTCTTTGTACAAGTCTCTACCCAATTTTAGGACTCAACACCGATAGCAAAGCATTAACGTCCATAATAAAGACTGTCATCTCTACTTACCCAGATCAATCTGGCTTTATTACAGGAAGACACGATCTATAGCATAAATGATACAGCATCATACAATTCCATCAGTTATTGTTATTATAGCTGTCTACCATAGCACACTGGTGTTTTATATGAAATAATTAATGTATTTTAAACATCTTGTATTTTTACATCCAATTCAGATAAACAGTGCAGGAATTAGAGCCCTTTTTTGCATGCTCTCTGACACTTAAGAAAAAAAATTAATTAGACAACTGACTGCTAAGCCGTTCCATTGCCAGATGGTCAAGTGTGGCGTTTACATTTGGAAAATGTTGCTGTTAACTCTCAGTATGAAGTCATCATTAGGCTGAAAAATTAAAATAAGCCAATCAGCTATTTGGTACGTTCTTAAACAGCAAGACAGCAGTGCCAAAAAAGGCCCAGGAGACTAGGGAAAACAAGAGTAGATAGATGTCTTTCCCTGGCAAATAATAACCTCTTCCCAACAGTTGATCATCTCAAGAACATCTTCCATGAAGTAAACATATCTGTGTCAAAGTCAACAAAACAACATGGAATCCACCAGAGCAAATACAGATGGATTAAGATCTAAACCATTTTCAAGCCTGAATACCAAGATGGACAAGTTACAGTTTCTTCTCTTCATTTCTGCTAGTCAGGAAATCTGGTTTCAAGGAATACATTTCTTTGCAGGATGAGAGTACTAGATCATAATCCCATGGTCACAGTCATTACTAATGGAATAACCTTACAAAGCATGACGGAGGTTGCCTAGTTTCAACAAAACATCAGATTTTCAACATTATGGTTAGCAGAATTACAAAAGATATGACACTGTTCCAGCTACACCCAACCAACCTGCTTGCCTTGCTCAAGTCACTAAGGTTATGATCACTTGCAACAATATCAGATTACTCTATCAACAGGAACAAAAGAAAAATAAAACCACTATATGGGGATAAGTGGAATTCTGCATCCTAGAAGCCAAATTCTTCCAACGTGCAATAGCCTTAAACACTGTTACACAATTTTTGTTGCTTTCTAATTGCTTACGCCTCAAAATGATCGAAAATGGCTATTAACATTTGACACAACAAATAAATCCCAACAAATAAATTTAAACAACAAATACTGCATGACTTGTGGGTTGCTAAATGTTGCTTTGCCCAATTACTTTCTCTAATAAACACTGTCTTACTGTACAGTACCTAACCGAACCTAACCAGGCAGCCTCTACACAGTCTCAGTTTGCTCAAGATGTCAGTGCTGGTTGTATTTTAAGACATGGGAAGCCCCTTTACTGAAGACAGCCAAGAATTGAAAGCACTTGACACAAACCAAGTCATAACAATAGAGGCAGTGACGTCCGTCTAGACTATCAAGAGCATTGACCAAGGCCAATACAAGACTTTGGGATTTGTGAAGTGTTCAACACAAGTCACTGACATAATCCCCAAGAATAACATGTCTTTGTTCCAGAAGTCCTTAAGCAAGAGGTCATCTAGAAATTCATACCAAATTTCATCCCTGAAGAGCACTCTCTTCTCCACAATGTACACGTCAAGGAACGGGGACGAATTTTTCAGACATGAAAACCAGATTGTTCCAACTGCTCTGCTCATGAGAGAACTTAGATTTTGCACAAAGCCTCATCTTTTATCGTCATCCGCCTTGACAAATGACCTCAACCTCTTTAAGAAACCATATCTTTTAAAGCTAAAATCCTTCGTGGATCAATAATTTCTTTCAATCTGGTACTTTCAATTGACTCATTTCACTTAATAATGCGAATCACCAAAAACATTGTCACAGAATTACTGATGTCTAATTTAATGGCACCATATAAATGTCCAGCAACTCTTTGGAAAAATGACTGTAGATCACACTTGTCCTCTTTTTTTTTTCTTCTTCTAATAGAGCAGAGAATAAAAACACTTACTGTAACCCCATTTTCAAACTAAACTCCTACCTGTCTATTATTCGACTCCGTTTGGGACACAGCAAGTGTTTTTGCACTTCAAAGTAGGGCCAGACTCTTGGGCTTGAACTATTAAACTAACAGGCAACAACTAGTAACCACAAACCTGATACAACTGTCCATAAAACACAGTCATATTTTATAGACGAGGTGCACACTATTGTAAAACTAGTTTTAGAGCATTACAAATTATACAAATGTTAAGTAGGTGTTTTTTTTTCTGCTTTGCTTCTTGTTGCACAACTGGTTTTTGAAACATATGCATTTCATTGCTCATATGAACCTACAGAAATGTCAAACTTTTGAGGCTATAGAGGAGTCAGTAAGGGACCGTAAAAAAAAAAACGCCACAGGCAACTTACGTAAAATTCGGGACTGTAGTACCTTGTAGGTTACTGTATATGACCTACTGTTGAATAAGTATGAAAACGTGCAATATCACAGAAACAGAGTACAAATTAAACTAAAAATACAAATATTTTAAGACACTGATCATCCTAATGGTTAACATTTTTTTAAGTATTAAAAAGATATATTTTGAAAATAATAATTTAACATCAAGCAAATCATTTCATTCAATATGCAATCTAGCAGTTTGACCATAATTTTTTTTTGTATTTGGTTTTTATCACACATCTCTTTACTTCTTTAACTTCTGCAATCTTTACTTGAAAGACATTTTAACTTATGCATACACACAAAATATAATATTGTACTATAATTAGTTCACAAACATAACTATTCTAATACTACAAGTACTAATGATTGAGGGTAGGACTACAGACTCTTTAAGTAGATGTCTACGTTTTGCACTTTTTAGACGGCCCCTTACTGGCACTATTCGTATAAATGGAGACCCAATATAAAAAAAATGTAGCTCAGAAATACCTGAATGGTTGAAAATTAGATTTTACCGCTTTGAAAGAGACGCACTGTTGATTAAAACAAACATATGACATCAACTGTAAACAAACATCAGCCTGGCCCATTAAACTACATGCCACAACAAAGCTAATATTAAAGGAAAAACCCTAATATAAAATACAAAATAAACTCCTTACCTTTTAGAAGTTTCATCTTTAAATCACTTAAAGTTCCACCACAGAAACGCTAGGTCAACGATATATTATTATTATTATTATTATTATTATTATTATTATTATTATTTTACGATACACTATTAAGACTCAAATGACTCAATTAACGCACACCTGCTGCTATCAAAGCCCACGTGACTGCACCTGTGCGCGAGCCTATACAACCAATCAACACAAGAATAATATAACTGACGTACAATTAAGCTCTAACGACAAATCATTTTAAATAACGAGATTCTAAATGTAGTATATAAATCATTGAAATAATAATAATAATAATAATAATAAAAAAATTAGTAAATAAATATAAACATTTCAACAAATAAATAATTTCGTTTCTGACTTTCACCACGTGATTCAAAGGTAACCAATAAGAGCTCGGAACGCGCTGTCATAGCAACCTGTGTTAGAAACAACCAGGTAGTGCATGTGATGGACGCATAGCTGGAGGCAAGGCGAGTAAACAAGCTGTATCTTTACTACATTATACATGTTTTTTGATTGTTTTTAAGACATAAAACACTGGTTAAATACTGTACCGTAAAAACAAAAAAGTTTTGAGACTGCAAAGTTATTACAGAGGTTTCCTTATATGAAGACTATTGTATACACAAATTCTCATTTGGTTTATTAGGAAGTTTTAAATGGAAAAAAAAAACGATTTTAATTGAAGTTAAATATTAATAAATTCTAGGTTATAGGGACACGATCGGGATTGGATGCAGATCCATCACAGGACAGGTCATTCGACACTATGCTCTTCTAATCACATCCAATTTGGACAGTAGAGGAAATACAAAGACGCATGGTTTGTCCCTTGAATGAAATACAATAAGATTTATAGACAGACAGATCAATTCACCCACCTCCACCTTCATAGGTCAGTTTATCAGCAAAATCTATATGGTGTACAAATACTGTGTGATCTGTCTGCTCTCCATCCTGCAGAAAGAAAGCACCAATTAACCACCACAGACCAGATATTATTTGCTTGTTGGATCATTCAGAACATCAGTGACGGCGTATCTGCATTGTTGCTAGTGTTTTGACCACCTTTTTATGCTTTTATCCATCTAGTTAACAGCCTATGGTCCTGTGATCAGAACCAGAAAATGGATTAAATGATTATTAACACACAATGTGTGTAGAAAAAGCTACAAGCTGAATTAAAGAGGTAGGTACATCTGATAAAAACCATCAATTATTTACTCTTACCATTGCAATACAGACTGTTGTGTCAGAGCTGTGTTGAAGATGATCCAGTGAAATGATGAATTCTCTTTGTCAGCTTTAGCCATGTCTGTATCAGGCAGCCAAACTCTGAGGCGCTCAGACATGCAGCGGCAGTTGAAGGAAGTTCTTCATAGTGTGGAAAAAGCACACAAAGCCGACATCCAGACCTACTGCTCAGGTCACCTGGGTCCTAACAAACTCGTTCATAGATCCCTTAACTGCAGGCCACGCAAGGCAATATTGAGCAAACCCAAATGTAAAGACGTGGGCCTGTCTCGCGTTCGGGAAAGGAGCCAAATGGAAGCTAATGTGGAAGAAACATCTGATGCCCTGCACAGTCTCACCATAGGCACCATGCTACATATCCCTAGAATCCAGGAAAGACCAGAATGTCCCAGTGAAGAATCGTTGACAGGAGTTCAGGACATGACAGAGTTAGCTAAGCTGAGAAAAGCAATCCAGGAAAACAGTTGTACAGTGTCTGACATGATGGAACAGGACAGCCTCAGGTTCACACACTCACACAAAGCTGGGCTTGCACGGCGCGATCAACAGCATCGGAGGCTGCACACTGACATGCGGGTTTTAAGGATAAAAGCTGTGACCACCAGGAAGTGTCTGAGTGGTATAGAAGCAGCAAAGCGACATGAGCGCAGGCTTCAACAGGTCAGAATTCTAGCTAAAGAGTACATTACTTTACTTTTGACATGTTGTTAATGCAAGTTATATAACAGGACCAACGATCAGATGCTTATATAAATTGGAATGTTGGAATGGATGGATTGTTCCTCTTGCCTCTAAGGACTTTTCTCCAACTCTCCTGATGATTGTAATGGATTTTTTTCAAATCTCTCTGGCAGTTTTTTTTAGTTATTGGTCTTTATTTCCTTGGAAGTATCCACGGTTCTTCTTTTCTGAATTCCTTAAACAGGGATATCTTTTAATCCCTTTCACCAGCTCTTTGAAAGGCCAATATTTTCCTTAGTTTAAGCCTTGTGAAATGCTTTCCTGGCCCATTTGACTCATGAACATGACCTCTCACAGTAAACTGACTTGAGAGTCTGTTTAAGTCTTATTTCGTTTATTGGACCGTTCCAAGTAAACAGTGAAATAAATTAACTTCATTTAGTAATTTTAAGCAAGTTATTGAAAAATAACCGAGGTCCAACTTCAATGCAGAAACCTTTCATACATAAAAATGTATGAAATTGTTTTTAACTCTGAAGCCATATTAGGGCCATTGTGAATCTCATGAGCTTGACTGATGTGTTCCAGGCACGGCGAATGTCTGTGCTTCAGAACGCAGACAAATTACAGTCTACTTAGTCATCTCAGAGGACAGCAAGAGACTAATACACATTTCCGACACAGGAAATTGTTAATGTGTGTGTGTGTGTGTGTGTGTGTTAGGTACTGAGGAAACTTCCTGCCAGCGGAGGTCCCTGCAGAAAGCGCCTCGCAGTATTTAGTGATGTCTTTAATGATGTGTGTGACGGCTCACCTGCATTCGGCAGTCTCCTCCGAGAAATCAAGGTGAGACTCTATAATGCCTTGTTAATACACACACAGACACAGACACGCGTCATACACGCGTCATACACACATCATACACCCACATCTTTGACTAATGAGTAAATCTCACTGGATTTATTTTCCAGTGATTTACACACGTATTAGTTACGTAAATGTTATAGAAATTATCCATCTGTCATTAGATTCATAACCTTAATTAATTTAAGATGACTTTTATTAAGTATTAACTGCTGTTTGTGACCTGTTGTATACAGACAGAGTATGATTTGTACTTGAAGTCACTCCTTTTCTCCCAGTCACTGCTCTGGGATAAGGTGAGAGCTTTACACTTCAAATCTCGGGTAGAAAAAAACAACAGTTTGTAAAAGGCCAAACAGCAAAATGTATAAATAACAATCTGCTAGTAAAGGATCATGACACCATTTTCTTGGTTAGATTTGATTAAATATTGAGATTATTTCTATAAAATACATTTATATGTCAAGGATGTAATTTAGATTTCCACCTGCTTAGTAATTTAAGGTCATTTGGCACAACGCTGATGATTAAGACAGATGTCAAATCAGCCCTCATTCATCAATCATCAGATGACGTGTGTGTGTGTGTGAGTCAAGTGTTTATATCTTGGCGTGGACTAAATGTTCTCATAAGAATAAGAACAATTGACAGTTTTGGCATCAGGCTGGTCCCCATGAAGAACCTGGCTTCATCTTGCTTTAGGTTACTGAAGTTACAGTTAGGTTTAGGCTTACACACAAATCTAATCCTAAGTGTAACTTCACGACCTTGTGTTTAGTCTGCGTCTACCTCATTCGGAGTCTCCACAGAAGCAACAGAGTTAAAGAAAGTAGCAAGCCAAGTGTTATCACTGGAACAGGAAGCCAGGAGAGCTCTAGAGGAAAACGACAGGTATTATTGTAAATTCCTTTTGATTTCATTTTACATGTTGCTCAAAACAAGTAATAAATGTTATATATATATATATATATATTTTTTTTTTTTCTCCTTCAGAGTCCAAATAGAGTGTGAAGACGCTCTGGTAGACCAGAAGGGAAATGGTACAAAGCACAATTACAGATTTTTACCCATAACCCCGAGCACATCATTCAGCATTCACCACACTCACCATATTTTAATGTCACACAGACTGTGTGTATGGCAAGCAGTTACAACTGAGCATCGCACACAGCTAGCTACGACATAGTCACTAGGATTTTCTCAGATGTTTCTATTTTCCAGTACATCAACCATAATCATAAAATTTACTATATGTACAGCACATTAATATTTATTAACACATCACATAAAAACAAGTTAATGTGCGTTTCTAAAATTGTACATTTAATGTCTGTGGATTGTTGTTTTTTTTTTTTTTTTTTTAGAAAGCTACGAGCCGGTGGGTCAGTGTGATGAGGTTGTGTTCTCGGGTGTGAACCCGTGTGCACTTTCCTCCGTCAGTCAGGTGGAGGCTAAAAGACAGCAGGTGTGGAAAGTGTGGGCTGAGGTGCAGATGCTTCAGAAAGACATCAGAGAGACCATGGTGTCCACTGTTACCACCAGCGCTCTTGAGAACTGCATCAGAGACTCAGAAGTACTGTCCGTTTTACACTCAGTTAAGAGTATCACATTGGGAGCTTTTACGTTCTCAACTGTACGTTTGTCTTTTTCTGTCTCTAGGATGAAATCCTGAACCTTGCTGCTTCAAATGTGCTTCTTCAGAGAACCATTAAGGTAACCACAAACATGCTTATGTAAATAAACGCATATAAACACGCATATAAAAATCCAACACCCTGTTTAACGTGTCGTCAGAAGGAATAAAGTCTTTTCCTTCCTTTAAAGGATCTCGAACAAAACATTTCAGCGATCCTGAGAAAAGCAAAAGTCAGCGAGGAGACAACAGTGTATGTACTGTTTAACAGTCAACATTTCACAGCATTAGAATCAATATTTATAGCACCATTCATGCTCCAGCAGGACAACACTTTGATTTGTCTCTTTTACAGGCAGGTTTGGGAGGAGATATGGACCACACTGAATGGACATGATTAGGACACTCAAGAATGAGCTGCCTTGTAAAAATATTTGAGCCCTTTAATGATGGTCATCTAAACAGAGAGGTCTTGCTTTGAGTTTCACAGTTTCACAGGACAGGAAGTGGCTGGTCATTACCGATGTGTGAGAAACTATTGTCCTCTTTCCTGCTATCCTAATTTGAAGCATAATTCAAATAAAATATCTGGATTTAGGATCCTTCATACATCTGTCCTTACTATGAAATAACATTTTATAATCTTCTTCCAATCGTTTAGTTCATAACACCATATAAAGTCTTCATAGATGGACGATTCTCAAATAAAGGTCACTTTCAGACCAGTAAAATGTTCCGTCGTGTTTGTCCATTCATGATTCTGATGTTGTTTAAATTTACATCACTGATGTTTATTCATTGTCACTGGTGTTAAATGCACAAGCCAGAGTCAACATCACCAGCCTCTTAAAACACACAGCATTAAACACACCAGCATCAATATGATGTAATTGAAGAGGACACGGGCGTCACCCCGCATCGTTACTGATCAGTAAGGAAAATAACGATGCGGGGTGACGCCGGCGTCCTTGTGCACATTAACATATTTCAGAGTCCTCATTCTTATATTTTTTATATTACTCATATAATATATTGTGATCTCTTTTTTTTTTATTGTCTGCTACAAAAGCCAATTAGAAAAAAACTGGATGAAGATACTTTTCCTCAATAAATAAATTAAAATAAGTAAATAAGACCAAGAAGAATTTTTTTGTCTCCTTCTGCTTAATTGAGAACTTAAGGTCCTATGAGGAAAATACAAAAAAATAATTCATGCCATAGTTTTTACCTAAGGACATTTAAAATTATACAGGGTTGAATCTAGGTCATGAGGATATGTCGTCTTCTGAGGAACAGGGTTTGTCACCATATTGTGTGATTGACTCAGACTCTGCTAAGCTGAAGGGGAGTAAAAGACTGAAGCAAATAACTTTTGGACTAACGAGAGAGTGTATAAATCTGTCAGTAGACGACAAAGTCTATGGTTTATCAGTCAGACACAAAGCATACTGCATGTACTTTTGGAATCAGCTACTGATGCCAGTTCCATACAGGCTGCCCATTGGCTGTGTGCTGACTTGCAGTGATTGTATGTTTATGCTGTTCATCTGTTTAACCACTAGATGTACCCAGAACCTTGCCAATGGCTTACAATAAATCGCCCAACCCAATGACTGAAACTATATTTCAGAATGCAACCTACAAACATTTGCAGTTTAAATTGTTTTGATATGTGGTAGTATTTACTGTGGTTTACAAAAAGTACAAATAAACGTTTTCTGCTTAAAGTTATTGAGTCTATGACTACTTTATTCACAGCTAAAAAAAAAAAAAAAGACAGATGAAAGTAATATAGATTACAGGGAGTTTGTGGCTTGAAACATGCTCTCTCGCCTAGCATGATACTACTGTGCCCTTTGACCTTAGCACGAGTCAGTGCCTCGCTGTCTGCTTGATCTAATCAGGGCTCAAAGTCCTGTCCATGAAGCACTATCAGTGGCAGGCTGTTTCACTCTTTCACACCACAGACACTTATTCCATACAAGGCTTCACCATGGTCTCTCACTGTGCCCTCGTTCTCCTGCTCTGCCTCTCCACAGGCCTGGCTGCCACCCTCATCCCTTCTGCTTCTGCCGAGGAGCTTCCGTCAGCTCCCGAGGCCGCAGCAGCTGAAGAGTTAAACGTGAACACAGTCCCCGAGGCTGAAACAGCTCAAGCTGCCGCCAGCTCTACCCAGGACGCCGACGACGAATCCGAATGGGGCTTGGGCTCCATCAGAGGCAGCTTTCAAGCCGTCAATGGGTATTTTGACTCGCTGCTGGAGCTTATGGGAGGCCGTGATGGAGTGTGCCAGTACCGCTGTAGATTTGGTAAGCAAGCCAAGCTAAATGTTGATGTTGACAGAGCTGTGACGTGATTCTAGAGAGTGCCTCGGCTTTACTTTGTACCGAACACATAACTCTTGGCCATGGACACCATCGAAAGTTATTCTGAAGAGAAGTAAGTGGCCAAAGCCTGGTTTTGCTGTTCAGATTGACTTGATCAATGCTGGTGTGTTGGTTCATTAAAACTAACACTGGAGAGCCATTTAGCATTTAACTGGAAATGTTTGCTAAGTCTTACAAAACTATTGCTTCATAGTATTATCTTTATCAGAATGAGAGCAGCACTGTTATATAACAAAGCAGATAATATCAGATTTATGCAGACAATGCTCAAGATCATCGCTCAAGTCTTTATTAATTACTGAAGTACTGAAACTTTTGTCCTTCTTTGGGAATACACGCTTTAGCAGTGATAGACAGAGTTTGTTAGTAATGCTTAAGAAAAGTTCCTCCTAGCTTTATAAATGAAACCCTTTGATTGATAGACTATATATATATATATATATATATATATATATATATATATATATATATATATATAGTCCATGAAAGAGCAACGTTATGGACAGTATCACTCTGCTTTCTCTTGCATGTGAGATAACAACACAGGCATATTTGTTGATTGACAGGTAAAGCTCCGCAAGCTCGTCCAGGTTTCCAGATGCCTGAACCCAATGGCTGCACCTCGTCTTTGCTTGGTTTCCAGGTACCGGATAGTGTATGTGTCTTCTGAAACATAACTAACAAACTAACACCCACGTGTTAACATTTTCACTACATACTGTAGCTCTGAATACATGTGGTGGTTGTTTCAACCAGGTAGAAAAGGGTTTTGTTTAGGGTTTGGTGGATAAATAAAGAAAGGGAAACACATTTAGTTTTAGGGTTCGAAAGAGCATAGGTCAACACAATTACACTGAAAAATAACAATACCAAACTACACTTTTTCTTGCTGCTGGGGTGATACCATCAACAGGACTTTTAGTATGTATATTTTATCTGGAAATCCTCTAATTAATCATATGTAATTAGATCTTACTTAATACTCCAAACACTAATAAAAGCTACAACACACACACTTTCCTAGGGAAAAGATACTAAAGGTATAAATCATGCTCCCCTGATGGTACCACCCATGATACAGTACAGCCAAGTATCTTAAGTTATGAAGAGAAATTTACACCTGGGATAGGAAGCAATTGGTAAATGGGGTCTTCTTGGTTTCATCCAATTCAGCCATTTCTTTGGTTCTTCCTATGGAAGAAGAACCAAAGAAATGGCTGAATTCTGAGGTCGTCATTGTAAATGAGAACTGGTTCTCAACTGACTCACCTGGTTAAATAAAGAAAGAGAGAACCTCTGTTTCTTACCAAAAAAGTAAAACCTCGCTAGAAAGCTATGACACTCAAATATCCACACCACCAAGGAGCTCCTTTTTCAAGAACATATCATCAATATACCTGATACTTCCCAGTATGCACTAATTCTACATAATGCTCTACCACACACAGCTCGACATGGGCATCCCAGCCATGACCAAGTGCTGTAACCAACTGGACATGTGCTACGACACGTGCGGTTCCAACAAGTACCGTTGCGACACCAAGTTCCGCTGGTGCCTCCACAGCATCTGCGGGGATCTAAAGAAGAGCTTGGGCTTTGTGTCAAAGGTTGAAGGTGAGAAGTGCTTCTAATCACATATCCATTACTCTTACATTCACATTTGTGCTTGCCTGAAGTAAACAAGATAGGAGTCTCACAGGAGCAAACTGTAGAGCGTCCGATATGGACGCTGTTACAGATAAGGAAACGGTTCCTTTGCATGCTGACATTCTATTGCACTTTGTACACTCTGACGTCTTATCTTGCTCTCTGACTTCTCATAGCTTTTTTGTGTACTTGAGAATTATTAATGACAGTATAAATTGCCACTCCCCTCTCCCTCTCTCTCTCTCTCTCTCTCTCTCTCTCTCTCTCTCAGCTTGCGAGGCATTTGCAGACACCATGTACAACACGGTATGGACTCTGGGCTGCAGGCCGTTCATGAACAGCCAGAGGGCAGCATGTATCTGTGAGGGAGAGGAGAAAGACGAGCTGTAAGAACTACCACTTCTCCTGCCAAGCAAAATGACTCAACATTGCAAGTGCCTTCAACCTCAACAAAAAGAGCTCAGCCGACTCCAAAGAGAGGCCGGTGGTGCGAAAGACTCATGTAGAGCGAATAACAATGAAATGCTTGAATCCCAGAGCTCTCACAATGCCTTTTTAATAATATACAAATAAATGTAAAAGGTCTGGGATTACACGTTTACCTAAATGGTAAACTCCTACGGTTCTGTGGGAGGAAAGCATTTCTTTAACATTTCTTTAGGGCAATGTTTTAAGACAGGTCTGGTTAAGTTGTTCTAAATGAGACAATTTATTATTCGTAATTTATTAAAGTGTAGCTGCTACTCAAATTAAACTTTCAGCCCTTAATTCAATCCAGACTAAACACATTGTAAGACACAAGAACATCATGAACATTATGACTTCTGCATCATCTTAACATTCCTAAGTTATTTTAAGGTTTATTCTGAATAAATTGCAAACTTACTTTGTGTCTCTTTACATATTGTAAATCTTTTTCTCCATGCATGTCTGAAATGGCGTTTCGGTAGAGAATCATTCTGGTAAGGTTGGAAGAATGGTATAAAGCTGTGTGTGTGCATTTATTTGGACTGTGATATTCGTATTAAAAAGATGTGTTATAAACAGATACAAATGTGTGCATCAGGACTTGGACACAATAAAAAAAAAAAAAACTCTCATACATGTTGAAGCAAGTGGTCAGATATGAAGCTTGACAGTGTTCATTTGTTGATCATTTGTAATGATCACACTGGTATAAATCAGACTACTTTAGTTTCCATTTTGGGGAATCAGAATGCATCTTGTTATGAACTAGAGTGATGTAGCTGAGGTTGAGGAAGTAAGTGTTACAGCCAGAATTCACACACTATGCTAACAGCGCTTACGTTGTTAATACACACCATGCTAACAGTGCTTAAATTTTCCCCAATGACTTCCTGTGCTTCGAGGGGCATAGTGTAAGCGTTAATATATTTTTATTATTTATTTCTTTAAAAGGATACATTTTTTATGGATATTTGGAGAATGATCAGATACAGATCTAGAAAATGGCATTGCATTATACCCTTATTATAGATATTCGGTGTGTCAAAACATATGCCGGTCAGCTGTGACATAAGCATTGAATTCATTAACACAGAATTTTAATACAGTAATACTTTTGCATGTTAACATGCGTATTTTTAAATGTTAAATGTGTTTATTTTGAGCAAAATAGTATAAATCCATGTCAAAACTGACATAGCCTCGGTCTGTTAACTGTTACAAAATATATAGAATTTATTGTGCTTATGAGAGATCTTATGCCAAATCACATTCATAGTAAAACTGATGTCGTAATAATTATAATAGTTATAAATGCACAAATATGTATTATATAAATATTCAGTAAGGACTAGCTGAGTGAATAGATGTGTTCATGGTTCAGTGCTTCTATTAACCCGGAGGAAAGATTATGTTATGATGACATAAGAGAGTGAGTCATTGGCTCATATATACAGGAGTGTGATGTCAGTGTATTTGTGAGCGATGTGAATAAATTGACGCTGAGATGCATGTGCACAGTAATGCAGTTTCCAGTTGGCTGATGAAATTATGGGGTTAATGGGGTCTATGTACAAGACATTGTATGGTAGTGTTGGATTGATCACAGAATCAAGGTTACAGATAAAGAGGTGGATGGCAGAGTTGTGTATGTGTGTGTAGGTGTGTGTGTGTGTGTGTTACAGATCTGGCAGAATGAGAATGGGTCCTCCAGTCAGCGTGCGTTTCTCCTGATGTTGTTCAGTCCAGAGGTCTCGCCTCAGACGTCTATGACAGCCCTGCGTACAGCGTGACTCTCCCTCACCACACACTAGCACTCGACAGTGCAGGTACACCTCCTACAAACAAAAAGCATTGTGTCACTGTCAGAAGCTGCAACCATAAAACCACACTGACACATTAGTTTTACTATATATGTGGAGTATTTTTATTATTGACTTCAGTATTGTTGTAAGTAGGTTTATTGACTTCTATATTATCGATCGATTACCTCAGGACTCAAAAGAATATACCTTATTCTCAGAAAAGGTTTTTTTGTACATGAACGATTTTTTGAGGGCCAACCTAATGTCCTTACAATATCTGAAATGATGCGTTATAAAAACCTGGCCACCCACACACAACAGTAAAGATTTATTTCACAACTTCTCTCTCTCTCGCTCTCTGTCCATAATAGCAAACTTCTTGTCTGATTCCCATTTGTGTGTGTGCCAGCAATTGTATTGCTGCATTTGTTGTATTTGGGATTTGTAAGGCCATTTCTCATTTTAGACTTCAAAATGACGCTTGGAAGCACCATCAATAAGTCCTCTGGCAAAGTCTACATCAATGTAGACTCAATAGTGTTCGCTTAAATAAATACCCATTGCAACTGTTAGTTTCTTAGAGCAGAAAGATATATTCATTTGTTTATTTTGTCTTTGTTTTTTTGCATGATCAGGTTTGCAAAACTATAAAACATCTGACTGAAAACAGTACGACTTATCGTCTAGTTCCATCTATAGTCTTCATTATGTGATTTACAACTAAGTGCAAATTATGTGCATTATCTCCATCGCATTATGAGAGCTGGATAAAAGCACAAAAAAGATTAGTTCATTAAAGAATACTCTGAAATGTGGAGTTTGGATCTAAAATGACTTTGGGAGAAAGTTTCATCGGACATCACGGACATCGGCACATAATTTTGGGACTGTTTTCCTCCTTTGCAAGACAGCAAGACTTAGAGTAAAATATTGAAAACGGCTTCTCAATTTCAAACAGTTGACTACCGGATGCCTGTCTGTGTGAACATTCACTCACCCTGTTGTCACTGCCAATGAACTTGAAGACAGGAACCTGGTAGTGTTTGGAGAGCTGATTTTTTGCTGAGAGCTGGCGAACTGTGTCATCCGAAATACAGCTGACAAAAAGAAAACAGGCTAAACATCTTTTGTTCTAGTGGAAAATTGTGACATTGAACATCACATGTGTAGCCAGACCTCCATTTAACTCCATAATTACTGATGTTCTTCAGCTCAGTGGCCATAATCAAGCACCAACTACAAACAGCTGAAATATAGATCAACTATGGAAGAATTATTGAGGCCCTTGGAGGACTAATCACCAATCAGATTACCAATTGGGCAGACTAGTAGGTTCTTCATGGATTTGTAGACCATCATATGGATTTGAAGTGAATTATTTATTATACCCCAGCCAGTGACCGTAAAGTCACAGAATGTGAAATAAACTTTATTGGTGAAAAAATTATTGGTGTGTGGGTCTGAATTTATAACCAATAAATGGTCAGTTAGGTCGTATCTTTTTTAACTGGACCTACAGCAGAACTGTGTCAGTGATTAGAAAATTTGAAAAAGGAAGAGAAGAGTGCAAGTCCAAAACTAAAATTGGCCCAAGAAGACTCAACATGCTGTCACTGTTGGCCAGTAAGTCAGAGCTGGGACTTAAAGTGTGTCCTTTTCTGAAACCAACTGTTTAACCATTCTTAAGTACAAGGCCTTTGATTTACCCAACTCACTCACCCATCTTTAATGAGGTAATATTTGAGGACTTGTTCAGATTTAGGGCCAGGTGTGGCAAAGCAGGTCTCCACAAGTGCAGCAAGGCCCTCCACACGCTCCCGTGGCTCTATGCCAAAGTACAATGCATCACGTAAACGCAGCTGAGGAGGACTGTTGTACGGCTCGGAAAACTCTGCGCTCTTAAACAGCTCCAGTGTGAATGGGAAGACGCCCTCACTGTGTCCTGACAGCTCCAGTGCAGAGCTGCGTAAGCTGGGGAGGTAACCATCTGATACGTCATAATGACCTGGGAACTCGCACGTTATGGGCAGCAAAAGCTTGCTGGTGCGTACAATTAGATCTCCACTGCTGGTTGGACTTGACTTTGGCAGCCCGGTGACCAGGTTTGTGCCAATTATTTTGTCATCAATTACCTAGAGAGACAGAAAAATTGTATCTAGTGTTCCAGAGGTACTTGTCACACTAAATCAACACAGATATGATTCAAGAAACACATCTTTGTCTCTGGAATAGAACCTTATTGAAAACCAATCTGCACAATCCTATAAAGAAGATTGTAAAGTGGTTTGAGTCTCCAAATAGTGTCTAGCCGTTTCACACACCTCTAAGAAATTAGAACAAGCTATTAACAACAGTTATGTGACTGTTTCAAGCTGAGCTGAACACTGCGGTCACAATCTTAATACCATTCTTTACTCTTTTACATTGTAACAGACATAACAACTGAAGGCCTTCTGGGACCAAATCAAGGTCCTCTATTGTCTTATGAAAGTTTTACTCAGGTCAGTTCCTGAGTCAGACTAAAACACCTCCAATAACAAATGAAGATTTTTAGTTCTCCTTAGTTTCTCCTCACCTTGACCACGGTGCCGCAGGTCTTCAGGCTGAAATGAAGGTTGATGTGAGTGCCATTAGAGACACCGCGGCATGAGGAATTTGACAAAAAGAGCTCCAGGCCACCCACAAGGTCTTTGGGAACAGACACATCAATAGAGCTGGGATCGCACTGCACAGGCACTGGACAGGAATAGACACACCATTTTAATATCAGTAATCCGGTGGAAGTATCCTATTTATTTCTAAGTAAAAGCTGTTAGACCCTGCCCAATTTCTACACATCCCAGCTGTACACCCAAACCAATCATAAACCCCTAACCCTCACCCAAACCTAAACCAAGATCAATCCCAAACAAACAATAAATCTTGCCAAACTCTAAACCTTAAGACTAACCCAACACTAAAGTCAAATCTAAACCTAAACAAAAGATCTTTAAATTTCTATTTGGAAAAAAAAAAAAAAAAGGTCTTTAGTTATTTTAGGTATTTAGTTCCCACAGAGTAGACACACAAACTAAAGATAAACGAGTGTAGTCTAGCTGACCCTGGCAGCTTCGCTTGTCCTCTCCCAGCGTCAGGCCTCTTGGACAGTGACAGTAATAGGAGTCATTCTCTGATGAGCAGCCATGGCTACAACCTCCATTCACATTGTGGCAGCCTGCGATCTCTGCATGGAGCCAAAAACACAGTTGATCAACGTTCTTATGCGTGTTAAGTGTGTTCAAGCTAAATCTGGGTGAGTCTTACCATTGCAGGTCCAGCCATTGGCATCCAGGACTCTGCCTGGACCACACTCACACCGCCGTGAGCCCTTGGTGTTCAGACACATTTCAGCACATCCACCATTGCTATTCTCACACTCATTTATATCTTGTGTGAAAAACAAGAGCGAGAAAAGTGTTAAGAGATAGAAAGACTATTGAGAGTAAATGACAGCGGGGGGGGGTAAATAACTAAACAATGGTTTACAATGCGACAGAATGGAGCTGGTAGTTACTTAATATTGAATGATTTACAAGAAATCGAATACAAAACTTTCTTTTTTTTTCTCTTCCATTCAAAGAGAGACTGATAACAAAGGAGATGAAAAAAAAAATGCATTCAAGTTGATAAGACAGTAATTACACAATGACAAGGATTCTGCAAAATGGCTGTCACCCCAAATTAAACAACACTTATATCTACCCTGTGTTTTTTCCTTGTTTGATTTTGCCCTGTTGTCTGTATTAATCTCTACTATTATCACTCAGAGGACAAGTATCCTTTTACTTCTGTCTGCACGATTTAGAAAAATGTAAATGACCCTAATCTAGATTTCCCAGTAAGATTGGAAAAATTAAACCTATTCCCCTGACTGTATTAATACTCAACATTTCAAAAATGACATGTCTGGCGGAACAACCTCCGGATAAGACATTTTCCCCATTACCCATCCCTCATGGTCTCTAGGCTCACCCAGACAAGTTTGGGAGTCTGGCCCCAGAACAGTGCCTGAAGGACAACGGCACTCTATTTGCAGTGGACAGTCTGGACCAGTGCACTCCACCTCATCGCAGATGTCATAGAAATCTGCCACACACACACACACAAGATCCTTGTTAAAATTCTCAGCAATTAAATCAAAGTAGTAAGCCAAAATGTAAAAGAAATGTCAGGCAGACAGACTTACGGCCACAGTACACGTGGAAGCATACTGAGGGACGCGGCAGGCGGTATACATAGTAACCCCTGGGGCATGCTTTTACATCCACCATCCCACGCCAGTGGCAACAGTCATCGTTGAAGCTTGCACATGTAGGCAACGTGATGATGCCATCGGAAGGCAGTGGGTGGGTGCCATTGAGCCAGATGGGTGCGTGGGTTCCACAATGGTTCTCCTCGATGCAAAAGGTGGGCATGGCATCACCGGCCATACCAGTGAAGCGATACCACTCACCGTCTACATGCCGGTCACACAAGGGCACACCAGCCGAGTTGTTGACATGGTACTCTGTATTTCTCCAGGGTTCATTCAGGCTGATGTAGGCCAAGCAGGGATCTGGAGCTGGCCATGGATGAAGGCATGAAAATAGTAGAAAAAGTTCCAATCATACATTCACTTAATATTCTGCAGAGTCTGGATCAAATTCAAGTTTGTACATCATTTTTTTTTCCCTAATCACTGACCAAATAAATCCATCCTAACCCTCAGGCAGGGAATAAACCATATATGCTTAATGGAAGGTAATACATGCACTAAATAAACACAGGAAAATTGACTGAATAATCAATATATTTCTCTCTACAAACTCATTAAGATGGTAAGAAGCTAGTTCATGCCTCCTGCTGTAAATGGCAGATGAAGTGGCGTGAACCAAGTGATATCTAGAATAACCTACAGCGCAGAGGTTGAGTGGGTTTTGAGAACCGCGATGCTGTTGATTTTGGTAAAACGTGACCTTTTACTACAGCTCCAGCTGTGGATATTAGAGAGAAACTTCCACAACTGAATTTCCCCAGCGCTTAAGGAAACTGGTCTCATTAACGCACCATTTCCTTGGACCGTTTCAATTTATTTGACTTGCAATGTGTTAAGAGACGAATTATATTACAAAGCTGATACAAAGACAAGGTTTTGCAAATACTTGACCTTTAGAGATTTAAACTGCTCAACTCCTCAGAGTCCAAATACAAATCCAATATTATAGACACGCCCAGTGAAAAGAATATATCCTCATCCCTTCATTTCCTTTTCACCATCGAAAGCAGTCACTGCAGTAGAGTGCAAACTAGTGACGGCAATGCAGACTGCAAAGAAGTCTATCTCTTTAGGATGTTCTGTTAATACGGGAAGAATCGAAGGCCAAGGATCAGGTCAAAGTGACAGCAAAACACAAGATTCCTGTACACTGCCAAAATAAATCATTTCTACTCCCTCCATTCCATTTTTCAACTTTTTATCCTTTCAACCGAGAACAACATACATTGATTTTTTTTTTTTTTTGATGGCTAAAGTAAACCAAAGTAAACAAAAGTCTGTGTGGATGAGGTTTTATATGATGTGGATTATTTTGGGTCAAAATACAAAACACAAATTGAACCTTAGGATGTTTTTTTTACCATACAGCATCTTAAATGAATAATCACTCCCTTGTTTTTTGACACTTTGTATGTGGAAATGAAATAGACATACAGTAATTGGGATGTCAAATTTTTAGCTTGCTAATGAAAACGTACATATTATGTGTACAGTAGCTGGGATGGGACACTAGATTTTCATTTCAATTAAGGCCAAAAGATGATTTTAATTTAAAACACACATTGTATTTTTATTTAAGAGGGTTGTTTACTGCGCCAGTCCCTAACCCACAGGTTGTATCTTTGACATTCTTGGTCTAGAACTTGAGTCCCCACCCAATCTACTGCATTTGAAATTCAGCAAATCAGTATCAATGTTTCATCACTGGCTACCTAGACATCAATTACCTTTCAGAAATGTACAGGATATTGTAGACCAATAATGACAAACCCCAAGATAACAAGCTTTCAAAGTGACAATCTGAAACTTCTATATGAAAAGCATTTAAGAAACATTAAACAAGTTAAAAATGCACTGCACTCACCTGCAATCTTATCAGTGGCCACAATCTGGAGGACAGACAAAGCTAAGAGGACATCGATCAGCCAAATCAACAACATGGTGACTTCTGTCTAACACACGCTTGCAAGTAGGTCTGTTGTGAGAATTGTGGAAAAGGGCAGGGTCTTTAAAGCTGTACAATGTATAATGGATCCGTGTCAAGTGTTGTGTACTGTGCAGAAGATAGGACATCTGTCTCACCTTGACCTTCAGTCCTATCCTCCAGCCCCATACAACACACACACCTCCGGTCAGTGACAGGATCATCCTTTCATTGTTCCCAAACCAATCAGTCCTCCATTGAGCTCATACATAATCCACATACCGATCCTGGCAGCTTCCCAGAGCTCCCTTAATCATAGACACTGCAATTTCTATCAGTTCTGGCAGCAAAGACGTGACCGACGAAAAAATTGCCAGTGTTTAATTAAACAAATTGCTCCTTTAATCAAGTGGGGCCATTAAGATACAAGAGCTGGAATGTGTCATGGGTCGTATGAGATTAGTGCACATGGTTCAATAGGATCATCTTCTTTAAATCTTTCCACTATTCACTGGGTGCTAAAGTAGAGTATATATGCTGTTAGACCTGATTGAGGAGCATTACATCACAGTATTTGTTCTAGACATTGGAGGAGCAAATTCCATTCTTATTGAATAGGAAGCAAGACTACAGGAAGAACAAAAGCAAAGGATGCAGATTTGAAAAGGTCAAGGCTCAGTTGTTCGGCCCTGATGTAAACATGTAAAATCAAGTTAAAGCCCAAACCAGGTTTCTCAACAACGTTGACCGCTCCACTGCTCTTTCCTCACGGCCTAAGCAACCTTGGAATTTTACACAGCATTACAAAGAACAACAATTGCATCACGGATAATTACTATGATTATTAAACCATACTGTATACAAAAAAATATGACTCCAACTTCCAAAACTGGATAAGTATTTATTGATAAGTGAATTACATTTCTCTTTTATACACATTTCATAAATGATACAGGAGTTTACATTTTTATTTTTATAGTCTTTCAATATCACAGCATCTGATGCCACTGATAAAAAACATGAAATGAAGGAAATGCATTAACGTGAAAACAATGAGTTCCTGCTTAACTCATACTGATATATTTCAATTTTATCTTTATTTTAAGTGCATGTAGTAAAAATGTAAAATGACACACTCCTCTACAACTTAATTCATGTGCTATGGAAAAATTTTCGGCTTATGAAGAGGTATTTAAAAGATATAAATGGGGAGAGAGAGAGAGAGAGATTGAGAGAGAGATAGAGTGATTAAAAAATGAAAACGAGGTGCATGGCTGGACATTGGCTGCCTATCTATCTTTCAGGGCAGTCTCAGAGTACATGGAAGGAATTAAAACGGCACAAAATCCTCAACAAAACCTGTAAAATCTGTAATCTTTGCAGCTTTTTTTTTTTCCTCGGTCATTTGTATATAATTTCCCCATGTAAACATTACATTCATGCAACACCCGCTTTAGAATAAGTTCCATATATTACATATACTCTTGTAAAAAATAAAAGGCAAAGCAAATAAAAAGGCAAACCCTTCTAGTGTACATGAACAAAAAAAAGTCAAAATGCTCAATGATGATAACGACTGAGGCATTGAACAGTGAATGATTTTGGTATCAGCTTTGCAGGTCATTTCAGAAAGTGTTTTTTAGACACCGTCCCTGCCCCCGATTTCCTCTGTGCGTGCAACAGCATACAAGGATTTATGATTATTGACAGTTTGAGGACAAGAGGCCAAAGGGCCACAGGAGGGGATTGATTTGCTCATATTGATTAAGACCAATATGGATGGGAATTACTCAGACGCTTTCATGGAGTTGTACAAAAAAAAACAAAAAAAAAAACAGTTACGCTGACAATCATCCTGTCCGTATCGACGTAGCTGAACATCGACGATACCTTCTTACTGACAGCATTTCTAAACTTTGCCTAATGACAGCTGAGAGCAGCAAAACCTGTTCCTCATGAAATACAGAAGCAGTTATTGAGCCTCCTGTGACAGCTTCAGCTTGATCATCATACACAAATCCACTGCAGTCTCTTATACACCGATACAAATTCAAAGATCCACGCTAGCCGTCTCCACAACTCGATTTCAGCTTACTTATTCAGATCTGGCCTTTCTAGGATTGATATGATTGTGCTTTACCTTCCAAATAAATGTCAAATTTTGTGAGACACATTCCTTTGGATCACGGTGAGATATTTCCAGGCTTGCAGTCATGCACAGTGTATGACATTTTTCTGATTAAATAAGTAAGCCATGTATTACATCAAACAGCGCCGCTCTGCACCAGGTCTCTGAAACATGACAGTCTCGTAGCTCACTTTGCCATGTCGAGCCACTGGACTTTAGTGCTGTGTCTGCCTGGAGCCCTGGTCTGATGGTAAACTGCATGAGGAGAAGGTAATATTTAAGAGAAAAATAAAAAATTTGGAGCAAACATGCAGAGATAAGCTTTGAAATATTACTCCGAGAGAGAGATGGCAAGGCTGTTAGATATCTAAAAGCTGTTCCTACTCAACTTGAACAGAGCACCATGTCCAGAAGAAATGCCTTAATGTCTCGTTGTAAAACTATTTAAAAAAAAAAATAAATAAAAAAAAATGTGCGTATTCAAGCGGCCCCAAATTCCATCCACAGATTTTACTATTTCATTCTGATTTAACTATTTCCGAATAGGTCTGCTCTAATGCCTGTCCCCTAAAGACACCATGATCTAGATGAAAGGATGCAAAAGTCACGCGCTACAGCATGCCATAAAATAGTGCGAGAAACCAGCTTAATCTAGGATCTAATATATTACATGGTCTCTTCACACTTCAGTATATTCTTGGCATACAGAAGAGCTGTGCAGCTGTACAGCTAAGATTTTGTCACTTTTTTATTTTTTGACACACAATCGTATGATACAGTAAACAGCCCAGGAAAATATCTTGAAGGATGTGTCTGGCTCGTAGAGGGGCTGAGGCTGAGAGACCAGAACATGGCTGCACAGGGGAATAGGAGCGCCCTGATCAGCATGCTGCACGGGGAGCTGTGAGGCACTGTGGGTAACAGTTTTCTGGCACAGAAAAGAAGAGGAAACCTTCTGAATCTGTCACTTCTGTAATCCTCTGTTAATCTCCACAGGTTTCAAAGGATAAGCTGCATATGTGGACTCATTCACTGTCACTGTTCATAGGCTGCATTTCTATTGAACCATTATGTGCACAGGAAGCGTGCTAATTTTGTAATTTGATATCCAGAGCTGCATGTATGAGGAAAATGGCCTGATCCGGTTGGTGTACTGAAGTGCGATGCTGACAACATGATAAGAAAAAGAAAAAGAAAAAGAAAAAAACTCCTCCACCAATATTAAAGAAACAGGTTATTTAATTTCCTCACCCATCATAACAAATATAATAATACAATATAATATAATATGGCTTTCAAAATAAAAGTGCCAAAAAATGTTTTTTTTTTTTGTTGTTGTTTTTCTTTTTTTTTTCTTTTTTTAATAATTGAACACACAGTGATGTTTAGCCGGTAGATCTCTGGTCTGCAGCTTGCAACAGGTCTGTACAGGAAATGATGCTCATCACGTGACCCCTTTTCCCTTGTACACGCTTAGCAGCAGTGTGGTTGAACTCTTGTTACGGCTCTGTCGTTTGCACAGCAGAGCGTGTCAGTCATGCTAAGAATGCAACTGGAGACACAGGGAGATGTGGCAGCAGTCCAGAGTCCCAGCCACTAAAGGACAGGAGAGGACAGAGGGGAGACAGAGGACAGCTCTGCTCCACGCAGGGACGTTGGGTCAAAAATAGAAAAGCCCAAAGGCCCAAGATCTTTCCTGTGCCAGATATAGAACTCCACTGTAAAAAATAGGTCTTTAGAGGTTTTTATTTGAAAAGTACGTTTCAGAGGTGCTGAACCACAGAGCATGTGTCCGCATGTGTTGTTTTCAGCATCGTGTCTGTACCCAGAGGTCACTTCCTGTAGGCTGCTGCTGTTCTCTCGATGATCCTGTAGCATTACCAGAGCGCACAGGTCTGCAGGCACAACCAGCAAATTTGCCCTCCAGCAAAGGGGCTTCAGGTGTCATTCTTTCTTTCTGTGGATTTCATTCCATCCCCTCCTCCTTTACATTGACTCACCATGTTGAAGCAGTTTTCAAAACCAAATTATAGAACATAAAAACAGTAGTAATTAAAACAAATGCCATTTCATTTTAGAAAGAAAAAAAACTTGAAAGTGGTGGCAGGGGAAACAAACAAACAAAAAAGGAAATGAAAGAATGGTGGGCTTAATGAGATAAAGGGAAAAGGAGAAAGAGAGTAAGGAGGGAAGGAAAGAGAAGGGAGAAGGAAAGAGGGAAGGAGGAAGGGAGGCTTTCACTTCCTCACATCAATCCTTGCTGGTGCTAATCTGCTGAATGGGGAGGTGCAACTGGAGAGGATCTCGCAGGCGCTTCAGGTCCAACTCGGCCTGAGAAAGAGGGAGATTAAGGAGGAATATAGGGTTGAGGGAGGAGTTTGGGAAGGAGAGAGTCAGGGTCATTCAGGCAGAGGAGTGTTATTTTTAAGTGAAGGGATAATTGGGTGTGGGGAGTGTGTGTGTGTGTGTGTGTGTGAGAGAGAGTGAGAAAGCACACACCTCAGCAATAGCGTTCTTCAGTTTGTTGTACTTTTCGACGTCAAAGCGTGTCCTCTTTACTCCCTTATGAAAGAATAGCAGATATTGCCTGTCTCTGGCATCAGGGTAGATGTACTCCTGTGATTGAGTGAGTGAGAGAGAGTGTGAGTGAGTGAGTGAGTGAGTGAGTGAGTGAGAAAGACAGAGAGAGTGAGAGAGTGAGAGAGAGAGAGAGAGGGAGGCTTGTAAGGGAACAGCTGTTTATTGCAGTTATAACAAAGGTGAGAACAGAAACTTGTCTCACAGATGTTGCACAAAAATAAATGTAACTCTGAACCGTTAAAAAGCGCACAGTGTTATTATAATAAACTAATCATTACAAACTTTGTCAAATGCCTGTGGTATATAAGAGGACTAACTACTTTACTACTCTGCCTGCGTGTTGTGTCACGTCACACACCACCCAGCGTGCATTCATTTCTGCAGAACATCACAGTCTTTCGGCTATGAATCCTTACAATAGCGATTTCCAAAGTGATTGAGTCATAGTTTTTTCTTGCTGAACATTCATTTGTTCTCTAATTTGGTGGGAAGCGACGATTTGTTCTTGCTGTAGAGTTTGTATCATAACTCATTTGAGAATTGTTTGTCTTATTTGTTTCAAGCTATGGATTTGTTTTAGATTGCTTTCTTTCAAGTTATTAATATGAATGACAACATTCTCATTAGATTTGTGTGTAGTTGAAGAAATAAGCTATTTAAACTTGACAGTGTAATCTGTGTAGAGAAGCACAGTAACTCCTGCCAGCTGTATGATTTAGAGCCAGCTGAGGTTAACATTATAGGTCTACACCAGAGTACGATTCGAGTAGGATACATGGTTTAGATAGGTTTTAGGTTATACTAGGTTTTTGGTGGCTTGTTGGCATTTTACCTGGCGTGTGAGCACGAAGTAAGCATACATGGCCATGGCTGTGCCATAGGTGATGAAATAGGTGACGGGCTCCATGATATCCCACGAGTACTCCCACCAGGTTAGCCGTGCCAGCACGCCAAACTGGGTGGCCATATACGCCATGCCTCCCCACAGCACCCAGGTGGTCCGACGCTCTGCTTTCCTGCTCAGCTCGTCCTTCACCTGAGACACACAGCAAAGAACTGTGAGGTGCAGGTTTACATGCCAAGTCAAGGGGAGAAAAAACTAGTAGTATGTGGTTGTTTTTAACACTGCTTTATTTCCCTTCCTTTTTTGTGACAATATTTTTGAATAGAAAGGAATAAACACATACATTCCCTGATTAAACATAAGTATTATTCTAATAGACTTATAAAGAATTATCAACCTATACAAAGCTTCATTATGCTGTAGTGATCTTTCAAAATGCTGTCTGTTTACAGCAGTCTTCACAAATCCAAGGCACCTTTTCCAGTGGGCGGAGCTGTGAGTTTAGATCCTCCAGTCGGCCAATCAGCTCTCTCTCTTTGTTCAGCTGATGGTCCTCTATGCGGAGAGTAGTGTAGAGCTGCTGCACCAGAAGCTTTACGTCGTTCAGCCGCTCTGCCTCCTCATGTGCCAACATTTCTGTCACACACACACACACATTAGCTACATGTAATATTATAAAAAAATTAAGAATGTTGAATGAATGCCCTCAACAATCACCTCTTTTGGGTGGCCGCACAAGGTGCGTGGTGTCATTAATGACCAGCTTGAAGTCATCCAGCAGCAAAAGGTCAATCCCTGTAGAGGATGCTATCCTTGCACCATCTACTTCTAGTAGAGAAAGAGGGTGAGGAAAATAATTAACTGCTTTTTTCCCCCACCTTGGCTTTGAGAAAGTAAATACATTTTCATGCACCACTGTTAATGACAAAAAAGGAACACAAAGGTTTCTAAGAGCTTTAAGCAACTGATCTTTAATCTCATATGAAAAGTTGTACTTGAACACAGTTAGCGAGTGAGCTTTACTCACTTCTGTTTCTCTTGTCTTGCAAATACTTTGCTAGGAGGAACAGAGAGTAAGAGAACTCCCTCTCATCGCTAGCCTGCAATGCTCAATCAGTGCTGACAGGCGCTAATAAAAGCAGACTACTGCCAACACTATGGGCATCGAATCAGCCGCAGGCGCACAATAACGGCTCGACGGCCAACAGTCAGCTCGATGTGCCAGAACTAAAGGGTGCTTATGAAACAGAGCGTTTTTTATTATTTAGTTGGGGCAGCGCTGACTTCAGTGATTAAAACAGTAAAGTTGTGGCTGTCATAGTCGATATATAAACATGGCCAGGACCAGAACCTAATGTATTGTGAATCCAGATTCCATAGTATACCAGTAGAACATGTGTATTAGGTGTGTCTGTGGTCATACCTGTGGAATAGATAGCGACCCGGTCGATACCCCGGTCCTCGGCTTGCAGCTGCTGGAGGAAGATGCCCACGCTGTCGCTGAGGGGCTTTAAAGTGAACTGACAGCGCTCCCTCCGAGACGGCAGCCTCACTGAGATCACCGGCAGGCTGTTCTGATACACCACCGTCACCTCTGACAAGACAAACATAAACAGTATCGTTACAGCTCTCGCTGAATGGCTGCCCAAGCAGCAGTTTTTTAGCCATTGCTGTCATTTAACGATGGACCACAAGACAGTCTGTGTCGTCTAAATGATATGGCTTCCACTTTCGTGTCAGTGGATTTGCAGCAGACACTGCTAGTGTGCTCTATCTTGCATTCTGTCTATTATCATTGTAAGTGTGGTGTCATGTGGCATACTGGGATACAAAGAGACAAACCTATGGCTAGCTGTAGAGGGCAGTGTTGCAGTACATGGAAAGTGTTGTTGAGAGAGGAGGTGTGCTGCAGGAAGAGCGACATCCGAGTGCATGCACCCTTCCTAAACACCTTTTGCAGGATGGCGAGAGAGATTTAGGATTTTTATCATGTAGCTAGAGAATGCAAAGTTCTCTATCCAAGATTTTAATTGTGTCTTTTTGCCAATTCAGTGACGGGCATTAAACTTTATTACCTTCATCAACAGATACGGCTACATTTTTTTCCTCACTGAGCAATAACTCTATAATCTGTCATGGTTGTTGCTTGATTAGAAAAAGCTTTTTGGTCTGAATAACTTTTCCGGCATTATAATTCACGGCCTTTTATTTATAAGGCATAAATAAACATGGACATCTAATTGAAAAGTTAGACTAATTATACGGAATGGTCACGTTCAGATCCTAGCCAGCTGCTCGTAGTGTGCTTGAGCTCTGCTTTGTATTACAGCTGTTGCTCTTCTGGTAGTTTCACTACTTCGACACTGCAGGCAGAGAGCTTGAGTGTGAGAGAAAAGTGAAGAACAATGACTAAATGATCATATTTATAAGGAATTATTTAGTGCCAATAAAACTCCTAAACTCATTACAAAGCGATTCTATTTCATTACATTCCAAATTATGCGCAGAAATAAATCGAGCTCCATGGAAGTCGCTGTCCCTGGGAGGCATCATCTACAGGGTCTCAGTGTGCAACATGTTTATGACTGAAGCAGTGTGTTTGCCAGCTGTCAAGTTTAAATCATTACACTTGGTTACCTCCTTAAATGCTCAGAGCAATGTGCTTTTTTCTGTGTGGAACAATTAGAGCCTGTCTTAGGCTTAATGAGGAGTCATTTTAGGAGAATGTCTTTAAGTGCAGATGTCTGAGCATATCACTGCCTCAAAGGTCTCTTCAAAGCAGAGGACCATTTAGTACGAGCATCATCAAAAATATGTGAAGGATATCACGCGAGCCTCATCGACCTACTCCCTCTTCTTCTGAATCAGTGTCATTCTTTATTTTTTAACCCTTTACTAACAAGGGCCTTTTTTCCCTCCTCACGTTCTTTGTGATTGACACCGCAAGAGGCCAATCTTTGTCTTAATATCACTGCTAGTAAAATGTAACTCTTTTAGTAAAATACTAAAATAAATAAAGCCGACTCTGCAGCACGGCTGTGCTTTCAGCGAGGTCCATCTGCTGGAATCTGGTCAGCATTTCCCTCCTTACAGTCTCCTTGCACAATATCTAGAGTGCATTCTGACTCTGACTCATCACGCCTCCAGTGTGCACTTTAAGATGTTGCATCGTTCAATGCGATCGAGTCGAATTTGTATTAGTCTTCTAAACAGAGCAGAACTACGACTACATGCCTGCTATTCGCCACGGACGGTGTTTCATGTAACTGTAGTTTCTAGTCTGCTTTGGAATCCTAAGGAGGACAGTTAGATTGAATCATTCTCTCAAGTGCAACTCTCTTATATTAAACATCGTGCTTGTATAAATTATTTAGAGGACTTTTGAATTTTATTGCTGCCTTATATAAGTGCACAGGTGAAAGTTCGCCCTGTTATTGATAAATACTGCAACACGTTTAAAGTAAATGTGTAAATATTCTCATGCATACAGTCAATGTCATCGTGCCCTGTGGGTGTAAACCTCTTTCAATCAGAACATGCCACTTCTATTCACTTCCCTGCTAATGTGATAATAGGACAACTATGTGCTCGCCAAAAAGAGGTGCAATTAAGCTCCCGAGTGGGCGAATGTTCAACTCCAGACTATTACTGTTTGTTGTTTTTAATGTAAACGGTGGTTCAAACTACTATTGAATGATTAGCTAAATTAAAAAATGCAGTAGGCACCAAAATGAAATTTTCAGTGCTTATTGTTTAGGTAAGTGGAGTGCATTTTCCTGTCTGTCACTATCGTTAGCTCGGGTTGTGGCTTAGTGGCTGGGAAATACACAGCAGTTTGATTTACACACTGTTAAAACCAACAAAGTTTGGTTCTTGCTCTGTGGTGGATGATAAATGGACAGGACTAAATGCAGGTCTAAACAGGGTTAGACGAGTCTTCTGAAAGCTCAGAACACTTGTTGGGGTGAAACTTGTAGGGACGTGTTTATAGATTAACTCCAAAAAACAATATTTATTAATTATTAACAATATTATTAACTAAAAAAAGACGTCACCAGGGTTGCCAGGTTTAAGTTCTTCCTATTCTTCCTATAGAATCAAGTGAGTTGCTAGCTATTCTGTTGATACAATTTTGTCCACTGCTTGTTTGTTTCTTATAATAATTATATTTCTATATTACAGTGTGCATACTGACTGGGCAAAATGCCCGCTCATACATACCCTTTTCTAATATTTTCTTATAACACCATGCCTCAAAATGTTTAATTCCTCTTAAACACAGTGATTTGCCAACAGCTCCAGTTTTTATTTATGCATTCATGCCAAAAAGAGTCATCTTGCTTTTTACTCTTTTTCAGTCACACTTGTCGAATGTCCGTTATTTAAATCCATAAACATGTAGAATGCAGTGTCTGAATTTATGTACACACACTCTCCTTTCATACTTGCTTGTGTTTATTCACAAGGACATGGACTGAGCAAAAGCAGCCTGAAATTGCACGCAGCCTGAGAAAAGTTTGAGCAGGCCACAGTGTTTATAAATGAATCAGAGTGTTCCGTGAGTCAAATAAGAACTGACATCCAACAGCTAAATATAAACAACACATCGTTTATAAGTGCTCCGGTTGGTGTTGACTAGTTATATGGCTCTGGTTTAGGAAGGAGGTTAGGTTATTACTGTTTGGTGTTAGAAACCCTGCTACGGACAAATCCAGATCACTCGAGTGGTCAATGCAGTAGGGGCATTAAAATATAACAGGTGTGAATAGTTATGTGTGTCAGCTGGTGGCTGGATCACAGAGAAAGATCTTAATACCAGATCTGAACAGGTTACACACACACACAAACACACACACTGTCCTCTCACCTTCTGAAGCAGCAGGTGAGCACAGCAGCCTCTGAAACTGCCATGTCGGAGTTCTCATCGAGCCCTGCAGAGACACAAACACAAGCAGCTGATTAATCAGTGAAACACACATTAAACACTTCAAGTTGGTGTAGCAGATATGCTGGTCTATCTTAAATAAGCCCAAGATGCTCATTTCATGACTATAAAGAGTGTTTTTAAGTCCTGACGGGGACCAAACATCTTCACTGATGTACTCATATTCTAATTCATAGCAATTACATAATTACATATTGGGCAATTTAATCGATTATTTAACTAATAAATCATCAATTAGGTTGTCATTAATATAATAAAACAGAAATATAGAATTGTTTACAGAAATGTGTTCATCGATCACTTCAGAGAGAATAGACCATTTGATGCAGGAAAACACACTTTAAATTAGTGTCAGTGCCGGACTGAGGATGAAAAAACAAGGATGAAGAAGAGTTAAGAGGAATGAGTGAGTGTGTGAGAGTGTGTGTGAGAGTGAGTGTGTGTGTGGGTGGGGGGTGGGGGTTAAATCTCTAGTAAGGGAATGGCTGAGTTGTGTGGTATGAGAAACTGCTCAACTTTAACCCTCATTCTTCTTTCTATTTTGGTACATGTTACCAAACAGATGGGAACTTCAGAGTAGTGGGGAAGAGCATCATGTTTTCCACTGAGCTGTTTTCCAGCTGAGCACAGACACTTGGAGATGGGGATATGAGAGAGAGAGAGAGAGAGGGAGAGAGAGAGAGAGAGAGAGAGAGAGAGAGGGAGAGAGAGAGAGAGAGAGAGAGAGAGAGAGAGAGAGAGAGAGAGAGAGGGAGAGGGGAGTGGCAATTTATACTGTCATTAATAATTCTCAAGTACACAAAAAAGCTATGAGACGTCAGAGAGCAAGATAAGACGTCAGAGTGTACAAAGTGCAATAGAATGTCAGCATGCAAAGGAACCGTTTCCTTATCTGTAACAGCGTCCATATCAGACGCTCTACAGTTTGCTCCTGTGAGACTCCTATCTTGTTTACTTCAGGCAAGCACAAATGTGAATGTAAGAGTAATGGATATGTGATTAGAAGCACTTCTCACCTTCAACCTTTGACACAAAGCCTAAGCTCTTCTTTAGATCCCCGCAGATGCTGTGGAGGCACCAGCGGAACTTGGTGTCGCAACGGTACTTGTTGGAACCGCACGTGTCGTAGCACATGTCTAGTTGGTTACAGCACTTGGTCATGACCAGGAAGGTCGTCCAGTGAGTTTTCACTCGCCACACAGACGTTTGCGTATTAAGAGCTTTTCTAACCTATTAAACAATATTGGTGTGCCTTTAATTTAGTTAACTTGCTATTTACTTTGTATTCCTTTAATTCTGCATATATCAAAAGCAAAAAAAAATGCTGTTGTAATAGGTGGGGCTGCAAAAATAGTTTTAGTAGTTGGTCGAGACCAGCTGTCTCTTCCACGCTTCCACAAAACCCAACCAACATTGAGCTGGTGGTCAAGTAATTCAATAAAACAATGCAATTCAAGTAATTCAATAAACAACTAGCTTTGTAGACTGCATCCAGTATAATCTGCATTCCATCCCAGAAACACAGAGATACGATCAGGGCTTGTTTGGCATGGTATGTTTGGTTCATTTCTTGCAGTTCGATCAAGTCAGGGTTGCATCACTTTCTGGCTGCTGGAGTCCACTTGGTCATGGACTGAGAACACCTCGCTCAGCCTGTCTCTGTTGTTCAGGAGTGTGGATTGCTGTGCTGTCATCCACACAAACAAACAGGACCAAGTGGGTAAACACACCAGGGCTTGATTTAAAAAGGGATTTGTGAATGAATGAGAAAGTATCCTAAAACAACACACAACTGATCTACAGTGATCACAGCTAAACATTTATATCACTAAAAGGTTAATTTGTTCCATTGATCAGAACCTAAAGAAGGATTTTTTTTGTTCTGTGAGGCAAACCACTGAACACCAGTGTTTCCCTTTCCTCCAAATGACCCTAGAGCTACACTGCAACTATATATGGTTCATTTTCCAAAGAGCTTAAAATAACGCTTTGTATAGCAATACTAATTTCTTAAAAAATAATCATTAGAGTTCCAGAACCGCTCCAGAAAAAGCTCTGTCAACATGCCTCACATTAATTACACCCTGCACAACAACTACAATTATATCTTCAGTGCCACTAAGGAAACTGCAACTCTACAGTGATCTTTTGTTCATTATTTTAGGTATGTTACCCTGGTATCGAATTAAACCAACGGTGCAGCTGAACGTAGCTGTTCATCAGATCCTGAGGAGAAACAAACTGCCGTTTGCAGCCGAGCTCTATGACAGACACATTTGCTTCAAGGAGACCACTAACCACCCTCTCACCCTCACACCCAACCCCACTCCACACTTTAAACAAACCAATCAAAGCACATACCAGTCTAAATATAGCTTCCATAAAGGTGACAGGATGGTTTACTGCAGCACACAGCCACCAGGCAGCTGCTTAAATTAACTGACTATCAGTCTTCTATTTAGATCCTAAAACAGGAGATGTGCCCCAGGGGCGCTCCATAACGTCCTGCCAGCATTTCTCTCTCTCTCTCTCTCTCTCACACTTAACACACCAGTTTTTCCCTGCAGTCACAGGACAGAGTGAGGAAGGGCTGCACATTCCTTTACGACGGCATTTAATTACTTCAAACATTTACTGCTCGTGTGCATTGAAATATTAATGATGTAATAATATTAAACTGCCACAGACAGAGCAGTGATTTTACAGTGTGTTCATGTTGCATAAACCAAATCAATGGACATCGTGGGACTTGATTTATAAGCAAAACCTAAAGAATTTGTCACATTCTATTAAAACCCACATTAATGCTCCATGTTGCTGATATTTAGGACTGGACTGAACTGCTGCTCAATACAAGGATAGAGGCTGTTCTAAAGGCGAACCATGAGCATATGTTAGATTAAGTTCGAAAATCTGCTCTAATCCATGTCTGGAACTTGATGTAAACAGACTACGCTACATGGCGGAACAATAGCTTATTCTTCTAAACGCAATACGACATGAGGGGGTGTGCAGGAACAGTTCTTAGTCACGGCACAAAGTGGAGATATGACATTATATTGACAGAAGCACTGTGGTTAAAGGGGAACGGTGTTATTGGTTGAATAGCTGATTTAGAGAATTCAGTTCTTGTCACGTGGTCACAGAGGTACAGCTTTTGCTTGATAATAGAACTGAAACTATCCATTTTTTTTCTAAGCTATTAGAGAATACTTTTCTCGCGTTCAGAAACAAAAATGTGAGAGAGCATCTATGACTCGTCATCAGGGAAATGAATATGTTCGTGCTACTAAAATCCATTGCACTTGACTTTATGGTACATACATAACTATCTAAACCCTGCAGATGCCCAATAGCAGGCTGTTTCAAATTCAGATCTATCAGAATTGTTATTTCAAACAATAAAATTTATTCAGACAGCAGTGATGCAGTCATATGTGTGTGTGTGTGTGTGTGTGTGTGTGTGTGTGTGTTCCCCCTGCAGGAGTTGCAGTGGCAGGCTGTTGACTGCAGATCTTGACTTAGGACTGGCATTAATTAGTGGTGAGGAGTTAACAAGCCGATCTCTCAGCAGAGAGCCATGTCAGCTATCACTCTCACACTCCCCCCAGCACACGTACACACACGGACGCACACACACACACACACCTTTCTTATCTAAAGTAGCACTTTTGTGTATCATAACAGTAATCATGCAGCCTGCTATACAATATCTCAAGGAAAGGTTGATTTCATCATGAATAAATATCATGAATCCTGAAAATGAACTAAATTGGTCTTTTGCGGTCTTGGAGCTGTCTGTGTGTGTGTGTGTGTGTGTGTGAGTAACTGATAGGGAAAAGGGCATGTACAGATATAGTTACACTGTGTTATTGTAAATTGTACTGTGTGTTGTAGTGTATGTATTGGTGAAGAGTTCTGAGCGAGATTTAAAGCTCTGTTTAGAAAAACGGCGCTCTTGCAGGTTCTGCTTGTGCACAAGCTGAAATATTAAACAGCAGAGCAGGCAACAGTACACCAACCAGCAACCAACGAGAGAGAGAGAGAGAGAGAGAGAGAGAGAGAGAGAGAGAGAGAGAGAGAGAGAGAGAGAGAGAGAGAGAGAGAGAGAGAGAGAGAGAGAGAGAGAGAGAGAGAGAGAGAGAGAGAGAGAGAGAGAGAGAGAGAGAGAGAGAGAGAGAGAGAAAAGGATGCAGGAATGAGAGAGAGACAGAGAGAGAACAGGATGCAGGAATGTGAGGGAGCAACAGAGAGGATGGTGTGTGTGTGTGTGTGTGTGTGTGTACTCTGCAGCACAGAGGTGGGAGGGAGAGTGACTGCATGAAATGCTGAGCACTGCAGCAGTGGAATCCCTTGCCTTGAGAGGGGGGTTACCCCTCACTTCTCTTTATGTTGGCATCTTCTCCTCTCTCTGCTTCTCTCTCTCTCTCTCTCTCTCTCTTTATCCTTGTCCTGCAGCTGTCTGAAAGCCGGTGTTTCCCTGTTTGCTCTGCGACAAGACCCTTTGTGCCACTTCACTGCATTTTTTTGGAAGACTCAGTATGGCACATTAGTGTATTAGATGCGAGTGTTCCCTCTTTATCTGTCAGCAACGCAATCTTCCCCCCACTATCCCAGCGTTACGACTAAATCATATGATTACAACAAGGACTAATCAGGCATAGATACCAAATCATACTGTATACTGGCAAATATAGTAGGCACTTGACTCTCTTACAATCTTCATTGTATCAGTCTTTTATTATTCATTCTTACTCTTGCTTTTATGTTATATTGAACATCGTACGTTTCCTTCTGCAGTCTGCATTTTCTATCCCTGATTTTTTTTTCACCTTTAAAGGAAAGCGCTTGTGTTCTTGATCAGAGGTTCCCAGCACTTTGACGTGGAGATGTTAAGCAGGTTAAAATTAATTCTAACAACATTGTACATTGTTATGTTGTAGTTGTCACTGACATGTTCATCACAGTCTCACACTTCGATGCTAACCCAAATCTCTAGGGCTCCACAAATCTGGTCTAAACGCTTCTCTTTAAGACATAATCACTGAGGCGTGAACTGCACTAATGTAATCTATATGCAGATCTCAGAAAACAGATTGAAGCACCTGCACAGATGTGAATCGCTCTTTCTCTGTGTAAAAATTGATATTTCTTTCATTAAAAGGTTTGGATGAAAATCAACATGTCTAGAAAACAATGAGAAATCATCCTGCATGCGTTTGTTAGCACTCATTTCAAATATATAATACTTCTATATTATTTTAAATCAGCACACGTGTGGATAAGTGCGTTTTTTTAAGTGGTTATACTCATTTGCAGAATATTTTTCTCTCTCCCACACTTGTCATTCATCGGGTGGACTGGTCCAATTAAGATATTATCTCCGCTTCGAACTCTTGCAGCATCTCATATTCTTTTAGTCCAATAAAGTTCTACATGGTGCTGGTTTTCACTGCTAATTTATAAGAGAGAGAATGAGGAGTAGGAGCTTTTATTCTCAATGTCATTCTAACGCTGAGCTACGACCTGCTATTCATCTCCTGAATGGACTCATTCATTTTTCTGACCGAGATCACTGGCATACACACTCGTCCACACCCGTGCACTCCACAAACGATCCTGCCCCGAGCCTGATGGCCATCATCATCCTAATCACCTTAAATCACTGGAGTCTGCTGTCCCTCTCTGAAATAACTCCTGCATTTTACTCAGAAAGCCATTTACAGCCAGAGATGGATTCCCCCCTTTATATGTAGGTGCTCTAAAGAGTCGAGAGCGGGTGAGTGAAATTCTCAACACCACACACACACGCACACACACACACGCACCTTTATTGACTCTGTCGGATCAATAGTCCAGGAATCCCTGGAGCTCAAGATGTGGTGCAAAATCTTTCTCAGGTGTAAAATAGAATAGAATCCTGTAGTAGAGATGCCTCCATCCACATAAGTGGGTGCGTACTGTGTATATAATATGTGTATTTCTATTAAATATGGTCAAACCCTAAGCTAGGGACAGCTGAGAGTAGATTTGTTCTGTCAAAGTAGAACAGCAAGCCTTTAGCTGTGTATTATTTATACACAGACTGGGAAACAGTTCTTAAGAAAATGAAGGATGTGACAAATTTACAGGCTGTTAGCATCCCCAATGAATTTCATAAGTGGTGTTGTGTGTGTGTGTGTGTGTGTGTGTGTGTGAGAGAGAGAGAGAGATGTGAGTGTGAGAGAGATTTTGAGTGAGTGTGTGTGTTTGTGAGAGAGAGAGAGAGAGAGAGAGAGAGAGAGAGAGATGTGAGTGAGAGAGTGAGTGTGTGTGTGTAAGAGTGAGTGTGTAAGTAAGAGTGTGTGTGTGTGTGTGTGTATATGTGTGTGTGTGTGTGAGAGAGAGAGAGAGAGAGAGAGAGATTGTGTGTGTGTGTGTGTGTGTGTGTGTGTGCGTGTGTGTGCGCAGCTGAAAGGATTTCCTTATACTCCTGTGCTTCATGACTAGTTCTGTATTTTAAAGACACAATAATGACCATACTAAAAAAATAAATAAATAAAAAAGCACAGACTGAAAGTGTATGTTTTCTGCACCAGAGTTTACTCCTGTTTATGTTAAAGTCTATCTCTCCGTCTGTCTCTTTTCTGTGAGATGCACAGAATACCAGCATTAAACATTCTGAATCCATCATGTGATGGAGTTGCTAATGGACTTGTGTGTGATAGCTGAGGGCTACACACCTTAAAAATAAATAAATAAATAAATAAATAAATAAATAAATAAATAAATAAGCAGACTAAGAATAAGCCCAGAGGGAGGGCATGACGACAGAGAAGTTCTGGTGGAAAGAAGTAATGTCTCTTGCTATGGAGATGTAATTAGAAATCTGGAGGAGAAAAAAAAACATTTGCTTAGATTTTTTATTGCCTTTTCGGTTTAGATTTTCAGACATTAAGACTGAATTATTTTTTAAATCATTTCACCGTTTTGGAGCTGAGGCTAAAGGACAGCTGGAAATTACAGCACACATTATTTTGGAAAGCTCTTTTACTCTCCAACAAAATAACGTTTAAAAAACGTCTCAATACTTTTCATCCAAAGAAAATATACTTTTAATAATAAAGTTTGCTTCAGCAGGAACTGTGTGCTGCTTTAGAGAGAAATGAGTGTTGTGGTTTTTTTTTAGTGGAAGCAGCTCTTCTGTTTCCTCTTGCCACACCGACACATCTGGAGTCTGATTGATGCTTCTCTAGTCAGCACGGATGGACCATTTTCATTTGCATATATTACTAAGTGGAAATCTTCATCATCTATGTTCTAGCCTTTCAAGCATGTTTCAATGTTCTGGGCAGATCATTCATTAGTCAGCTGCAGTTTCAGTTCTTATTATGATGTCACTGTATCATCCATAATGATAATAAAATTGAGATTCAACCACATCCAAGAATTAATATTGTTTGATAGGAGTTAACTCTCAGTACCAGTCCAAAGTCCGGATTAAAGGGTTATATCAGGAAGGGCATCTGGTGTAAAACCTGTGCCAAATCTAGTATGTGGACCACGTGATCTGCTGTGGTGACCCCCGAACAGGGAGAAGAAGAGGGTGATTACGGTAATCCAATCTTTTTTTGTTGTTTTATAAGAAGCGCTTCTCAACTACTCGACTTTCTTAATCTAGGAGATCAAAAGACTAAACAAACCCAATTAATGGGGCTTCTTTTCACCCATTGTTCAGCCTGACACCAGTAAGCTAAAGACCCTTCACATGGCCACAGCACCGCTTGCTTTATTGATTCAACCGTGACACTGATACACCCCTTAACTTGACGTAAAGGAAATGTGCAACTTTACACAACTGGAGTCTGGTTCTTCTCCTTTGCTGATGATGAAATATTGTTTGTACCGAGGACAAAAAGCCGTTGTTTGTGCCTTTATGTTAAATTTCACTCAGTAAACTGGATTTTGACTAAGACCTATTTACACTTATAGTGCTGCACCGTTTCTACACCCTGATTATGGAAATATGATTAACACAGATTCATATTATTAGATCATCAGCATACTGAACCTGAGAGCAAGATATGTCCTGCTTTTTTCTTTTTTGTGTGCGAGCAAGGTCGCCTGCGGATTGCTCGGTTTGACGCGCTGTGTTTGCGTATACAGACATATGGTGTTGAACCTCAACTTGTGTTCATTTGCGTACACACACACACAATATCTGTTTTATAGTGACCAGCAGCTGACTGATGATGCTGGACATTAATTAAAGCAATGACTGCACTTTTGTTTTCCCCTCTGCAAAAAAAAGTCTTATCACACTAAAACTGCCCTCTCCTTCCTCCTACATACTACTCCAACCACAACACCACAGGGTATGGTTTATAATCAGCTGGAGCTGTGGACAAGACGGAAATGCCGCTGAGCACTAAATCACTGTGAACACACGCTACAGATTTCTAAGAGGGATTCTAAATACTGTACTATGCTTTAACATAATACAATCTCTGGTGTTTAATTACGCAGCCTGGAAAAATGTCCTTACAGATAAAAGTTCAATTCTGAAAAGCTTTCTTTCGTCGTGTGCATTCCCAAAGCCCCATACATTCAACAAGATTATTCATCAGCAAATATACTCATGATATAAATACAGACGGGTTCAGCAGCTTTGAACCGTAACCGTGACACAATAAACACGAACCGTTTTCTCTCCGTATGGTTTGCTGAATTCACCAAGGCTTAACTGTATTGCTGTTCGTTTTATTCAGAAACTCAGCAATTGACTGGAAATAAAATCATTTTAAATTCTTCACAATGTAGATTCCTGCTTAGTAATGCATAGAGGATACAGCCTTAGAGCCTTAGAACACAAAAACTGATGCCGATAAATAATACGCCCCGGCACGAAACCGTGTGTAGGCCTTTCCATGCTTACACAACAAATTCATCCTCAGAGTGATCGCTCAGCCTCGCAACATTAATTAAGAAAGATGTAGTCACAGCTTTAGCAACCGAAATAAATGCTAGGGGTGGAGAGAACATTTCAGAGGGCGAGGATTAATTAAAAAAAACCCACAGCAACAGGGCGTTCATGAAACACAACATTGTGCTTTATTAAGAGCAGAGTAATGACTGGACTTTCACATTCTTATTCACCCTACAAAAGAGACTCGAGAGTGAATCGATACTTTAAGTATGCTTCATGGTTCATACATTTTGATGAGGAATGTGACCGGTCAGGTCCACAACATGCACAACATATATATATGTGTGTGTGTGTGTGTGTGTGTGTGTGTGTGTGTGTAAAAACACACACACTATGGGAATATGACCATAATTAATGCACGTCCATCGACTGTAATGCACTTGAATTTAATCAGCGGTGTAAAGCCTCTGAACATGCCAGACACTCTCATTGAGCAAAGGCAAGCTTTAAATACGTTTATCTGTGGAAATCAAGGATGAGTTTTATTTCCCCATCCCAAAAGCCTGAGCTTAGAGCTCATTTGAAGGCACAGATAAAAGACACAACCAAGTCAACAGAGACAGGCTCACTTTGCTTCAAGCCTCTTCCAATAGCAGCAAACGAGCTGCGTTTAATCAGCTGCGCCCTCCGTTCATCCCTTCGTCGAAACAGCCGTGGAGATTGTCCATCATCTGTGCACTGCACATACACAGATACATCACACGTCAACACACATCCACACACACACACACACAATCTCCTCCATTGCATTTTCTTTTGTATTATAAAACCATTCACTCGGTATCAGTGTGTGGAGACGTTTAACCTTCTTCCGGACACAGCACGAGCATCCATAAAAACATGACCACACCTTTGAATCAGACATGCTTCTGCTGCAGGGATCACAAGCACCATCACAAAAAACGTTACTCTATCAAAAAAAAAAAAAAAATCAGCTTCTACTCAACCCACCTGTTCGTATCACTGTCGCCAAGAGCAACAGCAGCGACTGTGTGTATTCAGGCGAAGGCGGGAGGGAGAATGAAGTTGGTGATGCACTTCATATTTGTGGAATCAATTCATACAAAGGTGGAGAGATCTTAGGGACACAGAGAAGCGTCCAGAACAACCACCCGAAAAATCAAAGTGTGAATCGTCGGTATAGATGGGGGAAGGTGCAATGACGCTTGTAATGTGAAACATAGCCATAGATAACTTAGGAGGAAGTATCTCAACAAAGTGCTAGACAAAGTAAAGAAAGGTTAAAGCCTGGATACTAGAAGAGGAGGAGCTTGTAAGCGCTTTCAGTCAAGAGCTCATTAAAACAAGCTGAGAGATAGATGGACAGTTCACTCTGGCTAATCTGGTAGCCTTTATCCTTCTCTCCTCACACTTGATTCATCATCTCTCTCCTGCCGACATATTCACATACCCGTTTTAAACTCGCAGTCGATCTGCTGTAATGCATTTTGTGAGTGTAGAGTGCAGGGTATTCATCAGGAACAGAACACAACAGAGTCCTGCTGGTCTAGGAAAATAATCCACGGGGTGGTGCGATGTGGCCTGTCGTGAAGTAAGAAGAGTTTGTGCTGGCTTTGATTTCTATACACAGAAGCACAATGAAACGATACTCGTAATACAAGTTCTGCTGGTACCTGAGTCATCCTTTTATCTCCTCGAAGAGCGAGCTGTCGGCTGAGTGAGAGAGAGTGTGAGTGAGAGAGAGAGAGAGAGAGAGAGAGATGAACAAAAAAAAAAAAAAAACCTTTGGTCAATAACCTGTCAATCTTTATAAAGACCGTGAGCTGAGAATGATGGTGAATATTAGCTTGGCAGATAAAAAAAAATAAAACTTTTGACTATTATTGATTTTGCAGCATCTTCAATGAACAGGAGAATGTTTGGGTGTATACACTGCAATGTTTCTGTAATCGCTCTTATATTTGCACTGTCATGGGCACACACACACACACACTTACACACACACTTATTTTCCCACACCCAAGGCATCCTACTCTTGGATATCATCCATTAATTGAGTAAAACAGCATATCGAGTAGCAGCCTAGGCAGCTGCACATAGTGCAATTACGCTTGTGATGTGGCAAGTCTTGTATTAAACAGATACAGAAAACACCACGTGGAATTTCATCGTTATTCCTATTTTAACTCATTTATACTGTAACAGTAACTGGAATCCTTTCAAAATGAGAAAGGTAGGTAGGTACAGCCTCACATGCTGCTGTTGCCATTTTAGTTCCAGTAGTTATTTCCATTGAAAAGTATTCCAGTATGCTTTAAAGCAGACATGTCTTGACTAAATGAATGCAAACTAATTAAGCAGCAACACCACAAATACAGCAATACCATAACTACAGCAATACTGTAACTATAGGTACTCCATTACAACTGTAATGCAATTGAAGCACTGATTTGAAACAAGACGGCTAATAATAATAATAATAATAATAATAATAATAATAATAATAATAGTTCCTCATTTAAACAGACAGAAGATATATAGTACATAATGACATCATTTCCGGTGGAGGATGAAATAGAGCAGGGGAAACCCTGAACAAAGAACGTGATAAGCATACACTAGAGAACCTAATGTTACTCTGCATTACTGTAGCGAACACACACACACACACACACACACACACACAGTCTCTCCCTCTGTCTCTTTTCCCCTCACTTAGAGGATTAGGATACAGCTAAGTAGCAGCTTCTGCCAAGGACAAAGTGGAAGTGATGAAGTCTCCCTGAAACTCGGCTCAAATAAGGAAGTGGAATGTACTAAGCTGCCAGAGATGATTCAGGATCCCTCCATAAATGGTGCCCGAGTGTCGTGGGGTTTACTTATAGAATAACAGACACACCTAACGACACGTGTGGATGTGTACGTGTTCTTCAGTTTTCAGTCTTTTGAAAACTCTGTGCTGTAGTGACATTTATGGCAACATGAATTAGTGAAAAGGAAGGAGACCAAAAATGTAAAAAGGTAGAAGAATACCGCTTCCATGTTATTCCGTAATGCAAACCCTTTGCCTTGGAGTATGATACGGTAATCCTGTAAGAGCACTGCTCAGCAGACCAATGACAGGAGTGATGGCCTGTCAGCACAGCACAGGCTAAGAGCTGTAGACCCTGACGATCGATGCCACATCTGGGCCCTTCACTACAGCAATGCGGGTAGAGAGAAGGAATGTGAGTGCAGGAGAGAGAGAGAGAGAGAGAGAGAGAGAGAGAGAGAGAGAGAGAGAGATGGATGGAAGCAAAGATAAAGCTGAGACACAATCTTAATAAACGTGTAGAGAAATGGAGATCCACATTCATTTGGAACCTCAGCGGTATGGAATAAGATCCTGAAATCGTGTCGGCGCAGAACTCTCACAAGACGTTAACTACAGAACGAGACGCTTGTCCTGAGTAATGCTATCTGATGTGTGGCAATACAGATCTGAAAACAGAATCGAATGAACACGGGAGAATAGCAGAGAACAAAGTGTTATTAAACGAAGAACTCGAGGCTCAGAAGCTCAATGTTGAGTCCCAGAGCTAAAGCATGGTCTCAGCTGTTGTGCTGAGAGAGCAATTAAAGTTGAAACAGCACAAGTTAAATAATAACTGTTTTCTCTCAACTGGTTTATCTGAGAGAGTCTGTAACTGAATGTACCTTTCGTTGTGCTGGATCTTGTTTTTCATGTCGATTAATCAGGAATTAATCAGGGTGTTAATGGACACTTCATGGGATGAAGGTGTTTTCTAATTTTTTTATCATCTGGGTCATTTTTATTAGAAGAAAATATACTAACGGCTAACAATGAGCCAGTATTACTGAGTTAAAATACTAAATACCATTCATTTAAAGTGGATAATGGAAAAAGATAGTGAGTCATGGAAGAAAAATACTTTGGAAAAACGGTTAGCGCCATGTCACATAGGGTTGGATCAGCATTAGAGGGAATACTCATGCCATAAGCTGACTCAGATAAAAACGTCATCGTGCTTCAAAATGAAAGAGGTCTTACTACCCTGTGTTTGCAGGAGAAAGGGGGGGGGGGGGAGTGTAAACAAAGCAAATGGAAGTGAGAGAGTGAACGGGTGTGAGAGTGAGTCCCTCAATGCTCGAAGAGGAAAAAGGTTTCAGGACTGATCGAGTTTGCTGGACAGTTGGGAGATTAATGCACAGCGTTAAAAATGTTTTTTTGCCAAGTAGCTTGCAAAAGGGCAAAATTCCAAACTCGTACATCTTGCAGCTTTAAGGTCAATAACAATTTCTGCACTCATTTCTGAAGCCATTTCCAGTGCTCAGATGATTTTGTATTTTGTTATTTGTTTGCTTTAAATACCATCCAATACAATTTCCTACATCAGCTATATCTTTCCTTGTCACATTAATCAGCATGCTTCATTTCCCACCGAGTATGTTTTGAGATGAGGTTTAAATCCTACACACTCCTCCTAAAAGCATAAACACAAACCCGGCAAAACATCAGCAACAATAAATTCTGCTTTTTTTGTGATCAGTAATGTGAATATTAATCAGGTGTGATTATAATTCATGCCAAAACATTAGGCTAAAGTAAAAATTATACCCTAAAATATATTAGAAATCATGAGGTGCGCAGAGATTCCCTCACCTACACAGCCCTAAATAAATGCACATGAGCAATGATATCAAATATTAGGCATATGGATGGACTGTATGAAAACTAGACAAAGTACAAAAGCAAAAAAAACTTCTGTCACGTCACCACCTTTTCCCCTGCGCCACACCTCATCTCCTCCCTCTGCTCTCTCAGCTATCTAACAGTCAGTCCTTATGTGTGGTGAATATGGAAGCCGCTTTAGCACATGCGTACGCTCACTAATGTGCTGCTCAGCAACAGAGGTGGCACAGGATCAAATAGGCTATTCTGTAGAAAGAAATTTATAGCCCATATGCCTGTTGAAACTCAAGACAGCAGAGAGGAAAAAAAAATTGCAGTATTAAAAATGCAGACACTTAACCTTGAGCTCATCTCCTGAACGTACTGCATCTGCAACACCGAGCTTCATCAGCCAAACAATCTGCACCGAGACGGAAATCAAATTCGCTTCATTCAGGTCAAGAAACGCTGTTACCATGGCCACTGGCCTAGAAAAAGAAAACGCTGAAGTTTTATAAATAAACAGACAGTCCGACTCCAATAATGAAAGTGAGGTGAAATTGAGTTTCCTTTTGAGTTGCTGTAAATCTCACACGTTTCCTCAGACTTTTATCTTTACTGTTCATTTATCGCTGGAAAAAAGCTCCTTCAGTCGTTCATAAGTCTGAAGTGTGTGTGGATTGTATAGAGCAGGATGGATTATGACCATGGCACATTCACATACAAACTTAACAGCATTAAAAACATCATGCTTATTCGTGTTTACTATGTTCAGCTACGTGTACTCAAGCTCTCTCGGTCATGCAAATATTTGAGAAGCACCTGAGAGCACGTTGCTTCGGCGAGCACTGAGCACTGTGGCGCTTCCTCCCCCTCACACTGAGGACGCTTAGCTCATGGGTCAAGGTGCATATTTATAATGCCTCCCGCTCACTGATATTGCTCTGCACACTCAGTCCAGCCAGCTTAGAAGAGGTTTACACAGGATAACAGCTTAATAGATATCACCATTAAGAGCTCATTGCTAGCAGCACATGACTGGTACTAATATAGGTTATAAAGGTTAAAAAAAACATTTTCCATGACACCCTAAATTGCGTTAATAATGAGCAGGTTCCTCATTATAGTATTTATATCATTATCTGTTTTAACAGTTACTAAAAAACTGAAAAGCGGGAAATGAACAAATGAACATTTACTTGGCTGAAAGTCAACAAATTGATCAAACAGAATGTAGCTTTAAAACTGTGCTAGACTGAGATGACCACATACAGACATTGAGACATGTCGAAAAGTCAAACAACTTGCTGCTGTTTAGTTTGATTGCGGATATAAACATGACAGCTTATATTGATCACTTACAAGGTCACTCCAGAATGTGATTTTTTCAATGCTGAGTTTTCCATTAAATCTATCAAAATGACTGGCTATAATAAACAAGGTGTTAATGGGATTATAATTGCCTCATTAACCAAATCAGAGTTTACTGGGGGGGGTTTTTCTTATCAAAAGGAAACAAAAACATTTGTAGTGACACGGAGTAAACAATATCTAGCTCAATCAGAAAGGCCTTGGTATTAAATAAAGCTTAGGTAGCTTACACATGATATCTTTAAAAACCCTGTAGAGCTCAGGAAAAAATGTAAGTTCTGTTTTTGACATCCAGCTCTTCAAATTCATTGTAATCCTGCTGCACTAACCTGGGGAGTTAAGAAGGCCCTGTACTGGCTGGAGAATTGTGCTCTTCTCACACTCTGGTGGACAAAGGGTCCATATAGCGTCTCCAGCAGAAGAGAAGTCCTCTGTTTATTGTACCATGTTCCAGCATGACAATGCACCTATGCCAAAAAAAAAAAAAATAGGAAGCAACAATTAACAGTACTATCTTTTAAATATCTTGAGAACAAATCCATTGGAGAATTGTTGATGCATTTAACAAATCTTTTGTGCTTCTCTTTTCATGATGATCTAAATTTCAACATCTACAACCAGTTAATTGAGGTTGAAATTGTTACCATATGTTCCGCATTTTCATAGCAATGAAAGGTTTAAATGGAATATTTGCCAACATATTTAGCACGTTTGCACTTTATTGCTCATATTAGGCGCTTGAATTAAGCTAGTGTTATGTAGTGTTGGAACCAGGGCCGGCCCTGGCCAATTTGCTGCCCTAGGCAAGATTTCACCTGGTGCCCCTGGAATCACAGACAATTGTGTTCCGATCATTTTGTTCATAAACTTACACAGAAACAAACTGCACAGCTTTGTCCTGTTTTTCTTTATTTTGAAAATATTTTGGAAACACACACAAACTATATAAAAAAAAACTATATTACGGAGACCTTGCTTTCCTTGCCTTTCTTACAGCAATAAAATACTTCTCAGGTAATAAAATATTTATACATATATATTAATATAAAATATATATATATATTAATAAAAATAATAATTTGGGCGCACGGTCGCCCCTAGTGGTGGGCGGCGCCCTTAGCATTTGTCAGAAACATAAGGCGGAGTTAGTTTTTCACTGCTGTAAGTGAAGCTGCAGCAAAAAATACATAAATACATAATAAAAAAAAATCAGCTCTAAGCTCCTTAGGCTCTGCTGGTTCTCTGTGTGCAGAAGGGAAAAACTACTCCTCCTTTTCCTCCAACTTTAGCAATCACTCCAGCTGTGCTCCATCATTCTTTTTCGACCGCCAAAGCACCGGCTCTGAACCAGGAAAAGTGGTTCTTAAGTAGCACCAAAACTTTGCTGGTCTAGACTTAAGAACCGCTTGTGTTAGGGGCTGTGGGCGGGGCTACTGTTAGGGCATTTGATAATGTACCTTAAGTATACTAATGTTTAATACACTTTTACTTTACCGCGATATGATACATTATCAGCACACATGATAGTAGGTAGCTACATGCTAAAGCTAACTTTTTTTTTTCCTGTGTTAATGATAAAATAACGTTATGTACTTTCTCGACCTCCGTTATGTACTTACAACCTCCGTTTATACAAATTACATGGAGCTTCACGTACACGTTGGCTTCGCCGCGTTTGCATGCTCATGGAGGTCATGAAGGGTCGCAAAACCATGAAGAATAAAGCAACACCCGACATGGTTGATGTGTTACCCGCTGCTGCGTTAAAGTTGCTGTGTAATATGACGCGTTACAGTGACGTCACACTCGGCTCTGTGATGGCTCTCTAACCGATGGAAAGGCAAACAGGTTCTTAGAAGGATCGCCAGTGGAACCAACTTTGAACCAGCACCAGCGCTAGCTCTGAACCAGCCCCCGGTTCTTTTTGGTGGAAAAGAGGCAGAGAATCAGATTAATCATATGAGGAAATACTGACATTACTGAGGGCACCAACTCACATACCAAGGAGGTCAAACACCAAAAACATAAAGCTGTCATCTCATTATTTTTTCAACTTATGTCTACTGCTCAAAGTTAAATCGGGCCAAGAAACATATTCAGGGTTGGTCAAATCACCCTAAAGTCAGATTCCCTCTACAAATCCGCATAATGAACTAACTAGCTGATCGTATGTTATTAGATTACATCAGCTGCTCATTGTTATCCAAGTCATTTTAATTTCCAGGTAAGCAAATGTATGGGACTGGACATGTAAACATGCATCTAATTATGTATCTACAGCAGCAAGTCTGTCTGAATGCCAATGACAAGGTCCTTTAATAATCAATAAACAATCATTTTAAAGTTGCTTAAACATTTCTGACTTGTAATATTGCCATGCAAGATATTAGGCTACTCGGTTTCCCTAAATGGCTAGTGGTTGGGGTCATAACAGAGAGCTACTTCAAACGCTTGCGAACACAAAACTTTTATATTTTTCTGTCAAGACACATAAATTGAAAAACTGCTTGTTCTCTTCCAATACTTTTAGGTCTAAATACAGAAGGCATCTGTTATAGCTCAAAGATAAACCAGCATATGCTCTAATGTATACCCATACACCCACAAGGTCCTTTACATGCGTGTTGAGGCAAAGGGGTAATGGAGCATAAAAGGTAGACCTGTGTGGGTAGCAAGGCCTCAGATAGCAGCCTCCAATTAACCCAGTATTGAAGTAGTTATTGCTTGTCATGGCTTGAGGTGTGCTGAACATGCTTTGTGATGATGCTTAAGCTATGAGTCGTGTGACAAAGATTCTAATGAGCGCCGCCGGCAGCAGCAAATGTGTAAAGTTGCTGGCTCTTCGCACATTTATCACAGTTACCATACATAGGCTGCTGTCCTTTAATACATTTCCGTTTCAAGTCTTTCACACAAGATGTACCGATCATAAGCTTCTGAATACCACTGCTAAATGCATCCGTGTAGAAGCAAAAGATCCTTCTGTAAGGCTGAAGTGTTGGACTATTGATGATTATCGATATTTCAGCTGCACTTGAGCAGCGCAAGTGTCATTAAAGGCAAAGGAAGGATTCCTTTTAATCCTGCACTTCTCCCAAGAGGGACAGCCCAGCCTATAGCCCATGATTAGCTTGTCACGGTGAATATAGTGCCTGCTCGCCACAAATTAAAATGACAAACCAAAGAGCACTGTTTCTTTTTGCTGCTTTAAGTAACTGACATCTTCCCATCGGTGTTCGCCTTGAGCTCTACGTGATGTCCATCCACATATGTAGCTTCTGTTTCAAGCTCCAAAACAGGGGTGAACCTGAACATCAGAGGACTTTCAAAACAGATCACACTCATTTTATAAACATTTCATCACCTCAGATTGATAATTTGTTCTAGATACAATATCTCCGTATAGTCTTTTATTTTTGTTATGGACAAACATTTCTGTCTATAACTCTGCATAACACTCTGATTGCCACAGAGTCATTCAGTACATTTTAATTCCACAACTTTTATTAACTGCCACAATGGAGTGACTGCCATCTTGAATTGCCTGAAGCCTAAATCAGGTGATCATAAGACTGCCCCATCAGAAGCTACCAAACAGGAATGGACACCAAACAGGAAGTGTTCTTGTATTTCAGGAAGGCTTTTTTGTAGTGCCATCAAACTTGGTATGTAGGTTTAAAGTCACACAAAGGTAATTAATTAACTGCTGGGTCATTTCACCATTAGGTGTGCTAGAATTAAAAAATGACATACAGTGTTCATGAGGAAAATCTCCCTCACAATATAAAAACTTTAACATCACCATAGACCATAGTGCTTGGACCCGTTAATCGCTGCGTGTGGCTAAGCAGCTAAAAGCAAGTGTGACACAACTATCACAACTTTTTATGACAATGAGGAGACAAAAAGATGTAAATGCCCCCCAAACCACACACACACACTGTGCATTTCAGTACTATTTAATTAGTATTCAGTGCTGTATGCACTGTATGCAGCTTTTCCTTGATGAATGGTCAATACAACAGCAATTCCCACAGACACACGCTCCTGTGAACTGGCATAACAAAAGCTGAGCACAGTTTAGAGAGCTGTGAAACAGAGAAGTTAATATGTGATCTTTCTCATGCTAAACTGCTGGTAATAAGATGCCCTTTGTCACAAAGTTCTGAGCTAATGTGCTGCATTGCTAAATATAGTTGCAACTAAAACAAGATGCAGGCTGGTTCAGGGCCTGTGTGTGTGTGTGTGTACCCATTCATGACAAACACACTGTGCATTACTTAGAGGAACACACACTGCACTGTGACATCACACGCATACACTTAACAGCTTTTTTGTGTTTTTGCAGCAAATAATTAAAAAGACAAAATGATAGTTAGGTTTGCAGTCACTTATATATAAGCCCAACTACAGAAACTAAAAGGTTAACTCACTGCCATACAACTGAAACCAGAACAAATTGGAGGAAGACGCTTCCCCCCCCCCCCCACCCCACACACACACACACACACACACTCTGTGGTTGGGAGAATACAATAACAAATGAACCCATGAGAAAATTATTTGACCCGCTGTCCTATAGGCACTTCCACTTTTTTTCTGTTCTGCTACACTTGTCTTTACGTTCCCTCCACTACTTTCTCCAATCCTTCATACTGCACTGATGCAGAAGCAGAAAGGGTTCTGAAATATTCTGTACACAAAAGTTAGCTCCTTATTCCCAAAGTTAAAAGAGGAGTAAAAAAAAAAAACAATGTGTAAATAAGGAGAACCTTTTGATCTGATCTCGACTGGTCATGCACAATAAACAGGAGACAGGCTTTCCAAATCATTAAGCAATCTCTTACACAATATGAGCAAACAACAGAGTGGCAGTTAGACGATGAAGGGGTGGGTGTGTGTGTGGTGTGTGTGTGTGTTCAGATACTGCGGACCTGTACGCTGTAGATCTGGAAAGGGAAAATCCCTGCACTTGTGTCATAATGAATCCCTCCTGAGCTCTCAGCTGCATGTCAATCAGATCCTTTCTAACAATATCTGAAGTCCTTCCAAATCATTAATTGTCATTCACTACATAGACTCAATACATAACAGTAGTGTTGTATGTAAACAGTACACTATATGGCCAAACGGTTTCTTACAAATACTTTTTACATGAACTTTCCTTGTCCAGTACAGTTACTATCCTGAATCCCTGTACCCTGACCTTGCATTACATTAGCTTGTAAAGCTTTCTGAAGGCTAGAAAGGTTTTCTTTTGTATTCAGTGAGAATAATAGAGTTTACTGAAAATGCCAAATAGGGTCATTTCAAAATGGCAGTCGTCTGACCTGACTGATGTGGATTGTTTGAAAATCAATGATCTGTACTCTTCCCAGCTCCATTCTTTCAGTGCCTCCAGTTACCATGATACCAAGGGTATTTACTGCTAAGTGCAGTATGTCTCAAATGAGCAACAAATAATTTGCTGCTCAGTGATATTTTGTTGAAAACACCATCGTTCTGGATGAAAATCCTCATAATTTAAATGTCTAGCTTTGAAATGGCTCACATGGAATAGTCAGAGGTTTCCTACTGATTGCTCTAATACACATTTTTTTTAATATTGTATGTGATTCACCTACACTGCCATTCAACATCTGGCATTTTCTTTAAATGGCTTCATTTTAAAATCAATTTTAAATTCAAATTTAGAACAGGATTCACATTCGTGTCAATCAAGAAAAAATAATTAAATGTTCTGTGAACCGAGCCAGGAACAATCTAGGTCTAATCAAATCTGGAAAATCTTTATCACGTTAAATCAGGCCCTTGTCTCACATCACATATTTATGTTTCGGAGTTAACACTGTCTATGGGTCTATTAAACAGAGCATTAATTGCTTTCCTTTCCAAGAGCACCAGCATTTAATTCGTCACTAGGATCTGAGAGGAGCCGATGAATTATTTCCACACAATGTAACTTTTCCTTATGTCCTGATTTAAGGATGTCGGAGCTTGCTGGAGGAATTGCAGAGGATGAGTTTCATTGTATTGTGTTTCCTAGGTTTATGACAAAAAATGTAGAATGTTGAGCTTCTGTATTATTTTGATTGGTCCAGATGTTGGAAAACTTGACTGGCATTGTGTGTCAAGGACACAGTGTGGTATGAGAGGTCTAGCATTGGCTTGCTAATGTGTGGTGATCCATCAGTGACACTTCAGAGCTGCCTGAGCTCAGCTGGATGAGACACACACACACAGACACAGAGAGAGACACAGAGAGAGAGAGAGAGAGAGAGAGAGAGAGAGAGAGAGAGAGGGGCTAGACACGATCTAAACTTTAAAAAGACATTCGGTCGTGTCGGTGCAGGAGCTCATCTGTCATCCGGGGCACATTTGAAGCAGCAAGGATGAATGACTGAGTCGCAACGCTTCTCCATTCATAATACAAGAGCTGTATGAGAGACACACAGAGATAGCGAGACAGAGTAGACTGACACATAGCTAGACTTAAAGAGAGTTACAGACAGACATACAGAAAGAGAAAGATACAGCTGGGATCCCACTTCACTCAGTGCAGTTTAATTAGAGCCTCTGCTAACAAAGACACAGTGAGTCCTATCGTCATGCTGCACCATCATAAGCCTGTCTTCATGCCCTTTGTGTCAGTCGGTGACCCTTACAGCGGTGTTATGTTAACGGATCCTACTCACAAACATCTGTGAGTTTTTCAATTCGGAATGTATCCCTTGACAAGTAAAGGTCCGGCCATGGAAGGAGTCAGTCGCAGTTGCAGTCGCAGCCCAGACATCAGTGGCGTAATTAGTGTTGTATGAATGAGAGCTCTAATTACATGACACGGTCATTAGCAGTACTGCATCAGCGTGGAGAATCCTGTGACCAGCCTTGCACATTTCAAATTAAAATACAAGCTGTTATGCAAGACAGATTTTATGCAACACATGCTGCTTTTAAGACGTGTGAGCAAGCCAAGGACAAAGGCAAAGAGTTTATACAGAACACATGCTCTTTAAGGGTCTATTTTCACTTTGCTTAACATGACTACTTAAGCAGAGGGATGCACAAACTGGTCAGTTTCCACAAGGTCTAACTTCATGCTAATTCTGCCATCAACGCCAGAGCTGCACTGCATTCTTTGACATAATATGACATTGAACATGTTCAGTAAATGGTGAGTGATAAAAAGAAGCTGTTCTGTTTATTTTTAGGTGCAAACCACATTGCACCTTTGCTAGCAGGCTGAGGTGAAGTAAACAAATTAGCACCTACGACGCTAAACAGATATTACAAATAGTTCAATATGGAGCTATTTAATGCTTTTCGAGGTTTAATGCTGCATGACTCATGCTTGTAACTTGTAATTCTCAATGTCCAGCATGAAAAAGTAAAAGAAAATGTAAAATATTTTGAGAGAGACTAGCGTCAGATACTCTGACTAACAGCACAGAGCGTGGAGCTGTTGGCTTTCCATTTGCGAAACGGGGCGTAGAGAGGTGAGGATTTCCTCAGACAAAAGCATGGGTTTGGTTGGTAGTGATGATAAAGCTATCACTCACTGGCTTTATCGGGATGGAGCGTCATCAGAGATTAATCATTAGCCACAGACGACTCGGAGATCTTGTAGCACGATACAGCAGCAATGAAAGGAATAAATCCCAGGGCTAGCTGAGAGACATTAATCCAAACAAGCAGAACATGATGAGCAGGAATGCTATAGGAGGATATTTGCTCCTATAGCAGAACATGATGAGCAGGAATGCTATAGGAGGATATTTCCTCCTTCTAATATTTTCCCTAAGCACAGTTTGCAGTCTGCAGTTTGCTGGTCCTTATTACTTCATTACAGCAATGACACACACAAAGCTTACATGACATTTTTTCAGATGTTGCTGTCGGAGCATTTTCATGAGTATAATTAACACGGTAGCGGGCCGGTACTCGGATTGGAAATAAGTGCCCAATTACGGCGTGATCAGAGTGAGAAATCTCTTTTGCACGGAGCCGGCCACACATCGGGCTGCGCAGAGACTTCCTCTGTGTCGCAGTGTTTCCACAGCAACTCCATGGCGACTGAGAGGAGGCGTGAGGTCAGAGCTGTACTGTAAAAGCTTTCTCTCACACAAGCACCTTGGATAAAAGACAACAAGCTGGCCTGTCACACTCCTTACTAAGTAGTATTGCTGGATTGCTAGGAATTAGGTTGCTGTGAATTTAAAACCAGGTCCACCGTTTTCCAGTTTATAAATGTTATTTTCTTGTTTGCTTGTATGCTGTGCTCTAGAAGTCTGTCCCACTCGTTAGTTGTTTCTCGCTCTCTCTCGGAGGAGAGGGAAATCCCTCAGGACTGCCTGATGAAATGGAGTTTTAGACATGCAGGCTTTGCTGTCAGCGGCACTGATCCGTTCTACAGATTTACCTCTCGACACTACTTCAACTTCTTATTTCTCTCTCGGTCTGTCTCTCCAACTCTCCATCTCTCCTTCATTTGCATTGAGTCTCGCAGCCCATCCTGACACACAGGCAAGTCATGGTCAGCTGTCATGGATAAGATAAGTCCTAAAAAACACTGCTCCACACAGCAGCATCATTTTATTGAGAAAAAGTTTACAGCTTTAATTTCCTTTGTGAGAGAGTCGTTCCTTTCATAGTAGCTGCAGTAACGGTGCACAAGGAGAATGATCAGAATACAAATACAAAGAAACCACCACTGCCGCCGGCAACGCCGACTACCGTCACAGCTAAACTCGATTAATTACGTTTAAGGGGACTTGACACACAGAGCAGACGTCGACAAACTAGAAAACTAGCTCCAAACATGGCTGAATAATTGTTTCTTGTGCACTTAAAAGCACTGCAAAGATTACAGATGAGAGGCAACGTGCACACACACATTCTGTGCCGAGTGACAGGAAGTACCATTCCACATCAGATGTCGGGGTATACGGTGTATGACGGCAACCACCAGGCACTCGGAGGGGGGCAAAGGCCGCACTTCTGTTTTTTTGTAAATGTGAACATCTTACAAGTGGAAATGTTTGTTCTCACCCCAAGTGGTTCCTTTGTGGTTCCTTTCACCATGAGGAACAGAGAGGCCATATCTAAATGTGTGCTTCCAAGAAATGATCGACAGGTTTAAACTCTCAGATGTTAAACAGGTTGCTTAAACCTCTCATTTATTCCAGATGAACTTTTTAACAGACTATTTAGAAGAGTACTCAGAGAATTTTGCACCACAGTAAATGAGGCTGTGTTCCAAATTGGCTACAAATAATTTATGATGTATTAGCGTGGCTTACTTCTCTGTATTTCTGCTCTATGCTCTACATAAGGGCAGTAATGCATGGTTTGGAGCAAAGCCAGACAAACTAGCCTGGCTACTGTTTCAACAATCTGATGAAAGTCTCAGCTCAGCGATTTGGTTGCAAAATGGTAAGCTGTCCGCAGCAAACGAGCAGAAGTTGAAGCGAGACATGAGACAGAACGGCCTATCAGAAAAAAGCTCACGTTCTGCTGGATTCAACAGCCTTAAAATAAAAAATACACGCTACAGCTGAAAGCCAGTTTGGTGAGTCCTGACATTCTTTCTCACAGAATGGAGTTAAGGTTGAACAGACGTACCACCTCCGGTCAACTGCGGTGGTAATGCATGTGATGTACCACAATTATGCCGTTAGGCTTCATTCTAGCAATTCTTGTTCAGGACCGTTGTTAGAGAAAGTAGGCTACTCAGTGTTAAGGACTAAAAGCAGCGCGGTTTCTTGGGGATAGTTGACCCGGTCACATGACCTCTTAAGAACACTGCAGCTTGGTACTCTGTGTTTCAAGGTTGTGCTCTCAGCTGAAAATGCAAGCTGAATACGGTGCAGGATCACCTTCACTTTTCCGCCGGTATGCTGTGGAGAATGAATTAGGCTCTGGAGCATGATACAGAGAGTAGAGTTAGGAATGCAATATTATTGTTTTTTTAGAAATAAAGGTCAAGGCATAAAGGTCAGTCCAAGTGCAAGTCCATGTCAGTCCAAATCCACCCTGAACGACATGTCTAGGAAACTTTTTAACTAAAATGTGACATTCAAAGTAATCCAGCATTTCTCTTTTATCTCTTGTAGCTCAGTTAAAACTTCATTCACAAACAGATTTTCAGGTTTCTGACATTACCCACAATGCCATTTGACTACATCCTGATAATGGCAGCGATGGGAATTCAAATCTTTACTAAAGAGAGCAATTCAGTGGCACTTTAGTCCTTTAGTCTGTCCAGAACTCGCACCTCGCACTCATACTCACAAACGAATAGTGTGCTTGTCAACTCATAGAGCACTAACTAGCCGTACATCAGCGAACTGCGTTGTGTGGCTGCTTTGTGCTTTGTACTTCAAGTGGAGTGTTTGGTGCCTCCACAACTAACACTAGCCTTTTGTCTTCTCAAAGGAATAACAAAAATACACTATCAGACAACTAAGGACATCAAAAATATTTGAATATAATTATATTTAATGTGTTTCAGGTTTTCCTGTATCCCATGTATGGTGGAATTCAATGCATCACTCCCTACTTCCATCCCTATAGCATCAATGACAGTCTGCCAAGCTGAGGCACAAAGTATTTGAAAGTGAAAGGTCTGTGAGAGTGTGTGTGTGTGTGTGTGTGTGTATATGTGATGCTGAACTTGTGTCTCCCTGACAGCTCACAGAAGGAGCCAGGCAGCATACTTCCTGTTCAGCTGACATTCTGACACAACAACGTGGTGCAAACATCTCTCATGGAATAGCCTCCTTCCCCCACAAGACCCACCCAGAAAAACAACAAACCGTTGCTTGTTAACCCTGCAGCCACCCAGGCGCCATAAAGCCCAGAACGAGCTGCTGTCACCGCAAGCCCCGCCCTGAAGTAACCTCTCCAAGCACACACACACACACACACACACACACACACACACACACACACACACACTCCGTTTTATTTTTTCTCTGGGTTACTGCAGTGACGTTGCCTCTCTTTCGACAGCTAAGAGTGGTTTGGCAGCTGAGAGGGTGAACAGAGGGACTGAACACTGCAGCAGACTGAAGGCCGCATGTGCTGACTGAAATCTGATCCTCATAGTAATTACAGAAATGGAGAGCCGTGGTGTGGAATGAGGAAGGAGGAGGCGTGTGTTCTGGGCTAGAGAGCTGAACGAGGTGTCACCAGCTCATTCGGAAATGAACAGGAAAAGATAGACGCCAAGCGTCATGCACTACAGAACAGAAAATAGTTGGGTAGAACTTCCAAAATTGTGAATTTTGCACTTCTTCCATTCCTAATGCCGTTCCTAATGAAGTTACACTTCACTTTGTGTAATTAATGTGTCATGAAGAACTCTGGGAGGTTTAGGTACCCTTGTCCTACACTGTGAATCAAATCTGCTTCCAGGAAGTGTTCTATAACTTAACAGAAGCAAGCTGCCACTGATGGCAATCCCACCTTCAATCTCAGCACTTCAGTACTTTCTCATCAGCAAGGAATGTCAGCATGCTCGCATTTCGGTTTAAAAATAACGTAAGCAGGGTGGGGGATTAAATTTCGGAATCTTTTTCAGTGCATGTCACACCCTATTAAATAAAAACATTACAAAGTGAAAACATAATTCTGTCCTGTTCAAGGATTTACAGTATTACTGGTTAACGGCTTCACTGAGCTGAAATCTGGCCATCGTAAATCTACATTCCAAAAGAACTACCGAACACCGAGATGCACCGAGACACTAAAAAAGACCCGGCCAAAAGTTGTTCCACTTCTGTACCAGTAAAACAATCAACTTATTCAGCTAACTGTGTGGAAAATAACTGCGGTGAAACTGGGTGGAGTCCAGCGAGCTGGGTGCTGACGTAGATTTCACGTATAATGAAGGCCGTGATTATTCATTTATTTATTATTCAATAAGACAACCTTTCTGTGTAACGTCTTGCAAGAGAATTGTAGACAGTAGAAAGGATGTGTTTGTGTAGGTGTGTTTTAGTGCTCGGTGTTTGTAGCACGGTCTTGCTTGACTCTTACGAATACCTTTGTGTGAATGGGTACATTTCACTACGCCTTGCTCTCATTGCGCTTGCTCATACTTGTCTCAGATCAGCTGCTCTAACACAACTGAATATTAAAAAATACTTTCAACACAGCTGCACAGTCCTTATGCACTTCTTGTGGTTCCTGTCAACAGACACAGATCTACTCAGAAGTTCTTTTTTAAATCCTGGACCTGAAGAGTATTTGCTCAGTTGTAATAAACAATTCCTGGTTCAGTCAAACGTTTCTCTCTGTGTCTCTGTGTTTGCACCAGTAACAACCCCTCAGGAACCTCTAGAACTTTCTCCATCACACTCACTCTCCCTTTTTTCTTATCTCTTAATATCTCTTCCTGTGCCTGAAACAGAATCAGACCGCAGACTTGCACACCCACACCCACACCCACACCCACACACAAATCCACACCACAGGGCAGATTTCAGCAGAGCTGTGATGCTGGGTTGGCCTTTTCTTGGCATGGAGCACAAGGCGAGCGACAGATCATGCTAATCATGTCCTGTCGATGCTGATAGAGCCTATTAACATTCTGCTACACCAGTGTCGTGTGTAGATGAGTCCAGATAACAGTGTACGCTAATCTGAGCTTTCGTCCATGACACTCGGCCTCAATCAAAGTTTAGTTTAGGACAGCCACGAGAAAACAGGAAGGGCTGCACTCTTATCAACTGAGAGACTGTAAATAATAAGAAGAATAATGTTCACAAATATTACTCTGTTTAAAAAATATTTGTAGAAATATTTGGTCATTATTACTATTATTATTATTATAATTTTTATCCACTTGTACCATTTGTCTTGATGTATATCCTGTTTAAATTGTCTGTGGTTGCTGGAGGAATGTTGTCACAACAACAAACGCTTGGATCTTGAATCAATTTTTGTATGGTGTTGTGGACAAACACCAAGAAAAAGACGTGCATGTATGTGGCAAATAAAAAGATTTACTACTAAAAGGTGCACATTAACATTCTGGCTTTTCCCCCCCTAAACATTCCGCATACAAAACCCATTAGTGGTTTAAGCTGACATTATTTATAGGCTTGTTGTTTTTTTTTTTTTTTTTTACAATTCAGGTGACGAGTCAAACAGGCAGAACTGCCTGGTTACACAACGGTGAGCATAAAAACATAAGAAAATGACGTAGGTGAGGTGCTTGTGTGAGTGCGGCCGATGTTCTGTTCTACGTCCGTTACTCACGTGATACATAAACATGTTGTTAAGGAGAACTGGGAGTGTTTGATAGTTTGGCACCACTGTAACTACAGAATAGTATAGCACTTTCTAGCCCTGTCTAGTCTGACAGAAAGCGTGCAAACCATGAAAAATAAATAAATAAATAAATAAAAATCCTCTTTCCCCATCAATTCCAGTACCTCTCCACTCCTGGTAGATGATGAGCGAGTAATTATATTGATTTGCTGCTGGGATACAGGCGTTAAGTGTGTGAGAGTATCCTCTCTTCCTGATTCTCTTTGTAGCTTCAGAAGGGGAGTGAATGTCTGGCTAAGCAGGGCAAATGGAACGAGACAGGCTGGCTGCGTCCTTGGGACTTTCAGGTCACCCACACACACCTCCACACAGAGACACACACACACCTCCATACACACAGTATAGTAGTAGTGGCAAAACCAGGGGGGGGGGGACACTGTACCATATGCGTGGTAGATATTTGCAGCTGGCAAGGCTTGAGCAGGTAATCGGGTTGACACAAAGCACAAGCGATGTTAGGCAGGTATCCATAGAGCCGGTTCGAATGCTCAAATACACGCCAGCCTTCTCTCATACAGTTGTTCTGGCAACTGATTCTAATGTAAACACAGATGACAATGACTAGATGCCAGTTTGGACTAGTTTTGCATGGGATGCCATGGTGATGTTTTTTCTGGCCAGTGTTTACTGTCTCCAAAACAAGACCAAGCTTATGATGCAGAACAACAATCTAAACAAAAGCACTCACTACTTAGTAAAGTAGTAGAGGTACATCCTACAGCCGTGCTACGCTCATGTGACATACCTCATCTCAAGAGCAATGTGCACTACAGGAAGTGTTCATAATAAAGCAGTGTGTTTGTATTAATATAACGTGTGTGTAGTGTGCATAGCATTTAAGACTGACAGCCTTGTGTACCTCACGAAGATACTTCCACCTCTGTGACCTAAAAACCAGATTCCCCAACAAACGTATCCCGTCTGAACAGTCCGCAGAACATGAGCATAAAAAAAGAAATAAGTCCAGCAGGAAGATACTCTGGATGGGACACACACATTCACACACTCATTCACACCTCACTTAGCCAATCCAGCTAGCAGCATGTTCCTGGGACATGAGAGGAAACAGGAGAATCCACTGACATGCAGAGAACATGTGAAACTCCACAGAGCTCAGTACTGAAACGATGACCCTTGAGCTGTGAGGTGGCTCTGGCCATGCTTAAATGTTTAAACCTGTTGTAGTGGAAATCCAGCTTGTGTAGCTAATATACAAGCATTATTGTGTTTGTGTGTGTGTGTGTGTGTGTGTGTGGTAATGTTATGGAATGGAACAACCCCGAAGTCAAAATACTCCGTAATGTATGGGGAAAATATAAGTCAATATCCCAAGAAGAATCAATTGCTCATCATAACAGATTCCCCATACAAGTGGTTAAAATGGTGATGATGTTTAAATTTAATTATGCCAAAGAGCCACTGAATTCTCAGATCTGAAGGTGTTGATTAATTTTCTAGAGCATCAGCTATGACAACTGTCACAGCTATAATTTGTTTATATTAATGCCCGTATATTAATGTGCTCGTTAATACATTAGCGTTTCTCAGCTCCGGCGTGGATGAATTTCCCTGAACAGCATGCGGCCCGTCGCGCTCTGTTCCTTACGTACAGCAGAGATCTTTCTGGTTCTTCAAACGCAAGGACAAGCCTGAAGCGATCGATCGCTGCAGTGTCACAGACACATGATCGCACTAGTGAACACACAACACTGAACACGGGGGCAAACAGACCGGCTTACAAGTATGCAATCATGCAACACCCTCACCCACATACTCAATCAGCAAGCCACAATTCCAGTCAGCTATCATCTCAAACTCATTTAACGCAGAGATGAGCTAGGTAACCTTCCTGTCAGGGACAAAATTAGAAAGCCTGTTTAGATCTTCAGTCGGTAAGGGAGAATGGTTGTTTTCTCATCAAGCACAATCCAGTGGCAGATCTAAACTGTGCGGCGTGACACCGTGCCGCTGGTCTCTATTCAAAGCCACGAGCTTCAGCGAGAGGCGCGGAGCCTGGAGCAATGAGCTTTCACTTAGCTCAATTACGCTGGAGGTGATCATCATAACCCCATCTGCTCTGTTCTTCAAAATGCTACACATCAATCAACTATACTGCTATTTAAATATTTTCTGGAAAAGAAAAAAAATGCATAGAATAAAAATGGTAGCATTAAATAATTCATTTATTATCCTGCACCAGGGTCAAGGTGGATACACCTGGAACACAGGGAGTGAGGCAGGAACACAGCCTTGATCGGAGGTCACCATGTGTGTGAGACCATGCGCACGCACACACACACACACACACACACACACACACACACACACACACACACACCTCATTTAAAAGCGTGGGCAGAGAGTATGATTCTTCTATACCGAACATAGTTCATAGACTACCAAGGATGAGTGGTAATATGTAGCTTGGGAACAATTCTCTCTTACATACTTTTTACATTACAGCTCACTTACATACACAATATGTCCAAATGTTTGTGGACACTTTATCATCACACCCATTTGTGCTTGCTGAATATCCCATTCCAGACTTCTTGTTATAATAAGCTCCACTCTTCTTGGAAGGTTTTCTACTCGATGTTGGAATGTGGCTGTGGGGATTTGTGTTCATTCAGCTACTTAGTGAGATCACACACTGATGTTGGGTGAGATGTTCAGTGGGGTTGAGCTCAGGGCTCTGTGCAGGACACCTGAGATATTTCACTACTTCAGCAAACCATGAGCTCATGGAGCTCATTTTGTGGATAGATTTACTGTCATGATGAAACAGGTTTGGGCCTCTTAGGGAAATTGTAATGTTTCAGCATCCAGAGACATTATAGACAATTGTGTGCTTCAAACATTGTGGCAACAGTTTGGGGAAGACCGGCATACGGGTGCGATGGTCAAGTGTCCACATACTTTTGACGACAGAATGTACATAAAAATACTGTTATTATACACGACAGAAATAAAAAAATCCTTACTGCACATTAAAGCAGACAGAGACACACACACAGACAGAGACACACACACACACACACACAGACAGACAGACCTTAAATGGAATTCAATCGGATAGCAACTTCTGATGAACAGCTAATTAATAAATTGCTTGCAGATGATTTCAACATTCAACAAAATTCCCCCATCCAAAGAGGCCAAGGTCCCAAACCTCTTATGCATTTCAAAATTGTACTGCCAAAAGGTTCAGCCGGCTTCAATATCTCAGCAAATCTTATTGCCAATCTAATTAAAGGTCATGGACAAATAATCATTTTATTAGCGTCATTAATATTCATGAATGAAAAGAACTTTAACAGCATGATGCTCAGAAATCCTGCTGAACCCATGAGACTGAGATTACAGTACGTTTTATTTTGAACACTTTCCTCAGTTAAGTTCCACACTGTTTTAGAGTTTACAATCCAGATGGTACACATCCACCCGGTAACGAGAAGTTAAAAATAAAACAAAATTAAAAAAAGCAGGCTACGTGGTTGTTATTATTTCTCTCACAGCATGAAATAAAACTAGTCAAATCACACATCATAATTAAATAATCATACTGTTCACTTCTCAATTCTGATTGGTCAGAAGGTGTACGCAATCACAGGTGATTGATAAGAACATGCTTGTTCTAATACATTACTGTTTCCATAGTAACAAGGACTTCTATAGCAGAAAAAAACTAAGTTAAATATAGAAAAGAAATTAGGAGTAGAACCTAATTAGAAAATAACAAGCTTCTGTTGCGTTTCAGATTTTTGTTCCAACTCCCAGTGCTAAACTGCCTGTAAGTGTTAATGTGTTTGCTTATGGTAATGAACTGGCGTCCCGATCCGGGTGTCTTTTCCTCACGCCCAGTGTCCCAGAGTTAAGCCCCTCAAGCCTGACCAGGATAAATAACAAAAAAGTTCTTACTGAAGACGTTTTGTTTATCCTACAGCCTGCTTCTGCATCGTCCAATCACTGCTGATATACATTGAAAAAGCATGCAAATATCACCCATAGTAAGAAGGCCATTATAATTAGTTTAGGAATTTTTGCGTGGGATCCTGTTCTAATGCCTTTATTTACAGGTGCTTCTCTGTGATATTATTTCCATCAAGGTCAGTCACGTCAGTGTTTTTCTCCCTCGTCCTCTGAGAACCTTTTCTATATAAAAGGTGGGGTCGATGATTTTTAAGCTTGGATATTAAAATTTATTCAGCCACCTGGGGCACCTCAGTTATTACCAATGTGGAGCATATAGCGGGTAAAAATATGGCACCAAAAATTGGAAAATAATAATAATAAAAGGCCTACAGAGGGGTATAAGCAAGGCAGATCGAATCTCCCATAAACGAGGACACTATGGGTTGATTGGAGCCTTCTGATAAAAACAGTGGGTGCAAACTGTACAGAAAGTTAAGGGATAATAAAAATCATATGGTAAACAACCACTGGAGTACTGGAGCACACACACAGGCCAGTTTAATAGGAACATATGCAAGCCTGCTCATTCATGCAATTATCTACTCAGGGAATCATGTGGCAGCAGTGCATAAGCAATGCATAAAATCATGCATATACAGAGCTTCAGTTAATGTTCACATACAGCGGGTGAATTACAACCATTAGCATGCTTGTAAGTGCCAAATGGGCAGGTTTAAGTAATTCAGAAATTAATGATCTGAGATTTTCACACACAGCAATATTTCAACAAAAATCATCCAAAGGCTTAAACACCTTGTTGATGACAGATCAGAGGGGAATGACCAGACAGGTTTTAGCTGACTGACAGACTAACGTGACTTAAATAGTTACCGTTTACAACTGTAATAAGCAGAAAAGCATCTAGGAACACAGGGTATGTAAAACATTGAGGCAGAACAGAAAAAGATCAGACTGGGTTAAAATCCTGTCAGCTAAGAACACGAATCGGAGGCTACAGTAGGCACTGGCTCACCTGAAGTTCACTAAATACAAAATATCAGTGAAGTTCACTAAATACAATATCAAATATCTTATCTGGATCACCGCAGCTTCCCAGTCAATCAAGAGTAGCAGGGGTTAATTCATTTATTCTAATCCTGATTGGATTAATGTGCCTTAAGGTTGTCGGGGATGAGCCTGCTTGTCTGGTTCTTTCACATTCATACATAGAAAACTTCAGGCTTGTTCTTAATCGATCAAGCTGAAAGGTGAAGAAGAGGAACCGAATGACATCAAGACGCCGCTCCAGTATAATGGATAGAACTGTGCCGAGCCCACACCCACATCATGATTTACGGCAGATTGCTTTCCTGAGTAAATCACTGGCCTTTCTCCCTCCCAAAATCGGGGCACCTTTATAGGGCAGCTGCATAAATACAGAGGTAGAGCAGGTTAAGTGTCTCTCTCTGAGGTCTAATATGAGTGTCAAGAGCAGGACCAGAGCCCTAAGTACAGCTTATAGATCTGGGGAATTTGAGTGCTCAGTCATATTTCCCCTGGTGCTTCTACAGATAAAGATGTTTGAATTAAAGCCCTGAATCTGTGCCTTCTGGATTGGATTAGCCCACCTGAGTGCACACAATTCAAGTGCCAGGTGACTACTACACCATCACAAGACATCTCTATAGACATCATTAACCTCTTCATTGAGCTTTTCTTTTGTCCTGCAAAAACAGCTTCACTTCAGCTCCACTTGAAACCCCTGCAAATGCGGAAAGGGCCAAAAATACCAAACGCATGACGTGAAATTAAAGCTTTGCTATACGAAGCTACAGATGGATTCACAGTCAAACTGGGGTTTGTTCCAAGAAGTGGAAAAATGAGGGACAATGTCAGCAAACACAACAAGGATATTTGCTTATAAATTGGCAGGAAAAGACAGGCAGACTTAAACAGATTGGGTCAGTTATTGCCTTACATTTTCGTGATCCGTGCTCCTTGTACTGGAGCACTGATCATGCAAAGCACAAGCTCAGGAACGGAAATCCACTCCAAACGGGAAAACCCGGGAAGTCATAAAGGGAAACCCGGAACAGAGAGTCAATCGTGTGTCAGTTCTGTAGGAGAATGAATACAAGTCGAGGGGGAGGGGAAGGGAAGGGAGGGGAAGGGAGGGCGCAATGAGTGTGTAAGAAAACATGAGAGAGAGAGAGAGAGAGAGAGAGAGAGAGAGATGGATTGCTTGAGGGTCACTGAAGAGTTCTGCGGCACTATCTCCATTCTCTCACCATTCACATTCTCTCTCTTCCTCTATCACACACACACACACTGCAGAGGCTCAGGAAACACACTGCTCACCTTACCCGATTAACAGGTTCAACAAAAACAGTGGCACTTATATGGTCACTACTACAATGCAGAAAACTCACTAAAGTAGAATGTCATGTCCATACAGGATACAAGGACCTCATGGAGTCATTTGCCTGGTCCTTATATGAAAAACTCTTGTTCTTTTTACATAAGTATCTAAAATAGCTAAAAGGCTTCATTTTAATTACGAATATTAAGGTTAGATTTTTAGGGGTAGACATTCATTTCAGTCATTTATTGCTAAATCAGTGGAAGGTCCTCACAATGTTAGTTGGACAGAAACGTGAGTGTTCGCGTGCGTGCGTGTGTGTGTGTGTGTATGTATATATATGTATGTGTGTGAATATGTGTGTGTGTATATGTGTGTGTGTGTGTATATATATGTATGTGTGTGTGTGTGTGTGTCCTTCGTCCATACAACAAATAAAGTTGAGACCTACTGACACTGTTGCACTGAAGGTTAAACGGACCTGTCGTGTGTTCACTATCACTGAGTTTACTGTAGTCTCCTTAACACGGAAACGTGACCAGAATGGAAATGTACTGCGTTAGCTTAAAAGCTCTTAGCTGTATGTACAGTACACGCCGATACACGCCGATACACGACCAAATATTGCAATGTCACAACTGAATACTGCGTAAAAAAAAAGCCGTCATCTATCTCTGTACTTAAAGAACCCGAAATAATCACAACAGCACCAGTGTACAGTCGGATAAGTGGTTAGTTAGCTCGTTACTTCCTTATCACCAGAACAGTGCAGGACCAGAACAAGCCGCCCCTCGTGTGTGTGTGTGTGTGTGTGTGTATCTGTATCTGTTCATCCTCACACTCTTACCGTTCCTGTGTGCTGGTGTTGTCGAGGTAAGGAGACACCAAGCACGGGGAAAGGAGACGCTCCGGCGACGCTGCTCCGGGACAGCAGGAGTCTGAACACTTTCACGGCCATGTCTGCTAGAGAAGCCTGGGAGCCGGACGGCAACTGCTGCGGGCTGAACGGAGGGAGACCGTAGAGGGTAGGGAAGACAGGGAGGGAGGGGGAATAAGGCGGGCTGCTTGGGCTGGGCTGCCACACACACACACACACACACACACACACACACACACACACACACACACACACACACACACACACACACACACACACACACACACACACACACACACACACACACAGAAATGCGGAATAAACTACAGCTTTCCTCCTTCGACCGAAAATACTTCAGTCATCTCCGAGCATTAAACCTGACTACGCGTTACCATGACAAAAAAAAACGGACATTTTTTTAAAAATTCATAACCGTTTTTTTTTTCCTTTAAAAAAACACGTTTAAAGTGAAGTACAAAAAGTAACGATTTGATTGGTCAGAGTAGTTAACTGCTGGCCCGGGCGCGGACACGAGCACGGTTTTTTATCCAATGAAATGAGCCTAGACGGCGCGTGCATTAGTTTGACAACTTCAAATAGGCGGTGCTTATCGGACGGCGCAGCCAATCAGTGCACGCGGGACGCTTGTCAAGTCTGTAAACAGAGGGAAGTCCTGCACAGTTCTCTGTCTGTCTTTTCCATCATATTATTATTCCTTTTCTACTATTAGATCATCCTTCACTCTGGTCTGTAGGGTGCTTGGTTTGATTGATCAGACCAACCACTTCCTTCATTCTTCTCACACATGCACACAACAGGCTAATGTAAAATATTGAGCCCATGCTTACAGTTTATCAATATGATGATTCATTAGTGTAACCAGACCAGATAATGAGTGCTTCTGTAGCATGACTAATGACTAAAGTGAAGAATAGGCTACCAAGGAATATCTTCTGTACCGTGCTCAAGGCAAACACTCATTAAAGAAATGGTTTCGGGGGAGATCTAATTTACACGAGTAGTTTTTATTTGTCTGTTTTGCGCTGGAGCTATGAGACTTGTATTACTTGCTAACCAAATTAGCCTCATCTTCCAAGAAACCTCCAAGGAACCGGTTTGGAACTGATCTTGAGCAATAATTTTTGGTATTAGATGTGATCTCCCATGTCAGCGGGTTTCCTTCAGGTTCTCTGGTTTCCTCCTAATTGGCAAAAACACACCTTTAGTCGGATTAGCTATGATAGATTGTTCCTAAGTATGAACGTATTTGTGTGTTCTTTCTCTTTCTACCCATCCCGAGGCATCCAGAAGTTGTACCAGCTCATATTGTCTTCCAGGCGATGAAGGTTTTGGACCTCCACTGAGATGAAGCCGAATGTGAGAATCCTGAGCCATCTAGAGATCTACCAGTTAGTCTCTGCTATACTAAAGAGGAGATGTGAACTCCATGTGATCTTTTTCATCAATACAACATTTATCAGACTGTATATTCATAATCACACCCTCCAGTGTCACCCATATGAGGATGAGGTTCCCCCTTTGAGTCTGGTTCCTCTCAAGGTTTCTTCCTTACCATCTAAGGGAGTTTTTCCTTGCCACTGCTGCCTGATTCACCTCAGACTTGCTCATTGGGGATAAATACAAACACATTTAAATATATCTAATATTAATCTTGAATTTTGTATTCTATTAATCTTTCTATTATTCTTTATATTAACCTTTTGTTCTATGTTTATGTTCTGTAAAGCTGCTTTGAGACAATGTCAATTGTAAAAAGCGCTATACAAATTAACTTGAATTGAATTGAATTCTTCCTTGGAATCTTGGACTAATGGACTAATATCCCATCCAGGGATTATTCCTGTCTCACACCTACTGTTAACTGCGTCTTTCATTGGGCACAGACCAGAAATGTTGTTCGTGGGCAATTGAAGATCCATTCCCCACTCAGCTTAAAAAAGGTTTTAGGTGGAAAATGACAAACCATCTGGGTGTAACTCAAGTGGCTTTCATTGTTTGTCTTGCGCCAGCTGTCCAGGTCTCATCCTCTCCAAGTTGCAATGTGCTGCAGTGCAGAGGTGATGCAATTTAAATGCAAATCAGCTGGAAGAGTCCTGGACCACGATGCAGGCCACTGTGGGACTGGTCATTCCCAGCGATATGGGTGTTGGATTTAGTTTCTAGTGCATTCAGTATTCAGTATTATGGGGGCAAACATGCTCTCATTGAGGCATGTTATTTAAACCTTCCATGTCATATATATAATGTTTCATATTCTCATTTTGAAAAACTTTACTACTGTATAGACTGATTTAGCAGTGTACCAGTCTTGTAACTAACAAGTCCCTTGTTCAATCTTTTATCACATTTCTCTCCCTATGGACTATAAGCCCACTAGAGATAACGTGTGGTGTTTGCAGCTACAGACTGCTATCTCACGCAGTCCAATTATGCTGTTAATAAAAACACATCAGAATTATACCATTTGTTCTTCTGTCTTCCATTTTTTGACTGTAAGAATCAGTAAATAGCGCACGTGAAAACTTTTGCCGTTGCAGATGGAACCATTTTATTTTCAGGTAATCAATAGACAATTCACAAAGAGCATAATGAGCAAATAAAATAAGCTGAGAATGGACTGTTCTGGATTTCTTCATTCTTGTGTTCAGCAGACCAATGCATGACTAATAAAGTCTTATGGATTTGAATCAGATTATTATCTTTTATTTATTTCTGAATCAACTATAAATCACATAGAGAAGTTTACTTGCTAACTTTAACTGAAGTTTCTTTGTTGTTAAAGAGGGTAATATCTTTTTTTTCAAACCTGTATGCATATATTTCCTCGCACACAGCTGATGAATGTGGAATCTATAAGTACATGTTACCATTAATGAGATGTATAGCTTTCATGGTGCTCTGAGGATTTACTATTACTAAAACAGTCACACTGTTTCTGCCTCAAACCTGTTGCTCAGCCCAGAAGGCCCCTGCCTACTAACAGAGAGCTACATACACGGATGACGCTTTGGCTACTTTGCATCCAGGTTATTGACATGGGCGAGTTTCACACACATCGAGATCAAAATAAGCCGGCATTATTTCCACTGCTGATTTGGAAAACGAGGAAGCGGTACAAGCCGACAAACATACAACGGTTAAAAAAAAATGAAACTCAGAAGGTTTTCATGATCGGGCATTGACACACTATGAGCAGCGATATTAACTGATAAGCTAAATGAAAGATTTAGAAAAGATAACCATTCTCATTGAACACCCTCCTTTCCCATTATGTCACGCCTTCATTTTTTTTTCACACAAGCTGAGGCCCATTACAGATGACAGACAGAAACGTACAACCCTGCATTGTTTCCTGAACTTTTTATAACGCTGCCCTTTTACAAGGCCACACCTTAAAGTCAAGATTCAGGAATGCACTACAACTAAAAGCAGCACCTGGCAGGCGTGGTTGCCCAACAGGGAAAGCAGACGACATACCTCACTTAGCCCACATGAAATATTCATCATGCTAAAGCGCAAACAAAGCAAGGCTTCATCTGTTATACAGGGTTGTTGCAATTAGACACTCCTCTGCACCTATTCTACACCTGACTACCTGGATCCCTTTAGTCGAGAAACATGTACGCTTATACAGGAAAGCTGAAAGATAAGGAAAAAAATATAAGTATAAAGTATAAGCTTTCAGTATAAATCAAGGGTGTGTGTTCAGTGTCAGAGTCCAAGTACGATAAGTGGCCACTCAAACCTGCACTTCTAGTTTACCTTTGCAAACACACACACCCACATACCCACATATCGCAGGTCGCGTGGAACATGTAACCTGAAGGTTGTTGTAGTTTTCCATGATTCACCCATGTGCGATGTTCCTGTTTTCATTGTACATTTTCCTGTGCATTAGTTACTGTGCAGTGAAGGCCTTCTTAAACAAGCCAGTCACTGGGTGTGTTAACAAGCCCTTGGGTTTGGTGATGCACACCATAGTTTTACACCTATTTGCAGCTAGCTAGAGTGATTTGCTGTCAGTGTAATGAGACAGACAGATTTGGTATAGTGCTATTCAGCTGTGCTTCGTTAGATAAGACTGTGAGACTCTTAGATCACGGCACAAAGTCGGGTTTTCTGCAGCTCTTCAAGGAGAAATAGAGTTGTTCATACTAGGGGTGTAACACAATGCCAATATATCTGTATCTGTATTCTGATTTAAACCTGAAGTTTTTTTTTAATAATTAAAATGAATGCAGTACTGTTAGCAGTGTGTGTGAATTCTGGCTTTGACAGTTCTTCAGCATCTACACGTCTGGTTTCAAACAGATCTCTTGTGAACCTTTCTGACAGGTTTTCTCCATTGGAACACCATGTCTGTTCATTCAGAATAACATATTTGTGTTATATCTTTGCTCCATACAGACTTTCTCCAAACCTGCCCAATTCATTCCAAAGTGAATTTATACCATATTTAGTCATATTTATGTTCAGATCAAATTCAAACATCTATAATTTTACTTCTTCAAGTCCACTGGGTCTCTTCAACTCAGAGCTTGTTGCGGATATGTTAAGGAAGTACAGCAAAAAAATGCTTCGGTGTAGGAGGATCTTGTTTCTACGCTTGGCTAATCGGCAAACAAATGTGCAGAGGAGACCCTAATTTTACTCAGCGTGTGTGGTAACACCACCCTATAAATTACATCTCAATGCAGAGCTAGATGCCTATTAAAAGACAAAGGGAAAGAGAACAGAGATAACGACTATTTTTTTCTCCCCAGTCTCACTTTTTATAATCTATGAATATGCACGGATGGCTCGAATCTGCATGCTCACAGTGCGCATTGTGATGATAAGGGTGTGATACATTTCTGAAGGTGTTTATTCATCCAGGTCAGCAAATTGTTCATAGATATAATAAAATAAACCATAGGCTTAAAGACTGCCATTCTGTCACTGGGGGGGATTTCAGTCGATGGCGCTCAATTAGCTTCAGCTGAGTGGTGAGAAATTACCCAGCAATTTGACTCCCACCAGTAGGTAATTCCCACCAGTGATGTTATACTGATTTTTGTCTGAGTCAGAATTACAGTTAGTGGTTATTCCCTTTCAGACAGGATTCAGAAGGTTTCAGACTGTTGTAAAAGGATACTCAGGAAAAGGACCTGTAGTTACTGGATAGTTTAAGGTCTGCTTGTCTGCTCAGGAAGACACTTTAATGCAAACTGAAACCATAATATCATGATCCAGAAATGGCAAGGTTAATGTGGTGAAGCGAGAGACTGTACCAAGGGAAACACTCAATCGCGCAACAACAACACTGTTTATGTTTTCACATGTTCAGGTACAGAATTAAATTCAGTTCTTTCTTGTTAGCCAGCTGAAGTCAGTTAAGAAACCTTGCCCCTGGAGTAGTTCACAGCTTTGGCCCAACAGATGTATCTCTGATGTTCTGGCATTAAAACAAGGATTTATTTGGGATGCATCTAACCAAGCCAACATTAGCAGTTAAAACTGTGAGTTTTTAGATTTATTGATTTATTGGCCAAGTGTGTTTACACACACAAGGAATTTGGTTCCAGCAGTTTGTGACTCTCAAAGGTACAGACATAAATAACACTATACTATACAAGAAAACAATGCAGACGATGAGATACAATATAGACAGAATTAGTATAAAATATGAATACAGAATGAATAAAATATATAAAATATGAATATAGAATATGAACGAGTGCAAATAACAATATTGTGCAATATTATGCTTTTTGTGCAATATACAGCAGTAAGACAGTTCTTCATAAAGGTTGTCCATGCTTTTATTGGGCTGGCCATAAGGCCTACATGTACAATTTTACATTTAGGCCTAATGTCCCAGGGCATGATATAAGTCAATAGAGTGACAAAAGTAATGCAAGATGCTTTGAGACAATATCCATTGATAAAAAATAAAGTGGTATACAAATAAAATTGAATTGAATTGAAAGCACCTGACTGTGTACACAGGACAGTTCAAAATGTCTACATTAAAAAGTCCAAACAAGCTACCCAGAATAGAATAAACTAAATGGTATAATTGTGGCAAGGAGAGTGTCGTTCATGTGAAAATAAAACACTGATTCTTGTCCAGTGAAATTTCCAGCGTTCTATAAGAGGCTGAGCCTAGATCTGATCAACTTTTTTTGTTTGTTACAATGTTAGATACACTAACGTGACTAGGTATTGAGTCAACACACATAAACACGATAAATGTAGAGAATGCTGTTGACATTTCAGTCCTGGTGAATAATTCATGATAATGGCTGTCAAAGATACTGAGAAACAAAGCTTGCGTATGAGAAGTGTTTGAAATGCAGAGAGAGACTTTCTGCCAATCCTGATACGAACCAGACACCTGTGGATTCACACAGATCACTTCAAGAGGAAAGTGTGTACGTGTGTGTATGTATATTCATCTTCCTATAATAGAATGTGGACAATAATGTTAACATTATAGAATCACAATCACATAATCGCGTGACTTTAATTGCATAATAAGATGGTCAACTGCACCCATCCAGATGGCATTATGATAATACAGTACATGTCAGTAGTCCAGCTGTGGTAGATATTACAGTTTTTGGGTTTTGACCATATGGCCGCAAGGATAGACGAATGCTACGAGAATCATTTTCAGTAGGTTTATGCATGTCCCACATTTTTTTATTTAATTTCATCATATTCGATATACGAATACACACACTACACCAAAAGGACCGGGCAATATCATGATGCAATATCAATATTGTGATCAATTATATTATATGAGATATCTGCCTCATAACAGTAGTTTTTGACAAATATGTTAGAATTTTTTAGTAATGACTAAATCTTTACATTTTTATTTACAGAATTTTAATTTGTGGTATTTTAATATAGCATAAAAAATTTTTAATTAAATGATTTTTATTTGTTGTGTTGTTTTTTTAGACATTGTTTATTGTTTTAGACATTAAATGAACGTGTTATGTACATGCACCACAGTCATATGTGATATTTATTGTGATATAACAGTCATATGTGATATTTATTGTGATATAACAGCCATATGTGCTATTTATTGTGATATATCAGACATATGTGATGTTTATTGTGATATAACAGTCATATGTGATGTTTATTGTGATATATCAGTCATATGTGATGTTTATTGTGATAAAGCAGTCATTTGTGATATTTATTGTGATATATCAGTCATACGTGCTATTTATTGTGATATAACAGTCATATGTGATATTTATTGTGATATATCAGTCATATGTGATGTTTATTGTGATATAACAGTCATATGTGATGTTTATTGTGATATAACAGTCATATGTGATATTTATTGTGATATATCAGTCATACGTGCTATTTATTGTGATATAACAGTCATGTGATATTTATTGTGATATAACAGTCATATGTGCTATCTATTGTGACATAACAGTCATATGTGCTATTTATTGTGATATGTCAGTCATATGTGATGTTTATTGTGATATAACAGTCATATGTGATGTTTATTGTGATATATCAGTCATATGTGATATTTATTGTGATATATCAGTCATACGTGCTATTTATTGTGATATAACAGTCATGTGATATTTATTGTGATATAACAGTCATATGTGCTATCTATTGTGACATAACAGTCATATGTGCTATTTATTGTGATATATCAGTCATATGTGATGTTTATTGTGATATAACAGTCATATGTGATGTTTATTGTGATATATCAGTCATATGTGATGTTTATTGTGATATATCAGTCATATGTGCTATTTATTGTGATATATCAGACATATGTGATGTTTATTGTGATATAACAGTCATATGTGATGTTTATTGTGATATATCAGTCATATGTGATGTTTATTGTGATAAAGCAGTCATTTGTGATATTTATTGTGATATATCAGTCATACGTGCTATTTATTGTGATATAACAGTCATATGTGATATTTATTGTGATATATCAGTCATATGTGATGTTTATTGTGATATAACAGTCATATGTGATGTTTATTGTGATATAACAGTCATATGTGATATTTATTGTGATATATCAGTCATACGTGCTATTTATTGTGATATAACAGTCATGTGATATTTATTGTGATATAACAGTCATATGTGCTATCTATTGTGACATAACAGTCATATGTGCTATTTATTGTGATATGTCAGTCATATGTGATGTTTATTGTGATATAACAGTCATATGTGATGTTTATTGTGATATATCAGTCATATGTGATATTTATTGTGATATATCAGTCATACGTGCTATTTATTGTGATATAACAGTCATGTGATATTTATTGTGATATAACAGTCATATGTGCTATCTATTGTGACATAACAGTCATATGTGCTATTTATTGTGATATATCAGTCATATGTGATGTTTATTGTGATATAACAGTCATATGTGATGTTTATTGTGATATATCAGTCATATGTGATGTTTATTGTGATATATCAGTCATATGTGATATTGATTGTGATATATCAGTCATATGTGATGTTTATGGTGATATAACAGTCATATGTGATGTTTATTGTGATATAACAGTCATACGTGCTATTTATTGTGATATATCAGTCATATGTGATGTTTATTGTGATATATCAGTCATATGTGATGTTTATTGTGATATAACAGTCATATGTGATGTTTATTGTGATATATCAGTCATATGTGATGTTTATTGTGATATAACAGTCATATGTGATGTTTATTGTGATATAACAGTCATATGTGATGTTTATTGTGATATATCAGTCATATGTGATATTTATTGTGATATATCAGTCATATGTGATGTTTATGGTGATATAACAGTCATATGTGATGTTTATTGTGATATAACAGTCATACGTGCTATTTATTGTGATATATCAGTCATATGTGATGTTTATTGTGATATATCAGTCATATGTGATATTTATTGTGATATATCAGTCATATGTGATGTTTATTGTGATATAACAGTCATATGTGATGTTTATTGTGATATATCAGTCATATGTGATGTTTATTGTGATATAACAGTCATATGTGATGTTTATTGTGATATATCAGTCATATGTGATGTTTATTGTGATATATCAGTCATATGTGATGTTTATTGTGATATATCAGTCATATGTGATATTTATTGTGATATATCAGTCATATGTGATGTTTATTGTGATATAACAGTCATATGTGATGTTTATTGTGATATATCAGTCATATGTGATGTTTATTGTGATATATCAGTCATATGTGATGTTTATTGTGATATATCAGTCATATGTGATGTTTATTGTGATATATCAGTCATATGTGATGTTTATTGTGATATATCAGTCACATATGATATTTATTGTGATATATTTGTCACATTCTTTGACTACAGCCTCCTTGATCTAACTACACCCCAATGCATGCTAGCGTACTAAACAGTATGTGAATGTAGTACGCTACGGCGGCGGTGAGCGCACTATGCAGTACGGTAGTATGCGGTCTGAGGGCTCTAGTGCGAAGGAGGATCTTCTGTCCATTCACGGTTATTTTTCGGCTATTCTATGGACGCACAACGTCTCGTTTCATCTACGGAAGTAAACACAGACTGACTCAGAAGGAATTCGCCAAGCGAAGTTATAATCTTTCTTCATTAAACCTGCTTTTTTCATCGGAGCAAAGTGAGTAAACAGTGCGTAAAGAAGTAGCTTAGCTTAGCTTAGCTTAGCTTAGCTTGGGTAGGTAGTGCTAGCACGGCTAGTTTGCGAGATAGCTTTCGCTTGTGTCAGTACGTGTACAGAGTGTGGACGTGTTTTTAGCTTGAGTTAGCTAGGGATTAAAAGTGAAGAAGTCGTTTTGTTAGCCGGGGAAAATATACTTCCAAGTTTGTGAGCTAGCTAATACGGTTAGCTTTGCTTTTCAGTGTTAGCCTCCTTGCTAGCTGTCAGCTCAGGTGAGTGTTTCTTTAACTAGCTCGATGTGCTGCTTTTCTAAGCTGATGTTGTGTTTACAACAGAAAAAAAAAACAATGTAGAAGATAACTCCAGAAGTGTTTTCTTTAGTTAATAACCTAAATAAAAATGTTTTCTCTCCGAATCACTTAGAGTTATTTAGCACCGTTTTGTTTTTCTCCAAAGATCCGGTTCACGATGGATTCATATCATGTGTTAATAACTTGTGGAGGTAAAAAAATGTTGTGCTTTCTGTAAAGTTGACAGTTTTGTTTCTTTACGAATGTCACCTTTTTTCCCCCCTTAATGAAAAGTGTTTTAGGAAGGAGAAGTGTTCTGTTCTCCAACAAATGTGCCATCGATTATTAATAAATAAATGCCATGACAATCTTTTTAACTCATGCAATGTTGTAGAACGTCTTCCAGACATGTTATTTAATGTTATCATTAAAGTTAAAGCACTCCTTCCTTCATCAGTTACTTGTTTGCTCTGTCTTGAAGTTAATAAGATAAAAAAAATAAAAAGTAAAATGGTAAAAGCATTACGTTTTAATGACCAGCCCAATGAAGTACACCATAGCCACTATATATATATATATATATATATAACTGACACTGGAGGCTCCTTCCATGAATGCCAAGTAAATGTCTTGTGACAGGAAAGTTCTATCAATAGCAATGCGATATAAAAATGTTCGTTATTCGATTAATATTCTGTACAGCATATTCAATTCAGTTCAAATTTATTTACAATTGACATTGTCTCAAAGCAGCTTTACAGAACATAAACATAGAACAAAAGAATTATATAAAGATGAATAGAATACAAAATTCAAGATTAATTATTAGATATATTTAAATGTGTATGTATTTATCTCCAATGAGCAAGTCTGAGGTGAATCAGGCAGCAGTGGCAAGGAAAAACTCCCTTAGATGGTAAGGAAGAAACCTTGAGAGGAACCAGACTCAAAGGGGGAACCTCATCCTCATATGGGTGACACTGGAGGGTGTGATTTATAAATATACAGTCTGATAAATGTTGTATTGATGAGGAGGTTGTTGTCCTCAAAGACCACATGGAGTTGGCATCTCCTCTTTAGTATAGCAGAGTATAACTGGAGCTGGAACATTTCTAGATGCCTCAGGATCCTCACAGAGTCGGCCTCATCTCGGTGGAGGTCCAAAATCTTTGTGGCACGGAAGACAATTGGAGTGTCTTCTGTACAAGTCTCTGTGAATGAGCGAGCGATAATAAAAACGATAATGTGTTAGATGGAGCTCGTTAATGTAAACTCTAGAATCCAAACCTTCTGACCAATCAGATATGAGAATTCAGTTGAAGAATACAAAATTCTATGCAGCTCTCAGATTGAGAACACTGAGACATGTTTTTTTTCTTCACACCTCTGGGGTTGATGGTTTAATTCCCGTCTTTGTCCTGTGAGGGTGAAGTTTCTTTGGGTACTCTGGTTTCTTCCCCAGTCCAAAGACATGCATTGTAGGCTTATTGGCATCTTTAATTAGTTCCTACTGAGTCAACTTTCATGCGTCTTAGTCCCCAACTTTTTGCGATGAGTCCATCTTCGATAGACACCAGGCTCCTTGATGGATATTTATTTTGTACGTTTCTTCTGACTAAAAAGTGTGAGAGAACATTCAGCGACTATAGAAATCTAAGAAAGAAAACACTACAAATATTCATTCAGTTCGTTGACTCTATTGCAGGATCTTGTGGCTTCGTATGCTGTGTGACGGTGCAGTGGATTGTGTTGACACACTGAATTACTTGATAATATCGCATTGTTACTACATGACATTTCATTACGTTTCCACTTCATGCTTGAGTCAATACCGAATAATATGACTCTATAAAATAATATAGGACATTAAAATATTTAAGAAAGACAGCATGGGTTGGTATTGAGGGGTGGTATCATTCTGCGTCTTGTAGTCGAGAATAATCAGGGACCTTCTCCATGACAACGTTGCAACATGTGAACGCACCATGATGGATTACGGTAATAGCGTCAGGTTGCCATGGTAACCTTAATAAACACCATTGTATAGCCGGTAAAGTCAGTAACTATGACAGATTAGAGCTAAGCTGATGATACATGGTGAATAACACCTTAATGTAAATAATGTCATCTCGGGGTGAAGAAAAATGGGCATTTAAGTAAGAAATAAAAAATGAAGGAATGTACTGATACGGGAAAATGCTAATAAACAGGGTGGAGTTCAACAGCCTGACACATTAACACCTTACATTTCCAGTTATGTCTAGTAAACTCTAAAGCTGTTTGTTTGTGGTTAAAGGAAAGAAAAGGATTTTCTGTTGGCACGCCTCCTACATCATTTGTTGGCATGAAGAAGGTGTTTAATTATAGATTTGGAGACTACAACACGACACAGTAGTCTTGCAGATCTTTAACCATCATCCATCCATCCGTTTTACACTTTATAGCACTGAAATACAAAAGTGTGAATAAGTCTTTTAGGTGAATACGCCACAACCTTCCATTTTCCCTTGACAGTTGATATGGGCATCTTCAGACATGTAGCATGATTTATGAAGACGAACACATTTTTGTCTCATTTTCTTTGTGTATTCTGTAATTGTCCCCATGTTAATTAAGTTCTCAGGGAGTTCAGCACCTCAGAGTTCAGAAGTCGTGAAAGATTGCTTAGGACACCATCCATAAATAATATTATTATTATTATTAAATATGAATATAAATGGAAACATGCCTTAGTTCCATTTTGTTTATAGGACTTTCCTCAGTTATTGTCTAAGATGAACAAATGTGAGCAAATATATAAAAAGCTGTTTTAACCCATTTTTTCTAAGGGTGCCGGTAATTTCTGGACCCGACTGCAACTCCAAGTCATCCAAGTTTTTACGTATTCCTCTCTGGGGACCTACTGCTCCTCCACCTGCCGTGTAGTAATTGGTTGCTTTCTCTCTCCAGCCAAACGTGAAGAAAATCAGCTCTCATGACTCTTTGTTTAATAAAGTGACCATTAGCTTCCTCCATGGCTGTGAGATCGATGCTGAACATATGAGGCATGATCCAGCGGTCCTTGGGTTTCTGCTCTGATCTGAGGATCGACGGAGGTTTTTTTTAATGCCCGGTTTGGAGCTTTCAGCCTCGCTTGAAGCTTAACCTGCCTTTGGAGTGGAGAGAGAGATCTGTGCAACACTTTCAGAATCGGTGCAATAGTTTCTAGAAACTACTTTGACAGTCACTGAAACTTTTGTGGCTTAGACATTTGATTAAGTCCTTGAGCTCAAAACCAAATTCCCCATTCATCTTCAGATATAAAGATTATATATTATTATCTTTATATAATATAATTACATAAAACATGTATGTAATTATTTTCATATGATAGCTTTACTCATGTTTGATGCATATGAATCTAAGAGGGCTCTTAGATTAGAAATCCGGTTAGACTAGGAATCAGAGCCGTGCTGTTGCGATGAGCACAAAGGATCTGAGTTTCAGGATAAATCATATAAGTGTATGTTCTGTCGGGTTATTTCAAACTTCACGGGATATTTCATAGAACAAACGTTTGTGTCAGTTGATCCCGTAGCTCGATTCAGTTTTTTTGCGAATGATCTGGATTTGAGCTAATAAACAAACATTGAAGGAGATATTCATTTCCAGTCGAACTTCCCAAAGCCGAGGCGTGCTTGCCTAACACTTTGTGGCCTGAGTGCTGCTGGCAGGACATTCGAGAGCTAAAAAGCTTCCTTGTGTCTGTGTAATTGTTTGAACAGCATGCTTGCCCTGGCTTTCTTCAGGCGATTAATCAGAGCCTAGCAGCAGCCTGGTGCCTTAAAGTTCAGTTAACACTCATTGCAGGTCCGCACCACAGTCACTGGTACTCAGTTAAACAGTTTTATTTATTATCGGAAATTACAACGGTATACGCAATACGTGTTACTGGTGAGATTGAAACACAGAAAATCGATTCTTTCTGTAAAGATAATTATTGGTGTGATTCACCAGTAGAGTAAATACAGTAAAGATTCCTGTGTCAAACAAACAAAAATGAGCACGTTCAGAAAAGGCGCCACTGAAAAACAAAAATTAAGACATAAGTGAGAAAAAAATGCAGATGATATTATCGAAACTTAGTGCGTTCTGTTACAAATCACATACATGGATTGGAAATTTCCTCCGCAATATGGTGTTTTTTTAACTGAACGAGATTTGAGAGTCGGTACGGTACATGTTCCTGCACACCTACACACACACACTGTGAAAGAAAAAAGGCCAATCCGAGAGGAGAACCTGCCAAAAACTCTCCTCGTCCAGAGAATATCTCCGTAATCCTCTGTAGTCACGCGCCAAAGCTCACTCCAATTAACACAGGGTTCCTTCCGTTGGTCCCTGATGCTGAATCATGCACTGCGATTGTCCCGAGGCAATCAGGAAAAGAGTATCGACAGGTGGCTGTTGCAAACCGCTTCTTTAATTACAGTCCCATGTCCCGTGACACACTGCTGACTTCAGTAAAAAAAAAAAAACAAAAAAAAAGAAATTTATCGATTAGTGATGATAGTAAAGTCGTACAGAACACCTCTTTATCATCATCACGTGGGTGGGGGTGGGGGGGTGGGGGGGGTTTGCTGGTTATTAAATTAGAACGAAAGCTAAGAGACCGGCAATGCAGAGCAAACACTCCCTGCTCCAAGGAAGTGTTCACCTTCCAACATACACAGCCTGAATTCCACTATTATGTCTAATATTAAGTACATCCTTGCTTTACGATGAGCTTTTCCATACATAAGTGTAATAAATTAGCATTTATTACCATACCTTTAGAGTTCACTGTTTGATTAAGGTCAATAAAGTGCTAGTGGCAATAAAATGTTCTTAGTTTTTTCCTCATGTCCTTCTCACTGAGGTTTTTCTTTCCTTCTTGCATCTGGCTTGCTAATCAGGGATCTAAATCTATATCCAGTGTTCTATAAAACCATTGTAAAAAATAGCATATAAAGTTGAATTATAGTGTGTTTGTGCGTTCACGTTGTGTGTAAATAAGCAACTATGCTTTTGGGCTTCATGGTCAGAATATCAGAGTATCAGGTAAAGTGATGGTATAATATAATATGCTGAAGAAATGAGAATGGTTTAAGATGTATTATGTTATATGTATTGATGTACGAGACACGGCTTTGAAGTAATACCTTTCCTGCTGCTATAATGTACCGTTTAGTGTCATTCTCTTCAAAAAAAAAAAATCATCTCAGAAGTCATAAACAGATGCTGTGATGTACTCTAGAGCTGTAAAATTGGGCTGTAGCCGCAGTTGGCATGCTGTGAGTTTTGATCATTCCTCTAATCGGGAGATTTCTACCACTTGTCTCTGTTTGACAGCATGTATCGCTTGCGGGCGTTGACAGCAGTCACGGTTGGGACGGTGCAGTGTTCACGGCGCGTACACCGAGCCAGCACGCGCTCGCCTCAGCATCGCAGATTGCTTCTGGCTGCTCTGGCAGGAGTAACGGGCATCTCCGCAACTACAGGACTCCTCTGGACAAAGTAACAACATATTATCCTACCGCACGTTCTTCATTTCTGCTACTGCTACCTCTCTCTCATTCTCTCTCTCTCTCTCTCTCACACACACACACATAATGGTCTAGTAAACAAACAAGGCACACAGCGTGCTTGATGAAGTATAAATAAACCCAAAAATTCAAATGTGCAAATGCAAGAGTGTGCAAATTGTTCGCGTCCCAATTGTAGTGTATAATCCTTTCCTTTTGTCACCTGTAATTTCCAGAGTAGGGGCCGCAATCACCTTGTACCAGCTCTTGCTTTTGCACCTGCTTGTCTTTTTCATGTATAACTGTGTTATCACATAATCTACAGTGTCGGAGTCAGACTGCTGACAGATGTGCATGCAGGAGCGAGCTAAGTGCTCATCAGTTTGTTGACATTTATTTAGAAACAATTGAGTACAGAGAAATAGTCTAAAGTTTAGCACTGATCCAGAAGGGAGGCATCCAACTGAGAAGAAACAGCTGCTTGTGGTGCAGCTATTTGTCCAGTCGCATTTTAATTAGGTTTAGAGTACAGCTTTTGTTGTTATTAAATCCAAAGTATTCAGGGTCTGTGTGTGTGTGTTATGTGCAGTCACGGGTGGGATTTTAACATGAGAAATATTGTATACAATGTAAACACTGTATACAATGCATAGCTTTTCTGTATCTGTGCGGTCACATCTTCCATCATTTTCTCCCACGATTCATAGGACTGAAACATAAAACTAGTACGTAGGCCAAGCAGTATCAGCTATAGCTAGATTGTGGTTGTGTCTGGAAATTGTACATCCGCTGTGTGCATCGATATTTCAAGAGCGTTTTAGTAACCAAGATTTGTATCCTGATTGGCAGGGCTTATGCCGAGGCAGCCTCGTCTGTCAAGCTCGAGGAGGAGCTGCACGAGGAGGAAGCAGCGAAAGACACGAACGCAGATTCTGACAGCATGGTGGAGTCCGGCAGCAGCGACGAGGATGACGAGAGCTCAGAGAGCAAGAAGAAGAAACAGAGAGTTGGCTTTCGTGACCGTAAGGTAATGGTTGACATGACATCGTGACTGACCTCCTCACCTGCTCAGCTTAAAGCAATTCTGCATTCGTAGCACTAACCTGACTAAGTCACATTGCCTAAACTTAGCAAGGCTTTGTTGCTGTAGCACATTAGTCAAGAAAACAGTCACAATAATTTATAAGTAGCCTGATTACCTTGTGTGAATGGTGCATCTGTAGACTAATATGCAGTGCATAAAACTTCGTGTCTCAGGGAAAAGCAAAGTAGATTTTTTTTAAGCATTATTAAATTGACATCAAGGCGGCGTGGTTATTTCGAGCTCTCGTTCTCCCTCTTCCATGTTTCTCTGTGCGTGACAGTCACTGTGAATGAAGCGTGGTTTTCCCACTCTTCAAACAAACCATTGAACTGTCTGCCTACTAATGACTTCAGCTGTATCAAACGCTGTTGTGCTGGAGTACTTTTCGTGGACACAGCTGTAAATTGTGTATGGACTCGAGTGCTGCCTCATTGGGATGCACATCATCTCGAAAAGGAGAGAGCTTTTCACTAATGATATGTTTATTTAACATCCGCAGAAATATTTAGTATTTTTTTATTATTTAATATGAATAATAGGAAGCATATTTATTAATAGAAGTAATGTTTCTAACAAACGGTAAATAAATAGGAAAAATACCAACCATTTTTCTTTCCCCCTAATCTGTTCAGTTTAGTAGAGCTTGGCATGTTTTAGCTGTCGATGAGTAAAACCTGATGTGGTGTTTGTTGTATCTGATGTTGTAGCTCATCCTCTAGAAGTTTTAACAATCTGAGATACTTTTCTGCTTACCACAGATGTAAAGCATGATTATTAGCATTACTGTCAGTTTAAACCAGTCTGGCCTGTGTGGCTGTCTTTCTGTCTGTGTGTGGCTGTCTTTCTGTCTGTGTGTGGCT